>NW_019525133.1:57699-240726 GCF_002814215.2 Seriola lalandi dorsalis | reverse complement strand
GAGAGAGCAGAGGGGACGTACGGACAGGAGGAAATGGCATCAGGTTTGTTTATCTTATCAGTTTGATCTTGGGATAGAGAAGGCGCAAACATAACACTTCCATTTTGTCAGAATTAGATGAAATCAGAGGAAGGGATGTCCACTAAACAGACTGCAGCAAAGGTGGTCGTTCAGACAGAGAAATACAGGAATAATAAGTAAGAGAATCCCAGGCCTCCTGAACAGGAAGGAAAACAGATGAGGAAAACAGACAGACAGAAACACAGACATGCAGTATTGGGTTTTCAATTAGATTAAAATCTAAATGGAGTGTTAAGAAATCTGCATGATCACAACTTTTCACCTATTCACCCAGATTCCACATTATTAGTCTCAGCAGCCAGTAAATACAGTTTTGTGTCACAAATGGGTAATTTGGGGCATGCTGGTAGTCTAGTAGATGCACACCATCTTGGTTGTTTTCCAACCCCCATCCCTCAAAAGCTTTCCTGCCAGCTTCTCCACTGTCACTTTCAATATTGGCTTGAAAAAATCTTTTTGAAAAAAAAAAAAAAAAGGATCAGTTTAAACAAATATAACCCAAAGATCACAGCAATATTTGACCTACTTTTCTTTGCCAGAATGAACAACTTGCATAATCACCATCTTTACCGTCCAGACACGAAATGACATCATGCAAAGTGTACTTGCATATGTGTTCTTAACATGGGGCCAAGTTGCAGGGGAGCTAAAATGGGGGGGGTCAGTTTCTTTTCATTGGGGGGTTCAGTTTCTTTTCATTGCCAGTCAACAGCCTTGATCACTTCTTATGCTGAAGTTTGTTTTTTTGTTTTTTTTTAATGGAGAGACAGCATTATTCTTCAACAGTGTGGACAGAGACACGTCTGATGTATGTACCAAATGAAATGTGACTCGTTTTATTGCGGCGATGGAAATTTTAACAGGGTGCCATGGAAAATCAATAGCACTCACCACAGTCTCTGCTCTGGTTTAGACATGGTTAGCTGCCTGGGAATGACTTAACCATATAAGTTGCTTACATGACTGACAAACAAATGTGGCAATATAGTCTGCCCCACCGCTGCGCCCACACCAGTTTTGATGTACATGTAAACCTTTCCCAAAAATATGGGTTGCTAATCTTGTGCTTTCCCCTCTGTGTCTCCTGCCTGTTTGAAACTGTCTTCCACAGAGGAGGACCCGTGGCTCTGAAGCAGCGCCAGGCATTCCTCCATCTGACTGTTAAGTGTGATTTATGAGTGACAACAGAGACACAGAGAGGAAGAGAGACACTAAAAGAGAGAATGGAGAGAGAGAGATAGGAAGGAGTTGGGGACGTTGTTGTTGTTGGGACATGGGGGTCAATAGGTTTCCAAGACTTGAGGTAAGTTACAGGTCTTTGAGGTAACAGGTGCTGAAGCTCTTCATTCAGACGTTGTCAGTTGCACATATGTTGCCTGTTTCAGATATAAAAGACATGCACACACACACACACACACACACACACACACACAAAAAACTGAAGAATGATACAATGTCTTTCCCACCTGTAGCTTCACATGTGCACAAGTGTGTTTGAATCAAGATATATCACACACACACACACACACACACACATATATATATAGCATTAATGATGATGAATGACTCACTAAATTAACTATACAACTGTAACTGTGCTGTTTCATGGAGCAGCAGAGGTGACAACTGACGTCTGTTTATTATTGAGCTCCACTGATTAGGGTGAAATACTTTTCACATGACACTGATGAAGTTCAGGTCCACATTCAAAACACTCATATACCAATTATTACACATGCATCATTTTCAGTACCGTTTATCATACTTATCAGGCTTTGGAAATACTTTTCAATCCAGCTAATGTTTATTCGACTGCCCTGGCAAGAGCTGTTTTGTATGAAACAATCAAGCACTTTATAGCCATGTGACTGTATGCATGCAAGAGATAATCCAAAGGCTCACATCTAGCTTTACATCAGGGGAGAGCTCATGACTTCATGCAGCCGGGAGAAAGTAAAAACGGTTCTCTGATCAAGTCTAATTAATGCAGGAACAAGGAGGAAACACACTTGAACAGTGGCTCTTGTTACCCCAGACACAATGGGGATTGTGTGCCACTGAATGAAGCTTTTAGTTTTCAAAATCTGTGTAGTTCGAACCACAATCGTCGAGCGAGGATATGAGGGGTCACGTTCAAGAGCAAGAAAAAACAAAAACATTTTAGACTTGAGCCAAAACTGACATTGCTGACTGTCTATGCAGGAAGTTTTCCAAATACAGATTTAAGACTGTCACACTGAACTCCCTACCATTTCTGATCGGCATCTGAGTAAGTTTTGGGGCCCTTGTTGACCCTGTTGTCCTGAACAAAACAACCTGAGCATTACCTTGCCCGCAGGCTCCTCGCTGAATGAAAAGAACAGGTGGCTGCTGCAGCTTCTCCGCCCGGCGGCTGACCCTCTTCAGCTCGCAGATATTCCGGTAGGACACCCCATCGCTTCCACAAACCGGGTCGGTGGCTTTGCACACGCAAATCCCGCTCTTGCTTCTCCTCCTCACCGTGACAGTGTATGCCACCCCGCCGGAGACGGAGCACTCCAGCCCGTCTCCGCACACGGGGTCCCCGAGCTTCCCGCTGCCGCCGCAGGCTTCGCCCTCGCCGGACGCACACACCGGGCAGCAGTGGCAGGCGTCGAGGGCTTGTCCCGCCTGGCAGACCGCTGGCAGCCGGGGACACATCGACTTGTCACACCTCGCGGGACATCCGATAACATACCGGCCTGAGATTTGCGCATCAGCCGGCGCGGACGCAAAGGCTACAATTACGCACAACAACAGTGACCCAAACATGATTCAAACTAGAAATACGTTTTAAAAAGTTAATAAGAAAGTCTACAGGAGCTCCAAAAGTTCGCTCTTTGCTTGCAGTGTTATGGGATGAGAGAGCTCAGTAGTGCTGAAGGGGGAGTCACTTCAGCTGGAGAGGCATTTAACTGAAACTCCACCGCGCAGCCAATTACGCTGCTGTACGTTTTTGCTGGCACCGCTTCATAGAGGCAACTCACTTTCTAGATAATCACAACAAGCCTGGTCATTGGTGGGTTTACGTGACGTGACGTACTGCCTCCAGAGGCGTGAGAGGAGAGAGAGCAGAAAACGAGCCTGTGTGTAGACAGATGTAAAATATACTGTATTTATTTAAGAGCTGTGAACTTGGTTAGAAGAAAAAAAAAGTAAGTTGTGTGTAAATTCTCTTTTCTGTTGATTCTATTGAAGAAAGAGGGTGGAGGAGCTCAGAGAGGTCAAGGTCAACTTCACAACACCTCTGGAATTTATAGACAACCACTGAAAAGCTCAAAGACATTTCAGCTGTGTCAGTGTTTGCTGATAATGACACTGAAAGTGATTTAATTATTTACAAACAAATAAAAATATAAAATTAAAAACCCAGTAGTGGAAAGAAAAATGCTGCCCAGATGTTTTATATGCTGTACAGCCCTCCACACATCCTGCAGGCCAATGTTTTTTTTTTTTTTTTTTAAACTACTCCCTTATGAATTAGTCACTCCTGGCACAACACACAAGCCTTATGGCTAATTAGGAAAATCAGTGATGGAAAAAAGTTGTGTGGATTGTGGGATTTGTGGAGTTAATGTAGCGCTTTCGGATGCTCTTGGTAAACAGCCAAATTTATTCTAATTGGAAAATAGCAAGAGAACATGATTTATCCATTTATTATGATCTAATCCCAGCTCTATGGGTTATAAGCACCCTGCTTGCAGGGAAATAAACAACATTTAATGGTGAGATCCAAATAACAGTAATCATTGCCTCCCAAGCTAAAGCGTAAATCATTTTAATCTCTTTTTTTCAATAATCATTTGTGCCACAGACTCAATGGAAACACCATAAAAACTGTTTAAATTGATTGTTTGTTGGAATGACACACATTTACAATATTAAGGGACAAACAACAAACCTCTGTTAGGGTTAGATGTCTGTGGTGAGCTGTAAAAGAGTCCAGTAAACACAGGAGGCAATGAATCAGTGCCATAAAATGCCTCAGCACAGTGTGATTGATTTTGGGTTCAGGGCAGTTTTGATGGCTCTTGGTTTAAATGCAGTGGCCAGGTGAATGGGAGCAGCTCTCTGGGAATGGAGGGAATGGAGGGACTTGAGGGGCGAAGCCCCCCGTGGTGCGCTGGAGCACTTAGTAACACAAGCTCCTGTATCCTAAAGGCAATTAGAGAGGGGGCATAAAGGGATGGAGTCGTATGCTCTCAAAGACTGGACTGGCTCGTACAGCAGAGGAAGCAGTAAGTAATTCAGATTTGTAACCTAGAGTTCAAGCTTGGCTAATTGTTTGAGGTATTTATGTTCAGAGTACTGTTGACAATGAATGAAACTCATACAGCAGCATTAAATATGACCTCACAGCATCGTCAGACTACACTATGTGGCAATACGCAGACAGGAAACGATGGGAAAATCTGCAGATGAAAACAACCTCATCTATAAGTCACACCCATTCTCCAACCAAGGGCAGTGAGCGTAACCAAGGATGGATGAGGTCTGTGTGATCTCCTCACTCAAGTCCGCAAAGATGTCTGAGCTGTGTGTGAATTCATGTCCACGCCTGAAGCCACAACAAAGTCTTACATCCCACAGTTAAGATCAATGAAGATAAACTGTAGCCCTCAGCTACAGTAGCCTGTATATCGAACATCTGTACAGCTATAGATGTTGGTTTCCGCTTTTTCTGTGAATCACTTACCACCACCATCCTCATCAACTGCCCAGTGCCTACACATGCAGTATCCACTATATTCTGTACATACAAACACTGCAGCCCAGACTGTGCCGTAGCTCTTTATCGGACTGATTAAAGAAGCTTTACATATTCAGCGTTGCTCCATGACATCACTGTGTAAATCCATCTGCACATACTGCATCAAGCCAGAGGCTGTATATGTAACTGATGCTGATGAAGCTGCAGGATAAACAAACATACTGTAGATGACTCAATCGTCAGTGCTGAAGGAAAATGAAACTAATTCATCCAAGTCCTGGAAAAGCAAATCTAAACAAACTTTACTCTATTTTACGTTTTTTTTTACTTTCCATTACATTCTACGGCTTTAGTTACTAGTGCAAATTAAGATTTTATCCCCAAAACATACAATAAATGATTACGCACCATTACAAATTTAACCACCCAACAGTATATGAAAGTGTTAATGCCACGTCAACCAACTACAACAGTAAACTGACACATGAATACATCAGTAATATAATATTATAACATTCACAGGAGCTTTTTTTATTTTATTTTGTACGTTTGATATTTTAGGTACATTTCCTTAATACCAATTAAGTACTTTTATTCAGTGTGGTATATCAGTGTACATACTGAGAAAAACAGATTATTCTTCTTGATACTGGCAGTAAATGATTTTGTAAACAGAAGGAGCAAGGCCAGCTCCTAACTGGGGCTCAGCTCTAATTCAACATCATCATTTAATAAATTTCAATACAAACAATAATGTTTTGCTTTAGTTTTTACATATTGAGTCTCTCAATGCATCGCACTAAAACACAGATCATTGCACTGATCTGTTTGATTCTTTATGTGGTTTTGTATACATTTGCCAAATCATAATACATATTGTGCCCTGCTGTTAATTGCAGTAATAATATTCAAAATAAAATAAAAAAACTTGCACATTTGCACATCACATTTAAATCTGTTGAGTGGACAAGTGTGGACAAAAAGAGAAAAACATAGCCTGCTGTTTTAAAGGTTTGGTTAAGTTTTGTTATTGTCTTGTATTGTTTACTGATTTTTTCATTTCATGACTTCATTCTCACAGATATTTTGTACAACTTGTATTTATTTCCACTCTTAAAACTAAAATCATCCTGTCACTGACAAATACAGAACTTATAGGGCACTGTGTTATTCACAGGAAGTTCAGTGAAACAGGTGCAGGTATTTCTCGAACCACAAGAGGGCAGAAGGAGCCGTGACGAGTGAACAAGCAGTTACACCAAAGGTCCACATGAAAACATGAGTGCAGACAATGGTGAATTTCTTTCCTCTTTTTATCTCAACAGACTGACTGTGCTCTTTGGTGAACGATTAGCACGTTATTGAATGATACTCCAGGAAACCTGAGCACGTTTTCAGTGTTTATTTCTTTCAAGTCATCCACATAATAAATAGAAACAATTCAAACCAATTACACCAGACTGAACACAGGTGAAGTAGCTTGGCTTTGTTGGGCTGAAATGGAGCAGGCACTTAAAAAAAAAAAAAGATTAGTGTGTATTATTTAGCAGGACTAAAATGGGAGATTTTTAAATAAAACCATACTGCCTGCTACTGGGATGGTAACACAAGTAAAAGGAATAAGATCAGGAAACATCTAAAAGCATATAAAAATAATTCTGCTGCACACAGCTCTATTCTGCAAACACACAACACACAGATCGGCCATAGATTAACTAAAAACCAAAACTAAAACCAGAAAGACAATCTGAGGAATCATTAACATGTTAACATGTTAAGTGTCTGAGCTTGAATGTTTTTTCTGTTAAATCATGTTCCAAAATGTTTGCATGGTGTTCACACAGACTAATCATCTTCAAACAATGATCTGCAGGTTTAGTTCATAATGTGAAACTGTTAGAACCCAGTCTGTCAGGACATGAAGCTTATTTATAACTGACCTGTTGCTGAAGTTTTTATTACTATGAATTACAAAAAAGCATACAAGCTTATGTCTTGCACTTCTTGTTTACTTATAACGCTGTTGCTCCTTTCCCACGTCATCCAGTGTCACAAATGTGAGTCCACAAAGTCTGGTATGCTGAATGTAGTTTGCAAAGACACTGATTCAGGTTGTGAAGTGATGCATGTACTGTGATAGCTTTCAAATTTTTTGTTTTTCTTTTGCGCCTCTGCACAGTACTCTCACTTTACTGCCAGAGGTGGAATAACTGTAAAAACTGTACATTAACATGTAAGTTAATTCAGCTCGTGGTCAATAACAGTCACTGAAAACGGCATTGTAAAATCAAACAATTGACCATAACCCTGCTATGTATTCAAAAATAAATGTAGTTTAAGTCAAAGGCTTGGCAACTAAAAAATCATACTAGATGTTGCTGGAATACATTTGGTCTTGCATTATTATACACACTGGATCACATATATATACACACATATATTTCCAATTTTTTTGCATCTGGTCCTAGACCAGTCCAGAATGTTTGAGTTATTGTATTTATTTGCATTAGAGTGAGGGTTTGATGTCAGACTAGGCTTGACCTATATCCCTAACACCGGCCAACAATAGTAGACAAATCCAGTGTTAGAATAGTGAGTGTGTGAATGGACCACACTGTTTAAATTAGATTATATTGAGGTGATGAAAAGCCAGCCCTCAGTTTGGATACTCTTTTCATATGAGGAAACACCTTGCATCATTAAAAGCTCCCTTATTTTTTGGAACAAAGTGGTTTACAAAAATGCTCTGCCCACAAATACCATTGAACGCATCTCTGTGCCTGTACAGGTTAAAATAAAGCTCTGTCACTGAAATCTAATCAGCACAAGTAAACTAAAAATTTGTAGTTTTGTTTGACAACATCAACTCATAGTAAATAAATATGCCATTGCAAATTCGACAGCACGCAGGCAGAGGGGTGTGGGTGAAGACCGGGTCGTCTTTGGCACACGTGTGCAGTTCAGTGGTGACCCAACTTGTTTCTTTTGCACACTGACAGCACTGACGGAGGAGCTCAAAAGATGAGTTTGAGATGTTGTGCACCGTCATCTGCCAACAGCTTCGGTTTGAAAACCAATGCCTGCCCTTTTGTGAACACCTGTTGGGCATGATTTCCTCTTTATCCATGGCATCTCTGTCAACATCCATCTAGACAAACAAGTGTCAACGGCTCAGACCTCACTCACTGGCAGGTCAGCGTCATCCAGGTCCAGGGGTGGTTCAGGCATGTAGGGTTCAAAGCTGCTCCGCCGTCGCCACGGTGACTCCTCCGAGTTGGTGATGGTGGTCACAGGTGGTTCGCAGGTCACTTTGCCAGACGCGTCTCCTGCAGGGACAGGCGTGCTGGCGTGTGGCTGTGACTGGGCCGTGGCAGCAGGCTCATGAAGTGCTCGCTGTCCCACGCCAGGCTGCGAGCGTGTGCCGCACGTGACAGCAGCCCCCCACTCTGGGTAGCATGGTGGCATGGCAGATATGGGCGAGCGAGGGACGGGGGGGCCCGAGGGGCTGCGGTAGAAAGTGGAACGGCTGCCGTGTTCCTGCAGCGGAAACAGTGGATGACACAGAGAGAGCAAGAATGAGGGGAAACAAGACAAGTGGGTGTTAGTAACAACAGTGACATCCTGATATGTATAGCTCATTTGAGAGGTGAGTTACAGACTTGGAATTAGCACCAACATGAGGGGCCTGACGCAGCTTGAAGGCTGTAGGTGCTGAAGAATGTAGCATTGCTAGAGAGTGGAGATGGTGGTAGTAGCAGTAGAAGAAGAAGTAGTAGTAGTAGTAGCAGAAGTAGAGGTAACGGGAGTAGTGGTAGTAGTGTCAGCAGGTTTTAGTTTTGGTAGTCTCAACAGGTTGTAGTGGAAGAGCAGAGTGTCTTAGGAAGCAGTGGTTGGTTGTTGCTCATTATTTCACAGCTTTTCATTGTCAGATTTCAATCTCTGAAACACAAAGCAGAACCATGGGAAGAAGAAAAAAAAAACAGCAGAGGTAGTGAAAACAAAAAAAGGGGGTAGCCACCGAGTAGTTGGTGAAATGTCGGTTAGAGAAAAATCCCAGACATAAAGAGAGAGACCACAATACAAATATCTCTGTCAACTTTCAGGTTCTGTATTTCCACAGTTTCTCCTACATGATGTGACCGTGACAGAGTGACATGCTGGGACTTTGCAGGCTTGTGAAATTTATGATCAGTAAAATCAATCAAAGTGTCACTTAAGCATCACAAGATTTAAGATTTAAAATTCCTTACACAAACATGTCAAAATATCCTGGGGGGAGCCACACATGTAAACACATTTATGCTGAATCCAAAGGTCCAAAATCTGGCTTTTTAGGAGCTGTTAGACAGATCACCAGATAATCTGATCACACTGAAGACTTAAAAAAACCTGAGAATTTTCCGCAGTTCATTGCACTGTTGATTAATTGATATCATCACATAACACAGACACTTTATAGCTCTTAAAACCCCAAATATTTGCATGTAAATCAACAGACCACCATGAAAACCTATAGTTTGTGACTCGACGTGTGGATTCAGCACTGGTAAGTTCTCATTTCAAAGCTGTTAAAATGTTCAACATTTAGCACATAGAAGGTATAGGAAGTCAACATGGAAACATCATTATTGTGTATATGAGAAAGAGAGAAAAAAAAACATACAGGCAGCGAACAGGAGGGAGGAGGAGAGACAAGCAGGATGTCACACATCTAAGACAGGTACACAGCTGCAGCAGACTGCAGAGATAACAGGGCATGAAGGGAAGAGAAACAGAAGGTGTGAAAGACACATGTACCCAGTAATAAAGACAGAGATAGAAACAGGCTTACGGTATTCATAGCTACGCTGGCACCGTAGTTTAAGCAGTGTGTGTGTGTTCGTGCATGGATTGTTCATCAACTCATGTATATTTTTACACCGAAGCGTCATCAATAATGGTGAAGACATGTGAAAGCTGTGAAAGTGAAGCCATAAGGGAGGGAGGGAGAGAGGGAGGAAGGAGGCAGTGGCTGCAGGTCTTTCCAATAGTTAGATTTTCATATTCCAACCGTTTAGAGCCATTCTGTACCTTTACTTTACTTTTTAGCATTTGAAAGACTTGAGGTGTGCTTGACTTGAGGTGCCATGTTTGTGGCGACAGTCATCACATGCAAGAGAAGCTAAATTAAGCACACCTTGAGCCTTTCAATTCCTGACACAAGATCTTTTTATACCTGTTTTGCTGGAAACTATCTGAATGCAATGGATGTAAACTTTGAACTGAGCTTAAAGTGACAGTTCAGCAGGGGAAAAGAAAAGCAAAGGAGGAGGAGAAGTGGATGAGAGAAGCAGTGCGGACGAGGGCGTGAAGGGAGGAGCGCTTGTTGGGTTATCACAGCCATACGTAGGGTGTGGTTGGTTCTTAGCAAAAAAAAGAAAAAAAGAAAAAAATAGAGCATCAGATGTGCCGTCAGATCTGATCTGCCCTCACAATGTCTACAACCACAAAGGGCCAGCCAGTGAGTGGAAAACAGTATTAAAAAAGATGAACTTATAGTTTAAAGGGGGAATTTAGACGAGCTGACATACGTGCTGCTGCACTCCCCGATTCGGGACGTATACCTCTGTATACAGGGGTTCGACAGCCGTCTGGCCTGCCGCATCTGCAACAACACAGTGCAAAGCAGGATTAGAGCAGATGGGCCATCTGCCCACAGGGAGAGGAGGAGGTGGAGAGAATGTGACAAAGAAAGACAGAAAGGGAAAAAGAGGATACAGAGAACAGGCACAGGAGAGGAAAAAGGAGGTGAGAGAAAAACAAGCGAGAGAGAGACAGACACAGGAGGCAAGAAAGAGGGAACTGTAGAGAAACAGTCAGCGGAGACGTGTTGAGAAGGATTCCAGTCTAACCAGAAGGAACCAGCTGCGGCAGAGGACAGTGTTTCCTCTGCAGTCGGGACTACGGAACCGGTTTATTTCTGTCTTCACACCTGCCAAGTCCATCTACCTGTCTCTAAGCATGTAGGCTGCTGACTGAGATAACTAAGCAGCTCTAAGACACAGGTAGCGTACTCACACAGATTTCATGTACTGCAGGAAACTGAAAAGTGGTGATGGCATATCGGTCATCTTTTGCACTGATGACCTACTTTAGTTTAAAAAAAAACCCCAAAAAATCAGTGTAGGGACGCCCTGGTGGCTCAGGGGATAAGGCGCCAACCATGAACTGCAACATCCCCAGCTCGGGTCCAGCTGGGACCTTTGTTACACGCGATTCTCTCTCTCTCTCTCCCTTCATTTCCTGTCATCTATCAACTGTCAGTTGTCTAATGAAGACACAACATGGCCAAAAAAGGACCTTTAAAAAGACATCTGTATTTGTCGTTGGATGGTGGGAAAATGCAGGACAGGCTGTGCCAAACACAGCAAATACTGAAAAAATACCCTATAATAGCCTATTAAGTTCCATCATAATGAGCTTTTTTTGCCAGATCATGTTGTTTCCTCATGGCTTGGTAGCAACTGTCCCAAGGCCCTGCACCAGTCCTCGGCTCGGGAGTTGGGAAGTCCTCATGTAGACTACACAGAGCAGAATTTAGCTTCAGACTTTTCAACCACAGCTACAACAGCTGGGCTTAATGTTGTTAATGCTGCAACAATAAGGGCAAGGTGATGCAGCCATACTACTGTTTCTGCATCTGTTTGACATGAAGTAAAAGGGGATTATCATTACATCTATGTAGCTTTCAGCTGGGTGAGCTGTTGTGTGAACAAGAAACTGCAAGCAACAATCAATAAATGACACAATATCAACAATAAGTGTTGTGAATCTTAGTCTTAGTCTAAGATAAGTCTTATGTTAAGCACATGTAAGACAAAGTCATGCCTGAAGTCATTTCTCTTTTCCACAGGTACATGTGAGGTTTGTGACTCGATGCTGAACTGTAGTGCATGATACATACTGTGGCAGCAGACCTCCCAGGCCCCCGCTGGGCCACAATAGCCCCAGAGACAGCCTTGATCCAGCTGTGCATCTCCTCTGGACTGTCCGCCTGGTGGAAACAGTGTAAGAAAACGACAGTAAGAAAACAGAAAAGAGAAAAGACAGAGGAAATGAGAATGAGGTAAAAGATGGGAAGGGAAACATGCAAATAGCCAAGAAAGTACAGAATATATGAACACTGCAGTACAGTAACACCTCAGAAACATCTGAGTGTGTAAATGAGAATCAACTGTACATTCCTTTTATCATAGAAAAAGATGCACCTGTATGTAAAACGTCCTTGATGTGGTGACGACTTCAAACAGATTATCTCTCATCATAATGTCACTACAACAAAAGTGGACAACAAGTCAAATCATATTTTTCTCATCTGCT
This sequence comes from Seriola lalandi dorsalis, assembly GCF_002814215.2. Taxonomy (NCBI): domain Eukaryota; kingdom Metazoa; phylum Chordata; class Actinopteri; order Carangiformes; family Carangidae; genus Seriola; species Seriola lalandi. The sequence continues at coordinate 228,557 of NW_019525133.1, read as the reverse complement.
GTACATCTTTATCTAAATCAGAAAAAGTAAACACCATCCTCTTTTTGTACAATGGGAAAATGCTGGGACATGTTAAATACCTCTGTTTGCACTCCTGGACTTTGTGAACTTCCTTCAGTGGAATCATTCTCAGAGGCTCCTTCTCCTAAAGTTAAGAAAATAACTTTTAATAATATTTGAAGAAGCCAAAACTAAACAACTGAAATACACAGGACAAATATTACAAATGCTTTTTATAATATATACTAGATTAAAACAAGGCTGAGTTTTTATGTTTCATAGGAATTGAAGTGAACTTTGCTAGAAGCAGCAGACTGCAAACTAAAAACCCTGAAGGTTTGTAACTTTCTTGACCTGGCTATTTGATACAGCAGACAGAGAGTCTGTGTCCTTGGGGCCTGTTGATAGCCAAATAGACAGATAAAACTGTCAAATAAGGGCAGACTCTGCCAAGTACGAGGAATGGGACGTGCAGTATTGTCCTGAGGACAGTCTGTGTGTGTGTAAGAAAAGCCAGGGGGGAACAGGGCATGATAGGACATGTGAAGTGAGGGCATTGAATTCCACAGACTGTGGATAAAACATGTTAGAAGTCAGGGCTGTGTGTTTGCTGTTATTCTGCCTCAGACTGTGGGGGTGAATCCAATCCACGTGCACCATCAATAAAAACATTCCTTGAAGGCTTCACATAACTAAATCAAAAGATAATTACCAAATCAGACTTGAAGTAACTCATTGAATTTTCTTCCAGGAGGAAATATCGTCGTTTCCAGTTCCTCATCTGAGGGAGAAGATGTTCAGAGCTTTTGTTTAATTTTCTGGCAACACAAGATCTGTCAAAGTTGTCAGTTTGCCACAATAATGAAAGCAATGTTTTTTCTAGTTCCGACACAATTTACAATGTATATATATAGAGAGGGGAGATTTATACTTGGACATTTATAAAGTACGGATTTGTACACACTGGAGAAATTGTTTTTCCTTAGGCAACCAATTTCTTTACCATTATCAAGCTGAAATCTCATCATCTCACATTCCCCAAGTCATAAGACTTAATACTCCCTCTCACATGAAGGAGCTACTTATTTTTATGCATGTCATCTTCATTATAACTGTGACATTAATCGTAAATTGTATTGTATGTCCACAGTGAGGAAAAGCCTGTCGTTCTGGCCACCACGACATACCTAATGTGAAACATCTCTTAATGATACCAGAAGGCAAAATGAAACCACCTCAGCCTAACAGGGAACCATGAGAGTGGCAGGTAACTCACCACAGCTCCTTGCTTGACGCAGTAGCCCGACTTAATGACGGTGTGCTCCTGAGCCGGCCTGCCCAGGAAGTACGGCAGCTGGCTGTGAGACCGATGCATGGCCTCACGCTCTGCTCTGTCTGCACCGTCAGCACCTTCACGCTGGGGGAAGAGTGACGACGGAAATATCGTAATTGCAAGTTCCAACAACATTTGAAAAAACAAACAAACAGACTTTCGAGAGTCTGAGTTAGACTGAGTCTATAAGTTAGACCTATATTATCTATGCAACTTCCAGTTAACAGTAGTTTTTCAGTGTTGTGTGTGATGGTGGTGTGAGGGTCATGTTTACCTGTGTCTGGGTGACGATGGGGACTCCTCCTATGATCTCTGTCTTATAGGAGACTTGTTTCTTGGTCGCCGCAACATCTGGCAAAACCTTCTGGTTCTCTGAATTCTGTTGGCCATCAGACGCCTTTGGCACCTTAGGAACACACAAACACATCAGACTTCAGAGGACTGAAGACAGTTATTCATTTAACGCATATAAACGCAGAAATAGACATTTTGCGGAATTTTGTAGTCGTATTTTTGTAGTAGGATGTAGTAGGACTTCTATGAATGCAGAAGTTGACAAGCCTTTAACACATTTTTATATCCCTTTCCTTTCTGGATGGTTAAAGCTTCATGGAGAACAAAGGAAACAGTCCTTTATCCCAGTACTCAGGGTAACAATACAGCATCCTGTTAGTCATGCTCTGACTCACTCTAGTCTTGTTTCTTGACAGTCCACTCATTCATTTCTCCAGAAGAGGAAGAAATAAAAGTTCCTCCAAGTGATAAAACATGAGCCAAAAAGAACAGATGATTGCAGCTGAATCTGGGATAAACTTGTGTTTATCTGTGAAAAATGTGTATGTGTTTGTCTCACAGTGATTTTAGTGGCTTTATTGAGAGCGTTGACCCAGTCCACGAGGTCCTGCTGATCATTGGCCTGCAGGAAGAACTTCCTCATCCCCGCATTGATGACTAATAGATCATAAAAAAAAAAGTGATGGGAATTGAAAGAGTGAAAGTATATTGAGACCTTTTCAGTCAGTGTGAGACCACATTCTCTTCACTACACCGTCTGATTCATTCTGTTTAATATGAATCACATGCATACGACACTACTAGTACAAAGCTGTACTGACTAGCTGCGCTTGTGGCTTTTCTTGTATAGAAAATAAGATGTGAATACGAGCGGCAGGAGAACAGATCCACTGCCACAGATTTCTCTAACTGAAAAACAACTGAGCCAAGGGACTCTCCCACACACTACCAGCAGCATTTTCTCTCCATGTGGATGATGACCCAGCTCGATTCAGCTGCCTCAGTCTGCCACCACCTACCCACTTCTGACCATGACGGGGAAGGAAAAACCCCATAGCTCCCAACCACCAAATTTTCTCGCACATTTTCACACCCATGTGAACATGAGCAAACCCCATTTTCAATCACAAAGAAATTTTTGGGTCAAATGCTGATTAGCTATGGATCAGGATTTGGGAGCTGAAAGAACTCAAGTCTCTCATTCTCTCTCTCTCTCTCTCTCTCTCTCTCTCTCTACCATAAATCCTTGAATTCTGCAGCTCAAACCGTCCTTGTGTCTCCTCTGTTTCCTTTCGACACCATGGGAATAAATTACATTAAAGCTGGACTGGTAAATCTGGCGGGGGCGAGCTGTAAAATGCACTGAGAGCTCAAACTCTGTGGCACAATGAAGATCATTCTTCCTTGTTCGTTTGGTCCAGCTCTTAGACACATGCAAGACCTCACGCTCTTTTTTTTCAACTTCCCTGTAAATAAATCTGTCTGTCTGGTCTCATTCAGGTGATCAGCATGACTTAATCCAACTGTATTAACCTTCTCATGTGCCCACTGTATCTTTGGGAGTGGAAAACTGCTTGGTAGTGGTGTAAGTGTAGTGGTCTCTTAGGCGCTGGGATGACAAATCAGGGAGGGGGTTATCAGATCTGACTCATAGTTACACATAATAAAACAATGTGTGCTCTTGAGAAATGCAGCCAAGCACCAAAGTTCACACAAATGCGGCACTTTTGATCTCCCTCATCACCACACATCAATCCCACACTGTAGTGGGGTTCTAGTTTCTCGCTGTAAAAAGATCTGTTAGTGTGATGGCCAGTACCTAACTTCTCTAAATACTCCTTCCCCCTATGTTAAGTTGCTAGATGCAGGAAGGGGGTTGGGGGGGGGTGATTCGTAGATATCAGCAAAACATGTGGCACACAAACGGCAGTTTAAAAATAACTTAATCAGAATCAGGTTCCGATTAGGATGCCGGCATCCTGTCGCAACCTCTGCAAGGCAACTGGTGCGCGCACACAACCAGACACAAACACACACTGTGGTCAACTTCTTGTTACACACTTGTATTTCCTGCTATTGAAGCAGATGGAAGAGGAGGAGCAGGGCTAGTAAACAATAATAGGGAATGGAGGTTTACTGCTACATAACCTGTGATGGTTCATATTTATGCAACATTTTTTATTCCTGTCTCAAACACACGGGGTGAGAAGAAAAGGACAAATCAAGTCAACATAAACAACACAAAATATTTACTAGTAGGATATCAAGCAATGAAAAAATAAGGAACTAATTTTTCTGGATTTCGTTATTGAACATGCATGTGTGTTTAAATGAATAAACGAGTTTGCTTACTTGAAAAATGCAATCTATGTTTCAAATGGTGAATTTATTTAATCTAAGTTGAGAAATATAATAAAAAATCTCAAGTCCTGAAGTTCTTAAATTGCTCTGCCCTCTGCCCTCTTAAAGGTAAACTGTGGACTGTTTGACCACTGGTGGCGCTGTGCAGAAGTGGATAAGTAAATAGTTAAGCCAACCACAGAGAACAGTAATACTTATCAATAGTTGGTGGAGGCAACGTGCCTTAAAAGCAAGCAATGAACCAGCGTGACAGAAGAAGAAGCTGGTGTAAACAATGAAGGTTTGGAAGACAATTATAAAAACAGGATGTTGGGAGAAATGTTGCTGATCCTCTGAATTTATTAGACCTAAAAATATGACCCAAGAAAACTTATCAGGTGCCAACACAACCATCTCATTGATTAAAGTTATGAAATATGAAAGGCACAAACGAGCCTTTAATAGTTACATCTAATGAACACAAGCCCAGATCATCAACTGCTGCCACCTCCTGCATCTCTGTGTGTTGGCTAAACAGACAATGTTGAACAAAGCTGCCTGGTCAATGGTGGAGAAAGTATGTTGAGAGTAGTGCTTGACCAAGTCTAGAGGGCAGACAAGGACATTCTCCCCTTAGGTTATAGTACTCAGCTCAGTCAACGTATGATAAATCACACACTCATTGCTCATGTTTGCAAAGCACTGTAGGCATTTTTAGGTTCTATACATGATGTGAGTTTCTTTAAAATGATTCATGCTGTCAACCCATTGTCCAAGACCCATGTCAGTACAGAAAAACAACGCTAAAAGGCTAGAGAAAATTATGTATATTTCGAGATAGATCTATATATTTTTATGACACTGCTCCTTCAGTAAACTATAAAATTAGTATTTTAATGCTAAGAATTTAATAAGACATAGCTAAGACTGTGATGATCAGTGTTTTCTTACCAAAGCAGAATTCTGCCTTAGGCCTCAGCTTGGTGGCATCGCTGACCTAGAGGAGGACAAAGCTCACAACTGTTAGCCTCCCAGTTCAACCAAATACTGTAAACTAAATCTATTTATACATAATCTTACCATGTTAGTGTCAGATAAGCTTCAGTGGTAAAAGTTTTGTGTACCTTAGAGATGTAGGTGAGCTTGAGGGAACCCACGCAGTCTGCTCCAACAGGCAGGTTCTGTCAGAAAAAGGTAAAAAGAACAAAATATGCAAAAAGAGAAAACTAAAACTGATCATTCATCATTCTATTCAGGCAGGGGTCTTAGCTGTAGATTACTGACAAAAAGTGTGGTGGAGGGGTGAATTCAAGTTCTGAAAAGCGAGTCAATGTTATAGAGTAAGTACAGTATATTTTGGCTTCATTCCATGATTGTTAATTTCAGTGTCTTGCTGTGTTTCTGAAACTAGGGGATCCAGATTTAACATCATTAAAATTTAACCTTTTTCAATCTATAAAAAGAAAGGGACTTACTGAATTATTTAAAATTCCTCTTGCACTACATCATTTATGAATACTTCATGTAACAGCACACTTACAAATACAGCATCTCCAAACCAGCATGATGTACAAACCAAGGGGAGAGTTACACTGTAAAAACTGTGACACCGTGGGTCATAGAGCAGAATATGTTGACCACTGTGCTCCCTGCAAATATCTGTGCTCACTACATGGACACAATGTTTAGAATACAAAAAACTAATCCCTGGTTTAGAGTTAAACTATGAATTCATTTTATCCTTATTCTAACCCATTTACAGCAATATCTGCTGATAGCTGAAACACAGACGCATTGTTAGCAATGAGCTACTCCTGTGCCTGTAATTTGCGCTTCCTAACTGCTGTAAACAAGGATAGCATAAGTTCTCCCATCCTTGCATGGCTGTGTGGTGGTGAAACTGCCTGTACTTTGCTTTGTGTTCAAAGTGAATGAAGACAGACTAGCTAAAAGTGGCCTGCAGTTAGCCTACAAGTGCATGACAGCTGACCATCCACATGGATAACTAATGTTAGCTGCCAGACCGTTCCCTGTAAATTGTACAATATCACATCAACAAATTTGCCTGTGCAGTTACCTGCAGGATTTTTTCCCCCAAAACAAAGCTAACAGTTAAGCTAACGCAGCCCTGTGTAATTACCTGTGGGTTGTCCATGAACCACACCAGGCTTCCCTGCTGTGTGTCCAGTATGAAGTAACGGCGCAGGAACTTGCCACTGCTCTCATTCTCCTCGATGTCCAGGAAGCCGCAGATGCGGTTCTGTCGGTCCACGTAAGGCATCTCGCCGCCGGGACATTCCCTGGCCTGCTGGGGCCGGGAGTGGAGAAGAGCGGGAGAAGAGCGGGGGCAAACGGGACTGGGAAGAATTCCTGAAGGACAGAGAGAAAAGAGTGCACACAGATGGGTGTAAGGAGGGAGTAAATGAGGAATTTCTGTTGTCTTTGTGGTGAGCCTTGCTAGTGTGTCCCGCTCCCTCCTTCTCTTTCTCTCTGTATCTACTGTATCTGTGGTCTCTCTGCCACCTGGAGCTCACTAGACTACAGCCTGCATGGGGATCATGTGACAAAAACCACAACCCCGCCTTTATCCTTTTATATCAGCCTCACCCACTCTCTCTCCTTTCGTTCTCTCTGAGTCTCTCTCTTTTTCCTGTAACACACGCTACACTCTGTCACTCTCTCTTCTATCTCCTCCACCCACCCTGGCTTGCTCTCTTTCTTTCGTTCTCCCTCTTCTCTTGCCGGCCTCTCCTCTCTCACTTTCTGTGCTATCTCTTCCCAATTGCTCTCTCATCCGATTTGGCAAGCCTCTGGCCAGCCCCTTCTATCCCCTCCCTCCTGCCACAGCTGAGCACCCACTTGAGCATGGTCGAAAAAAAAAAGAAAAAAAAAAGAAGAAAAAAAAGGGCTCAGCCGTGTTCAACACAAAGAAACAACACATACACCCCGAGGAGCTGCACAGGAGAGAATGTACAATATTTAACCTGCTGAGGTCTGACACATCCCTGAAACCTCCTGCTCACTGGAAATAAACAAAAAAGTAAATGATTGAAGTACATCTGTTTAGTCTTACGTGTGCAAACGAAAGCGTCTCAATGTCAAACCCCTGTGTGGGTGAGCACAGCGTTACTGTAGGCATATTGTCGCATTAGCCTGTTTAAGCTGCTGTCTTTTTGGACTGAGCCTAAAATATGTGAGTGAGATGAGTCTTTGGAAAGCAAAGATAAAGACGCTCTTTCTCCATGACGTTATGAGCACTGTGTGGGTGGATGGGGGCAAATCAGGGACAAAAGGCCTGGTTGTTGTGCATGGAGTCTGGGCTGGGAGCATCTCAGTTAGTCCCTGCATCTATCCGAGTCATCCCATTTGACACACAGGCACGAGAAAGGAGCCACACTGTCAGAGGCGACTATCTCAACACTACACAAGCCCTGATTGTCATGTGAGAGTGAGAGACGTCTCTGTAGAGTTTAGTGATCCTGTAAATGAGGTGTTGTGCACTAGTTCATCTGCATGCATGCTCATGCATTTCAGTGATGCAGATTAGATGTTAAAGATAGCGCTAAACAAAATCCCTACAAGGTGAACAGGCAACCATGTGTACTACGTAGACTTTTAATTGAATGACAGGTAAAACAGTGGCCTAGTTTTTTTTTCTAGTTCTTGTGGAAAAATATGTAAATCAATTACAGCAAAAGAGCCACATATTTCCCTCAGTAGTTGGTAGAGACCAAAAAGGGAGCTAAAAGGGAGTGAATATTGGACTTATATTCGACAGGTGGTCAGACACACAACTCCAAAAGAATGCAAATATTTCTTCGTCGAGTAACTACTGGATGTGTTAAAAAAAAAGTTCACCATAATCAACTTGAAGGTGATAATATGTCAGTGTTGTGTTTACAACAACTGTCCCTGTTTCTGGAGAACAAACTATGTAATAGAGCCATGTTCATAATTATTGGCCATCAAATTCAAACATACCAATATATCTGCATTTAACTTATATCCATGTATCAATCTAACGCTGTCCTAATTCACATGGCATGGATGTTTTAAGATCAACAATTTCTCGCTGAAGCAACCCCTGTATAGATGCATAAGGCTAGTCGGACTTTGTGGACTCACACTCATGTTAGACAACACAAAGCAGGTTTACATGCACACTAGTATCACAGTTGATCATCTTATTATGCTGATTGGGAACATGAGAAGCCTGGTTATTAAATATTTTCTGTATACACAATCACAGCAGTATGCAGGTTTTTCTGATCGCCAGTCAGTGTAGGCAAGTGTTTGAATCCTGCACATACAAACAATCTGTGTCACTACTCTACTGGCTGAGTTGCACCAGTAGTTAGCAATGAACCCGGTTTGGTTTCCAGCTGCCATGACATTTTACATTTACCACTGTGCTAGATTTTGCTCTCCATCTCATCTTTAGTAATGAATGAAGAAATTCACAATAAGGTTTATCCTCTGGTTTATCCTCAAAGCCTGACCAATACTGGATTATTTAGAATGATATGGATATTTGGAAGTTTTAAAAAATCTGAACAACAATCTTGATACGGGTCCCTTATATCTGTTTTATGTCTGAGAAGGACAATTTACAGTCGAAAAATCAACTGGTCAGGACAAACTATGTAACAGTGCCACAGTTTCTAAACTACCTCAAACCTAGTTGTCTTACATTTACAACCAGTATATCTGCAGCAAGGTAACACTGATATATATACTGAATATATCAGCCTGTCCAATTTATCAGCCTAACTCTAATCCTCTGCATTACCAGTGTCAGACTTAAGTGAATACATCATCATTCGATTTTTTTATCATCTTTTTTTTTTTCATTTTACAGTCTTATTACTTGTTTAATCCATCCATTGGGCTGATGGCTATGATAGGATGATAAGAAAACATAAGGTGTTTGTACGATGTGTTAGCATAATTGGATTTCTGAAGCCAGGATATTGGGTTTACGTGTGCAAACATAACTGTGGTATTTAAAAACAGACAATTACCAGGATACTAGTGTACATGAACAAATGAAAATCATTCTGTCCGGGCTCACAAATGGGAGAACAGATCAGGGCTTCCTGTGTAATCAGTTGGGACCGTATAAAGACTGGGTTACAGTGAATGAGGGAAAGCGAGAGGTATACACTCACAAAATAAATGAAAACATGCAAAGTGAGAACCAGAAGACTGCACAGAGGAGCAAGTTTAAAGGTCCAACTCTGAAGAAGGTCAGACGAGGCTGTACGATATACGTTGACTTCTTTCTATGTCAAACATTTCCCCCTGGTATACTCACTCTTTACATTTGTTGGAAGGCTTTGTCCACCATCACATGGCAACCAACTGGTCACACAGGACAAGTCATAAAACGAGAGTAAGCCAACAGCTGGATAGCCCAGTAGAGAGTCATTGTTTTCCTTTCATGATCTTACACCACTGCCATACAATTGAAAGTAACACAACAGCTGGAGACAGTAACTGTGCCTGCGTACCTCTTCTCACCACACATGAACTACACAGTAAATCACTAATCTAGGTGTCGAGAACATGGAGATAAACTCCCAGGGGGCAAAAAATTTGCTACTGGGCCCCTGTTGAACCCAACTATCCATGGCTGTGTGCCTTACACAGAAACCAAACACTACACTAGAGATTAAATAGCTGATAAGACATTACAAATTAATTGGCAACAATTCTGATAATTGATTATCTGTTTAAGTACATTTGTTAAGTAAAAATGCCAAAACAAATCTCTGGTAACAGATTTTCAAATGTTAATATTTTCTAGTCTCAGTTCAGTAAACTCAACATCTTGTGTTGACTGTTGGTTAACTTGGGCTTCAGGGAATAATGATGGGCATTTTTCACAATTTTCTGACATTTTATCCAGTGAACAATCAGTTGATTGTTACAGAAAATAACTGTCAGATCTACTGATCGTGAAGTCCAATCCAGCCTTGCTCGACTTTCCCTGTGTTAACCACTTGACAGAGAGAAAAAATATAGCAATATGATAAAACACAACTTTTCAATTAATCTAATTATGTAGACCCATAACACATGGACTAAACCTGGGGGGTGGGGGGTGGCTGTGGCTGAGGCCCCTGTGCAGTTGGCCATTCTGCCCGTTGATGATTCAGCCTTGTTCAAGCAGATCCGATGTTTAACATTGGCTTTCAGAAAGACTAATGCAATAAACCATCTATAAGAACAAACACTGAAGTACAGAAGAACAAGGGCAGTAAAGAAAACGGCTTGGGGCTGAATTGGCTGCTCACGGGTCAAAGGTGGGACAGGTCATTCCAGTTCAGCAGAAAAGAGTAATTTCTGGTCGGGGTCTGGCTGTGAAAGCAGCACATAAGACCAGCAGGTTTGACAGGCTGGGTCCCATTTACCACAGCAAAATGCTAGTGTGGGTTTTTGTATCTCCATAGCAGGACAAAATGAAGATGCACACTTGCTAATTGCTAACTTGTAACACCGACTCCGCCACGAGTCACTAAAACAAACGACATAGCCAACAAGCTTTCTGAACTTCACAAAGGATAACACAGAAATAACTTCACATTACCACAACACGCTGACAACATTTGTGTTAGCAGCATCAGTAACTCTGGCTCGCTGGCCTGAAGTTAACTGGGAGACATGGCTCAGGTTAGCCTGCTTTTAGCAATTAAGGCTACTCGACAACACATCATAATATTAATTTACCAAAAACTAGAAACTGTCATTCCTGTATGTTTGGACCTTTACTAGCTAACTGCATCTGCCGTTCTGACAAACAACTTTTGTCACACGCGTTAACCCAACGTTAACCTAGCTAACATTAGCGACTCGTCTTAGCCACCCTCGAGAAATTTATCAGACAACTTTGACTGTACGAAACAACACAGCTACGTTTATTAGCGTTGACTAGTTTCGTTTAACGTCCCGGGTCAGCTTACCCGAGTCTTCCCTTCTGTGGCTGCTGAAGTCAGGGTCCGTTGGTGTCGGTTGTGTCGGGTCTGTGTGCTCTGCCTCAGCCCATCTCCACTGATCCACGACACAGAGAGCTCCACTGCTGCTACTGCACAGATCGTCTATTATGAAGATGATCACGCTGTGGTTTAAAAAAAAAAAAAAAAAAAAAAAAAGGAAAAAAAGAAAAGTAGTCTACCCGCTTTGTGATATCACAAGCTTGAATTCATACAAGTAACAATGTAGCTATTCCAAACTTTAAAGACAAAAAAGTAATTAAAAGATAAAATAAGTACTATTAATAAGATAGATAGATAGATAGATAGATAGATAGATAGATAGATAGATGATAGATAGATAGATAGATAGATGCTATGTGCTGAATATACTCTGTACATGATAGTAATATATTGTATTACACTGTACATTAGTGCAAATTAGGTAGATATTCCTACAGCTGTACAGTAAGGTGCAGGATTGTATTGTCCATGCATGTTAAACAGAATTAACAGTACTCTGAATAGGCACTATGTGTGATGTGTGGCTAATTTAGACATTGTTTATACATATGGCAACATAATATAAACACAGCGCTGGAAAGATTATCAGATTATTACATTAACAGATTATCAACTCTGCAATGTTCAACCTTACACACAGATGGACAAGCTTGTTCTACTGCTAAGGATTAAGGACCCTCTCCGCTATAAAGGGCATAAACCAATGACAGGAGGGTATTAGAACATCCACATAAAGGGACTTAATAAGTCTTTATTACAGATAATATTCTGCACGCCACTCAATATGTCACTTTACATAACCGGCCTAGTGAAAACAAAACAAGGATTTTGTTGCTATGGGTAGTGTGGTTTGAATCTATATGACAAACAAGCCCAATATTTCGTTTGGATGAAACCTGTTAGCCTATATTAAAATAAATAAACAAATAAAAAACCCTGCATGTTAACTACTGTGTCATACTTACTGTAATCTGCTCCATTCAAACCTTAAACTGCTCTGCAAAATGTTTTCAAGATCTGGTTCTCAGAAAGAAGATCAGAGTGAGAGCTCTTACTTTTTTTTAATCACTTCTGGTGTAAAGTGTGAGACAAGCAGTGGGTGTCAAAGCGGGATAAATAAACCACAGTGGTGATTTAGCGACATCTAACGTTTCAAGGCTGCAGCCACTTGGGTTTGTCTATTATTTCCCATGATGTTACAGTTTGTCATTGCGTAACATTTATTTTGTCAATTCAACACAGAAAACACTTCCTTCAAGCAAACCTTGTTGCGTTGCGTGTATCTACATAATAGACCTGAAATCAGTAGACTACTGCTGGCTGTTCATAACATCTATGACTATTCTGTTCACCACTGAGCAAAACTGGAGCTACAGGTTTCATGATTTCATGTTTTTCTTTTTCATTTCAACCACTGGGATCCCTTCAGAAAATGTAACGTCAAAGTCAAACACCCTGCGTCCAAATAATAAAAGTTTTATTTTGTTGACCTCCTCATTTCCTGAAGATAAATTAAACATATTTATTTTCATTCAAACAAAACAGAAATCACACTAAAGGGCAATTTGATACACATTTGTGCATACAGTCTATGCAAACCTTATATTCAAATTAGCAGGAATAAGCTGCTAATAAATAGGCTATATGAGGCCTATTTTTAATGCGAGTATCCTGCAATGGATTTGGCAGTGTAGCACTCAGACATAGGAAATAAAAGAACAGGTTTAGCAGTCAGGCAGATACTTGGCATGCAGCTACCACTACCTTTCATCATCCCTCTCTTAGTAGTCACTCATATCGGTAACCTCTGTTTCGATGGGCGTCAACAAGCACAGGGACAACTCACACACGGTCTGTCAGTGTCTTCTGCAGGACGAAAGTTTGAGTGGAAGAGGAGGGGGAGGAGGGTTGGGGTGAGGATGAGGGGCGGACTCCTGCTCTTGCTACTGCTGCTGAGGCTCGTGAAGTTTCCTGTCCTTTCGTCTCTGCGACCTCTCTCCCGGCGGGCTGACAGAGGAAGCGACCATGGAAGAGGACGGGGATACCTACACGGAGATGAGGCATTTTACTCAGCTGTGGCCTCTCCCCAGGTTCCGCTCTCACAGTGACACCTACGGATTTCGCTCCAGAGTGCTGTTCAGGCTGCGGGGAGCCCGCTCAGGTAGGACCAACTCCACAGTTTTACTAACCCAACAGCTGTACAACAAGGCAGATTCATAAAAGCAGATAATGGAAACCTGGTCACAGGATCTTGACGCTGAGAGAACACATGTAACTCAGTGTAACCCAATGATGCTGTTTTATTCATTTAGGCCTAAATTAAACTCTTGTTCATTTTTGTGAAGCAACTGTCAGAGCTGAGACATAAGACCTAAACCGCCTCTGTCTTTCATTTCTTTTCTTTTGGTGTTGCAAGGTATACTAGTTGCTCCCGGCTACACAGCATCTCCAGATGACTAATAAAGCAGCAGCAGCAGCTTCCTGCTCTCCTACACACAAAAACTTCCCCCCTCTCTTTCTCTGTGTTCGTGTGTCTCTGGATACCACACATTTTCTTTTTTTTGTTCTTCATTATTAGGTCATAACCTTTTTAATAATATCTCCTTGTAGTTTCCTTCCACTGATCATCAAAAAAGAGAAGTCTGAAGTTTGTTGTAAAATACAATATGACCCTCTTAAGTCATCACTGGTGCACCCAGTGGTTAATAGTCACACGGTACGTTGAATGGAGATCTCATTTGTGTAATGAAGGTGTTGCAAGTGAGTTTATGTTAAATAGGCTGCACCCAGTAACTAGTAATCCAAGTGCTTGGCAAAAGGCACATCATGAAGACAAAGAACCAAAGAAATCTACAGTAATCAAAATACAATTCTACCTGTAAAGATAGATATATAAATAGATTTAAATAAATAGATTATAGACTTTATTTATCCCCTAGGGGAAATTCATATGCAATTAATAATTTATTTAATATTTGTTCTCACTTTACATCACTGCGTGTAAATTAGTTTTCACTTTGATATGTGGCTTCTTCTCTAGAGTAAGTGTTGTAGAACACTGAGTCTTAAGGCCTAAGAGGAGAAGATGAAACCTTTTCACAGGCATTGTAAGATCTCCACCACAGTGCTAACCAGCTATTTGTTGTCCTCAGCGCTTTACTTAAATGTCAGTGTCATATTTTTTCTGCCTGCTGACGACATTGGCTGTTGCGAGAGACTTCATACACATATATATTGTTTCAGTGGTTATAACCACTTCCTGTCAGCCATCTTTAGTGCTTTAGCCAAGATCTCACCCTGCAGTTGTGCTCTCCACTCCAACTACACACCTAGATCTGCTCTCACATAATCTGCAGACATGGAATGTATTAATGTATTTTTTCCACAAGGTCTGCCTTGTTTTACAGTCTGATCAAAGTATTTTAACATTACAGTAATATTTATGGTAGAAGTTGCACTTATTCTTCTTGTGTTAAGTGGCCACAGGAAGTTTTCTGTGTTTATGGTTAAGTTGTAATTACAGGAAATAGTCATGAAGTGGAGCCGTTAGGAAATTAGATGTCCAAAGTTGTTTATGTCTCCTGCCAGTTTGGATTTTGAGCTTGATGTTTGAACTGTCTAAGAGTTATTTGACTGAACCTGAACATGAAACACAAGACGACCTGATTGTTAAATACTTCATATCTATGTCCATATACAATCCACTCATATGCAATCCTCACATTAAATCATAGTTTTATAAATCTAGATTTCACAATTAAACTAAATTCACAAAATATCCCTTTAAGATTTAGTCTGTGTTGTGATATTGTGTAAACCGAACAGTTTGTTCATCAAGCAACAGGGGGAGCTAATCTACCTTTTAACAGAGATCCTGGAAAACAATGTGCATTAAAATGTCAGCTCACACATATGAGAGCATCCATCCCACAGGGCGAGGCTTCAAAAGCATGTCTGAAAGTGATCTGAAATGTAGATCAAATCTGACATGAAGTTATAAAACCACACATGACACAAACAGTATTTCTCTCTGAAAGTTTTATTTGAATTACAGCACTCTTTTTTAAACCTAAAGAGATGTAGTAGATTCTGCTGATGAGAAATTTCTCTCGCCCAAGGGAACATGCTCCTGTGGGGAATATTACCAGAATTAATGTTTTAAGGGAGGGATGTAAATTAATTTTTTTTTTCAACAAAATCTAAGAAAACCTACGACTAAAAAGGAAATGTGGCCCACAGAGTTCAGGAACGTGCAAATCAACAGGAAGCATAAACAAATATAAAGTAGGCCGTTTTGGGTAAAAGTGAACTCTCAGATTCAGTTTGATGAGGATCAATAATCCGTCCCCACTTCAATTATGTATCCTTTATGTCCACTTCATCCCTTTCAGGGTTTTGAAGGAAGCTATTAAGTCCACTTGTGGCAGCATTCATCTCTGTGCTACTAACTTTATATGGACTTGTAAGGTAATTGGTTATTTTAAAAGCAGTTCCTGCATGTTATCCAAGTTATCAGCAGTTTTGACATAAAGATTTGTAAAGGAGGAAACAATCTCACTATTATCTGCTGATGAAGGTCATGTGATATGACTGTGATATGAACCTCTCCCTCCTTTCTCCAGGGGCTCCACCTGTTTTATGTCTCAGTTTGACCGCTTAGATCCAACAGATCTCTCTAATATTGTTGGTCAGCTCAGGTCCTCCACCTGTTGCTTGGATCCTATTCCAACAACATTTTTTAAAACCGTCTTCAATTGTTTAGCACCCGAAGTTTTAAAAATCATAAACTGGTCTCTTCAGTCTGGTATTTTCCCCACATCACTTAAAACAGCCGTCATAAAACCACTCCTGAAGAAAAAGAATTTGGATCCCAATGTTATAGCAAACTATCGGCCCATCTCCAATCTGCCATTCCTGAGTAAAATACTTGAAAAAACTGTTTACATTCAACTCAAAAAATATCTCACATCAAATAGCCTCCTAGATATTTATAAATCAGGTTTTCGTCCCCACCATAGTACAGAAACAGCTCCCATCAAAGTAATAAACGAGCTGCATATAAACACAGACTCCAAAAAAATATCCATTTTTGTTTTACTTGATCTCAGTGCCGCCTTTGATACGGTTGACCATAAAATTCTGCTGGAGAGACTCGAGAAATGGGTGGGCTTATCTGGTCCTGTTCTAAAATGGTTCAATTCATATTTACATGACAGGAAGTCTTATGTTTCCATCAGCGACTTTTCTTCCAACAAAAGGGACGTTACATGTGGGGTTCCCCTGGGGTCAATTCTTGGACTATTACTGTTCAACCTGTACATGCTTCCACTTTCACATATCATCACTAACCATAACGTCAATTACCACAATTATGCAGACGATTTGCAACTTTACATTTCTCTAAACCACAATGACTTATCTCCCATACAGTCCCTCACCCAATGTATCAGTGACATTAATAAATGGATGACAGAAAACTTCCTGCAGTTAAATAAAGACAAAACAGAAATACTAATCTTTGGTGCACAGACTCAAAGACTGAGAGTGGCTGAACACCTCAAGTCCCTCTCTCTGGAGAGCAAAACTGTTGCAAAAAATCTTGGCATAATCATGGATAGCAATTTAAACTTCAGGAGTCATATCAACCACATCACAAAATCATCTTTCTACCATCTAAAAAATATATCTAAATTAAGAAGTTTTCTATCAAAACCTGACTCTGAAAAATTAATTCATGCATTCATAACCAGCAGATTAGATTACTGTAACGGCCTATTCACTGGCCTCGCAAACACAAGCATTCGACAATTACAACTAATTCAAAATGCAGCAGCACGTGTTCTCACTGGTACAAAAAAATATCAACACATCACACCCGTTCTTAAAACCCTGCACTGGTTACCTGTCAAAAAAAGAATAGATTTCAAAGTCCTCCTGTTAGTTTATAAAGCACTAAATGGTCTTGCACCTCAGTACCTAACAGACATGCTAATTACCTACACACCAGCAAGAACCCTCAGGTCCACAAACACTAGTACACTAGTCATTCCCCGCACCAAAACTCAGGAAGGGGAGGCTTCATTTTCTGTTTATGCCCCACGCAGGTGGAACAGTTTGCCTGAGGCAGTAAAGACTGCCCCGTCAGTCAATCTTTTTAAAAGTAGGTTAAAAACTTTTCTCTTCTCAACAGCGTTTGATTGTGTGTGTGTGTGTTTGTGTGCTTGTCTACTCTGTGCTTTGTATTGTTTGTTATTGTTGTATGCTGTAAAGCGCATTGTGTCTGCCTCGTGCATGAAATGCGCTCTATAAATAAAGTTTGAATTGAATTGAATTGAATGACTGAAAGCTCCAGAACAGCTGCTGAGTGAGTGACAAGAACATTGCAGTTTATATTTTCAAAGATTATACTAAACAACCAATTGTTAGTTATGTTAATGAAGATAATTTTAAAGCTCTTTTCCATAACTGTTATAATGTGTATAAGAATATGAGAACGCACATTAATGCGTATCTGCATATGAACTTTGTGTATCTGTTTGTGAAAAAAAAACTATTTGGCATAATGTGTAGGCTGAGATGGTCTTTGCTGTCCGCTGTAAATAGCATGTTGTCCTCCAGATGGGCACCGTATCGCTATGGTAATTACACAGGCAGAGAAAAGAAGAAAGAAGAGAAGGTGGGGGGTGATAAAAGGGAAGAATAGTTAAAGGGTGAACAAGAGAGGAGAAAAATGTAAAGGACGGCAAAGAAGTAGATATATTAAGACAAAAGAAAACAATAAGGGACAAAAGGAGGAGATGGAAGAGAGTCAAAGAGCGGAAAGTAAAGGAGGCAGTCTGATGGGGACAAGGGAAAATTATGAAAACGGTAAAGAGAAGAGAGGAGGCAAAAAGAGATGCAAGGACAGGATGATTAAGGAGGATGAGAAGGCAGAAGCAAAGATTGAAGAAAAGAAGAGGATGTGTGGGTACTCTCCCCGAAATAACATTGATTACGTACCCTTTTAGTCAGCAATAACTACTTGTTAAATGTACTGTAATGCAGAGAACCACCCTTCCTCCTTCACTGCCCACACACAGTCTATGCTCCGGCACTGTTGAAGCTGCGGTAACAGCCACTGACATAACCAAAGTGTTGTCGTTAATCTGTAATTGTGTTCTAGCTTGAACTGTTCACATATCATTGCTTTCTTCAGCTGTTGCTTCAGAAGTATAATCTCAAATTTGATCACCAAAATTATTACAAATTCAGCCTGTGGGGGTGATGAATGCGTGTACCAACTTCGTTACAAGCCATTCTGTAGGTTCAGTAGGACAGAGTCCCCAGATAAAACAACACAAAATAACATTTGTCTGCAGTGGTCATAGGTGGTGGAAGCATGGGTCAACAAAACACTGGACCTTACCTCGGGAGGCCACTGTTTGTTTCCTGTTTCCGACTGTAGCCATGGCGATGACGTTTCCCAAACCATAACCAAACCATAACCATAATGCTGTCAGACCATAAAACGTACTGTATTTAACTTTCAACAGTGACTGATATTGTCAGATCAGAAAATGCTTTGTTGTGTCGTTCTAAAGGGAAATTACAAACATATTTTGTTGTATAATTTGGTTGAATTGTTTCTTGGCTGTTCATCTCATTTTAAATACCCTACGCCACATGATTACAATGGTACCGGATACTGGATTATACCAGTAGACAAACAGGTGATCGCAATCCAATAACTGAGGTGATTGCGTGATGACACACAGGTGTGTTGTCTAGGTCGTTAATGCACAAAACATTTTTTGTTCTCTTCTGTTCCCTTCAATCCTCCTGAACTCCTGTATACTTTGATGCTTTTGAAAACCAACTGCTCTTTCTATCGCTTGTATTTGCACGCTCAGTGTTGAATGTGACCGCCTCTTTTAGGGAGGATTGTATGTGTTGCTCTCACATTTAATGGTGGGAAAAGAGCGTTAGACTGCATGTCTTTTTAAATGCAGTTGAAGTACTGGCGCATTCATGTTTTTGATCTACTTCATTTCTTTTGTGTGAGACCGTGTCGTGTGTGTGTGTGTGTGTGTGTGTGTGTGTGTGTGTGCGTGTGCATGTGTGAGGTGAGTTGATGATTCTTTGGACTGCATCACAAGTCAAAGTCTATCCGTTACTCTGTGTGGTTACTTACTTACCCTTTAACTCTATTAACACAGCGAATAAACAGGATGTTAACATTATGCTGTGCAGCCTCTAATCATGCTGTGTACATACAGTAAGTGTATGTGTGTGTGTGTTATGAAAATTTTAATAAACGCCTAGGTTTGTGTGTTTAATTAAAACCGCAGGTGGAGCGGAGAGAAGATACTGAGAAAAACAACAAATGTGAGATCTTAAGCTTTAAGATTTTGAGACATTAGACTGTCAGCGAGAGGATTAAAAGGAGAAGAATTGAAAAGGGAGAAAAGGGGAAAGAAAAAGAATGAAACAGGAAAACTAGAATGCAAATAGAACAATAAAATAGATCACCAAGAGAGGAGAGGAGCACTACGCTGTATGGCTTAGTAGTAGCTGCTCTTATGTAGTCAATAACCTAATGGTTGTGTGGACAATATGTCTCTTCTCTGTCCAGTCTACTTGTGTTTACATTGGCATACACACACACACACACACACACACACACACACACACACACACACACACACACACACACAAAGTGATTTGTGTCTCTCATTTGAGTCCATCAGCGAATTTATAAGGTCCTGCTCCTCTTAGTCATAAGTGGATCTTTAGTATCAGATAGAGATATGTTTTATAAAGAAATTAAGAATCAGACAAACATACACACAAACACTGAAGTGGGTGCATATTTGAAGGGGACATGCAATGCCAACTATGATTTGTCTGGTGCTATCGACCCACAGTGAGCTGTGAGATCCAGCATCACCCCTCACTGGCATACAGATGACATATTTACTGTATTGAGTGGCTCTTCACAACACTACAGGTGTGTGTGTGTGTGTGTGTGTGTGTGTGTGTGTGTGTGTGTGTGTGTGTGAAAAAAATTGAAATGATCATCTGTCTGCATCTTTGCCCTTCTTGCATTTGATCTAGCACCATCTGTGATTCCTCTCTATTTCTCCAGAGTGTTGCGATTATTACTGACGTTATGTTTATGATCTGCAATGTTTTTATCATGGTGAGGTCAGGGTGGCATCATAGTCAGTTTGGGGAGTTTGTATTTGACGCCATCGAATTATTTCTCCTTGATATTAAATATTGCGTTACTAAGCAACAATCATGGTTAAAAACACTTTAAATGTCATTTATTGAGAGTTTAACACTCAAACACCCAACTAATGTGCTTTGTCAGGACTGTGTAGGTGTGATTTGATCAGATCTGATTGACAGTGATTAAACAGCCCACCACTTGTCATCAGAGCTACGTCGATGCTAAGTCATTATAGGTGCACACATGTTCATGACATTCACTTTTTCAAACTGTTAAACCAGAAAGAGTGATAAAATCGAAATAGTTCTGACTGGCTGTACATTTTGTGACTTGTTTGTTTGTATGTGTAAACTCCCATCACTCATGGTAAGAAGCTGATTGCAAAAATAGATTTTAAATCATTTTCAGGACCTTTAATTAATGACGAAAAACAACTGATGTATTATTGTAAAGATTCAAATTTCACTGTGAGTTTTCTTTTCTGGTTTAAGATTATTTATTAAACTCCCTGCAAACAATAAAATAAAACTTAATGCTGAATCAATTACTCAAAAATGTAATTTCCCACATAATCCATAAGTCATTTTTTAAAAGCAAAAATTCCAAACACTGTCTGTTCCAGCTTTCTTTACATCAATGTAGATTTAATATTTTTTTCACATTTAATTGGCTCTGGGAAATTGTGATCAACATTTTGTCTGAAATTTTTTGTAGACTTAACAATTAAATGAAAATATAGTAAACAGATTTATTGATAATGACAATAACTGTTAGTTGAAGCACTAGTTAAAATAAATATGTTTAAAAAGGACTTAAAATATTTCTGACATTAGTTTGAAAAGGAGGAATATAACGTGGTGCTGATCACCTCGGCAGTGAGAAAACTGTCACCATGAAATAATCACTGTAGGTGAATATATCACTGCCACTGGTCAGACAGAATCACTTATTCTTCTGTCTGCCACTTTAATTATGATAATGTTGCATGTCTGCTGAAGATGATTGACTGTACAGAGATGAAGAAAAGTGCAGCAAGGAAAACTAAAGACACTAAACACACAGCAAACTTCCTGCTTATTTTGATGCATTTCTCTTCCGTTCTCCTTCTCTTTCTCTATCCTTAGCAATGACTCCTCAACTGCATCCCGTTCTCCCATCCTTTCCTTTCCTCTTTTCCTTTCCTTATTCCTCCTTATTTCCTACGTCACCGTGGGACCTCAGCACAGCAGGGGAAAAAAAAGGAAAAAAGAAAAGGAGTGACACTGGAGCCAGACTCAGTAGCCAGAGGAAGGAGGAAAACCCTGACAGGCAGGGGAGATGGAGATAAACGCAGGACGAGACGCAGACTGGGAGGGAGAACGAGGAACAGAGATGGAAACAAACATTAACTTTTAATGCTCTTTATTGGAGTGAATGGAGGCAGGAGGGAGGGAGGTGATGGAGGGAGGAGGGGCGAGGGAGTAGCAGTAAGTGGAGAGAGAATGAGGGAGGGAGAGAGGCAGGGCCAAGCGATTAAGGAGGGAAGTAGATAGCGAGAGAGGGGGAGAGAGAGACAGAGAGGGAGGGGAGAGAGAAGAGGAGAAGAAGGAAGACAGTGAGAAAGGGGGGAGGGGGAGCCAGAGGGGGGAGGGAGGGAGGCAGAGAGGTGGTGTGTCGGGAAGAGGCAAGGATCAACTCACACTGCTGATAATCTTTCCTGGGTCAAATCATGGAGCATGATGGTGAGTTTCCTCCTCATATATATATATATACGCTTCTCTTTCCCTGTGCATGTGTTGTCCAGTGTCTCATTGACTTTGTGTTAACGTAGCAGAAGGTATGTGAGTCACGTAGAAAGAAGCTTTCCACCACTTCTTCTATTCTCATGCTGTCCTTTACATGCAGCTTTGGATGTCACCTGTTAGCCAGTGATCGCTGCATATGTAAAGTCCACACACAGGCTGTAAATCTTCAGCCTGTATTAGCTGAGTTATGACCCAGCCTGGTAACAGTAACAGTGTTACTGTGTTTAGTTTGAAGTGAGCTTTTGTAAAGACCACTCAGTTAATCATATAAACAAGGGGGTCACACTGCATTTAAATGTGCACGTGACTCAGTACTGGTGTCTTTGACTGTTTCGCAACATGAGCGTCTGACCATTGTTGCCAGACAGCATTTGGCTGGGTGGCTGTCGCTGTATCTGTGTGAGCAATGCAGGGCTGTAGCGAGTTTTCCTGGTTTCATGATCCAAAATAAATATGTCAATGACAGCACACACACAGTCATGCATTATGTACAGGAACACTACTTTACAGACACTAACGGCTACACTGTGCAATATTAATAAGATGCTAATGCTGCAAGTAGAACACTTAATAACATTAAGGTTGGCCGTATCTTCACTTAACCAGGCTTCTGGTGCGCGGCGAGGCCCAGCTTTTCTGATGACACTTTTAATAAAAGATTATTTGGCAATGCTTATGAATCGATGATTGTGTGCTTAAGTTTAAAAGCAGGTATTGGTTTTGTAAATCTGCCCACACTTGCATTATCTTATACGGCTAATACAAAGCTGCATCCACTGTAATGGCATTAACTTTATTGTCAATATTTCTATAGAGGAAAGAAAGCTTAATTCCAGATGTGCTCGGCTGGTAGCCATCTTGGGTGAATTGAACTAAATGACAATGATATGTTGTTACATTGGTTGGTGTCACACTCAGCTAGAGGAGGCAGGCAGGCTATATCGGGCCCATGTTATCTAATATAGTTTAATTACTGTTTGCAGAGGTTGTCATAACATATCATTGTGTTTAATGGACTAAAAACCCTGTCTGCTTTCGTTGCCATGCATTAATAAAGGAAGCCAGAATTCAGGGCAGAGATGAGGGTTAGACTCCAGTTGTTTGTTTTGTCTCTCTTGTTGTCACCGGTAAGATTTACAGCAAGAGATCCATTTTTATCTGTGTTCTAATATGTGTGTTTATCATTACTGACAGAGATGCGGGCTGGGTGCTGAATAGGTACACAACAAATTTCCTCTGTTGTGAATTTGTGAAACAGCATTTTGCAATGCAAAGCAGTATCTGTGAGTGCGCACACATGCATATGCATGTTATGTGATGTGTGTGTGTCTAGTGAGCATAAATGGTGGGTCATAATGCTCCTCTGTATTTTCTCTGCTCACTGTTGATTGTATATGTGTCATACTTTGTGTCAGTGTGTTTACAAGGTCTGCGCTTGATATGGAGACAATGAACACATTTGTCATGTGCACAGTTTAGTTTATAGAAGCTCTTGTAGTTTGTTCACATTCTGTTTGCACATCCACCTCTGCACTCAGGACAAGTGAAGTTACCTTCTTAGAGAAAAAAGGTAATTCCTTAAGTTCAGTTATGCTGAAGTGACAAATACTGTGTCAGTTTGCAGTGTGCTTCTGTCTTTGTCAGATAAGTCTGCTTATCTCTCCCTCACACACTCATTTAATTTGATGTGAGACTTGCTTTACAACATACTTCCAGTTTGGCAGATGGATCTACAGGTACAGCCAACTCTCTTCTTTCTTAAAAGAGAAATATCCTTTGATGAAATGATTCACTGAATGGCGTAATTGCCAGAAATAATATATAAGTTGTATTATTTTATCTGGCTGATAAATCTGCACTTCTATTTACATGAATATTGCCACTTTCAAAACAGACGTCAGCGTGTCAGTGAAAAGTAGCTGGACGTCGGACAAAGCAACCACCATCAACCAGTGGCAGTGTGGTTTAAAGCAAACCATGTTGAGTCTCCATAAGGGTAATAATGTCCTGACTAACAGCCGCACGACACAGCTGAGCTAACATGACTATCATGCTTAGGACAGCTGTTTTTCCAATTGACATCGGCTCTCCATTAAATCTGTGCAGATATGGCCT
Organism: Seriola lalandi dorsalis; assembly: GCF_002814215.2. Classification (NCBI taxonomy): domain Eukaryota; kingdom Metazoa; phylum Chordata; class Actinopteri; order Carangiformes; family Carangidae; genus Seriola; species Seriola lalandi. The sequence goes on along the minus strand of NW_019525133.1, from coordinate 204,485 downwards.
TATATAGTTGGAATATGAAGGTGTAGATATAAATGCTGGCTTCTGTTTGTTTACTCTCCCCATTCACTGTCCTCTTGTGGCCTCATGTCACACACTTCTGAAGCACAGTCATGGCTTGTGTTTTCTTTATGTCTGTAATATTAAGTTGTCATTACATTTTCCTGCCACTGTGGCCTTTATTCTGCGGTTATTATTAAAGGGAATATCAGTCTCTCCTCCAGCTCTTTCTGTCCCCGTCTCTTTCCTTGTGCATCTCTCTTGAGCTCGTTTTCTCTCAAGCTCTCAGGCCGCCTGTCTGGCAGGATGTCAACTATTGATTTATACAGGCAACATTTTAGCAATGATGGCGGCTTATGGGTTGTGCCAAACAGAATACAACAAACAGGAGATCAGGTTTCAGACGAGTCGACTGGTGGATGTGAAGAGGAAGAGAAATGACAGTAACCACTACTGTATCAATCAACAAAAGACTGCACAGTTAATATTATATGGTAAAAATCCCTTTAATAGGAACGCATTAGGTTATGAGAGTAGAGAGAAGGGACAAACTGGTGTTTGTAAGGAATGATTAAATACTGGGACAATATTGCAGGACTAAGGAATATACAGGACAAATTGTTCAATATTAAGTTTACGATTTTGGGTTATTATTAGCAGCCAAAGCCACAAGCATTGCAATTTATTCTCAAAGCAATTTCAAGCCCACACAGGTGAGCGATAAATGTCAGTCAGTGATTTACATTTGGTGGCTACACAGCAAAAACACCAAGAGAAAGTCAGACCTATTGAGAGCAGAGGTAGTTTGGGATAAAATCAAAACCCCAGAAAACGTGGCTACAGAAGTCTTCATCTATAGCATTAAATATTCATGAAGTCCAAATGTTTAGGTAGGAAGTGCCACTTGAAAACTCAATCTGCTTTGTCAGGGCTGTTGGGGTGTTGCTGGATTAGATTTGATTGACAGGTACCAAATGACACACAAACAGAGTGCAATAGAAACCTTCCTCAAGCTAATAGGCTACATGAAACAACCTGAAATTCCACATTTCCACCATATTTTCCATATGGTTTTCGTCGTGGATGAATCAAGGACAGCAGTTTGCGTTTTTATCACTCTTTTAATCCCATTATCTTGTTGCCGTCTTCTACAGCGGTTTGGATGGAAATGAGCATTTATTTGGAATTTCTTTTGCTGATCTTCTGGAAATTCTGGCAAGATTTGCATTTAATTTTGAGGGGAACTTGTCTACAGTAAAAAGCTGATGGAGAAAGAAAGTTTGATATTCATAATCCTACAGAAGGATCTGCTAATGACAAGGAACCCTCACACATACACTGACAGCATGGTCGGTGCACTTTACACGACACTAACAATGCCAACAATGACCTGCAATATACTGAAAATGTTCCTAATCATATGCATTTGATAGAGAATGATTTGGACCAATGACAGCCCTCAGTGCTGTGATGAAATTCCACTGGTTGTGTACTGAGACCATTTAAGTACAGTTGGTCTCAGCTGAGCTCAGTTTGCTTGTGTAACCGAGCCTGTTCCTTGCTGAGTCACACTTGACTGTTATGACAGTTTGTGGTCTGAATCACGATCCTGATGCAGAGATGTCTGCTTCCCGACAATTGAAAAGGTTAGCTGCTCCGTAACATGCATTAAGAGCCACAGGTGTCACGCCTCACACTTAAACCAGCATGCATGTAAAGAGATTGTGCAACTGCGCATAACTGTGAGATGGGCAACTTCTAAGGAAGGTGCTCCTTTCCTTTCAAGACAGTCATGGATGCACAAAATCATTTCAGCCCAAATGACACACACACATGCACATAGGTTCCTTGAACTTTGGCTATGACAATATTATGAGACTGTACCCTGGCAGAAACTGAGTTTAATAAATAAATCAAGGGGAAGGGAGAAAGGCTTTGAAAGTAGCACTTAAACAATTATTACCCCCTTGTTCCGCTGAGGCTACTACTTAATATTTGATGACTCCTTCCCTTTCCTCAGGCCCTTCTTCTCCTCCTCCTCCCCTGTCTTCCCTTTTGTTTTTCTGGTCAAAGAAAAGGTCAGGCACCCTCAAGTGATCTCAGTTATTTAGTGTCAGGACAAACAGGAACTGGTTCCTGAAAATTGTCACCTTCGCGTACAAATTCCCGTTCTCAATGAGATGTCCTCTTGACTTTGAGGATTTTCCCAAAGATCTACGTTTTGGATATCGTATTCTTGTCCAGATTTACAGAAAAGTATCAAATTGATCTAAGCTAAATCCAGAGGGAACTTTTCCCTGCATTTGTTTGATCAGGCATTGACGGAGGGGAATAAAGCAGCAGCCAAATAGTCAATTGTGAGTTTGTGACCACGAGTTCCCAAAGAAAAGATACCATCACAATCAAACATATTATTATATGATAAAATTTCCCATGTACACACATTCACTTTTGGTCATATCATATAGTGACTACAATAAATACAGTGAATACTGAATAAGTGGAAAATAGGTCGTTGGATTCAAAATGACAAACTTGTGGAACATGAAGGTCAGTTTACTCGTCATGGGGAGTACTACTGAGCTTGTGAAAACAGCTGTATAATGTCTTTTTTATTCACTAGAATTACTGTGATGATGTCATGAGGATTATTTGTGCGTGGGCTTGGAGTAGAATAAAGGTTGGGCTCAATTTATATTCAGTCTAATTGGGTCAGGTAGGGTCGTGTTGCGTTGCTGTGGGTTAAGGGGCCTGTGTTTCAGTATGTGTAATAGTGAAGTGGATCAGTGAGGATATGGTGTGTCATAAGGAGAATTTTTTTATTTCTTTTTTTGGTGTGGACTGTAAAGTGAAGGGAAAAATTTCACAATAAGATACATAAAACAAAATAAAATATGTAAAACATAGGGACTAAAACCCACCACACAAGCTGACATACAATGAAAACATAGTCTAAAGCTGGTCATCGTTAAAACAGCATCACCATCATCACCCATCAATACTATGTGGAAGACTGATTGTTGGGTTTTGTTAATTCACGAGCATCAACGGTACTGGGATATTAATTCATCACCACAGTATTTTCCACTGTCCTTATTGTCTCTTTAACACACGTAACATATTCAACATGCTTTGCTGATAATGCTGTTAATGACATTACCTCTCTGTCAATGCTAACGCTGTCACCTTCCTCTGTTAACTTTACTTCCATCCTTCCATCCTGTCTTTATCCTTCCACCTCTTCGCAGACTTCCTTCCTGTCTCCGTTTATCCAGTTCCATTTTACTCACTAACGACGGTCCCGTCAGACTGCAGTTAATCTGGCAGCTCCCAGGTGTGAATGTGGCTCTGAAACGGCTTAATGATTTATACTCAATATATACATGTTTAAAGATGTCAGATGTAGGATCTTGCAAATCACATTGAGATGACAAGATTTAAAGTGTGTATGCAAAACAAAACAAAACAAAAAACAAATGCTGCCAGTCATATGACATTGTTGACTGATTGTAGATGAGTCAGGTTACTGCATTATAAGGGGGTGAATAAGGCCATGGAAAACTTCAGTCTGCCCACATTGAGTGTTTTGTTCAGAGTTCACTGCTAGCTTTATTTTCGCTATTGCAGCAACCCTTATCAATAATGAGCTGTAATTATATACATGATAAGACCTACGCTTTAATGACTTAAGAGAGTATACAACAGGGTTGCAAAATAATAGTGAAGAGGAACTGGGTAACGACAAATCATCAGTAGTCTTCCTATGTCAAATACAAAATTTCAGTTTAGTAGTTAACACCAGATGGCAGTATTGGCTTTGAATGTCACATTGTGTGTGTGTGTGTGTGTGTGTGTGTGTGTGTGTGTGTGTGTGTGGGTGTGTGTGTGTGAGAGAGAGAGAGAAAGGGAGAGGGAGAGCTTTATCTGTCATCACTGTCAACAGAGTGTCAGTTGAGACCATGCAGAACCCAGCCTGACAGAAAACACACACACACACACACACACACACACTATACTATGATACAGTCTACAGTCGTTCTGTGGCGGGAGTCTTTGGCTTGGTTTGCCACAGTTGTCAGTGAGAAGTGATTCGAGTTCATGTGTCTAATATTAAACAGATATTATTTCTGTGTCCTATTAACAAAGCATCTAATGGCCATGCTGACAAACCTTGACAGATTTTGCCCCCATTTGACCCACTCAAAGCTGGACTGTCATTTTGTTTTTTCAAAATAAATCTGAATACTGATAAATTGATAAATACTGACACTCCTCCTCAGCCACATACACTGACCAGACCCTAAAAGTATTTATTAATTACGGACTAAGCTAAGCTAAATATATTGTGTCACACTGAAACCAAATCTAAGTGTTTCCACTTTCTTACTTTCTTTCCAGTTCTTTAAGATCATTAAAGATAATTTGATGAAATATTAGAGAAAATAAAGAAAATAATATGCAGATAAATCAATAATGAGAATAGTCATTAGCTGCTAATCGATTTCAGTTGTTTTAGCACTGCAACATACCATACCACTTATCATCACCCCACCATCCGTTCTTATCTCTCCCTGCTTCAACAGATCAACAGTCAGGTCTATTTGTGGATCTCTGTGATATCAAGACATGAGCAGATCTCTACCACAGTCTGTACAGTCTTCGTTTTGCACACACACACCCGTATTTGTCCTCTTTAAAGGCTTGTAGAAATTAATTTATAGTGATGGAAGAACTACTCAGATCCTTTCCTTAAGTAAAAGTAAAAAATAATGTAAAAATACTCCATTTCTAGTAAAAGTAGTTTAATCCAGTAGTTTCAAGTCCTGGGGTCAGGCCCCTCCTAAAGGTCACCAGATAAATTTGCGGGGTCATACAAACATATGTTTATATTATTTGGGCTATTTTTATAATCTTTGCTTTTTAATGATAAAATGTATCATTTGACCTCTTTGGACGTCAAACAGTTAAATAAAACCCGTCAGAGAAGTTCAGAGGGGAAATCTGAAACATGGCAAAGGGCCCCCAGACACTCTCTGTCACAAGCCACATGGTTGGAAACCACTGGAGTAATCTTAACATATCTTATATTCTATAAGCTTGTGGAATATTTTTATTGTAAAATATGAATCTCTGCAGTAACTAAAATCTATATTCGTCAAATAAATGTAGTGTCATAAAGTATGCAGATCAAAACACATAAATCCAGTCGTTAGCCAAGGTTGGACCAACTGGGCAAAGCAAACTGCCCAGGGGGCCTAAGGGATCTGGGGTTTTCTGGGCCGCAGATCACCTGAGGCCCAAAAAGCCCCAGGTTTACTAGTTATAATTTGGGTCTACATAATTTAAAACCTCATGCAAGGTCATATTATTCCATCATAGGAGATCTAAAAGGCTGCAACCAGGCTGCCAGAGAAAACAGACAATATATACCAAATATTCACATTTGGGAAGTTGATACCAGTGAATTTTTTACCGTTTCAGCATAAAAAATGAAATATTTTTCTGTCAATCAATTTATCGATTAATCAACTAATCATTACAGCTTTAGAATAAGCCTATGGGTGGTTTCTGGGTGTCTGGGTAAATAATGACACTGCCATGTATAGTGGTGGGGGGGCAACAGGGGTCCAACAACAAATGTTTGCCCCTCAGGAGGTTAATGCAGCCATGTTCGTAGCTACTTTCTACTTTTGTTAATTTAAGATATCTATCTAACCCTACATCATTCATCGGGACTGTTTTTCTCACAGTGAGTGTTTTCACTGTTTTAAACTTTCCCGCTCTTGCAGCCCTTGCCGCCCATTATGCCCATTATCTCGGCCAGTGTAAACTGGTGACTGAGGGTGTCGGACCCCTTCACCCTTTGACCCCAGCAGCGCCTCTAATCTGCATAGAGGAATGAGAGGCATTCTTCAGCTGCTCACAGGAGGTGGTGGTGGAGGAGGAGTAGGAGGAGGAGGAGGAGGAGGTGGGAGGGGAAGTTACGACGTAGTAGCGGACCCAGTCAGTCAGTGAACCAAGTTTCCAGAGACTCAGCCATCACGGTGTGAAACTTTTTTTTTTTTTTGAAATGAACACACTCGGCGGCCGCGGACGGGATTTATGCGGCGTTAGAAGGCCGTGATCGCGGGTTCGGGGGCCCGGTCCGGCCCGGTGCTCCGGAGAAGTTGAATATGGGTCAGACTGCTGTGTCCGCCGTGTCCCAGAACGCAAGCGGTGAGTGTGTGTGTATATGTGTGTGTATATATGTGTGTGTGTGTGTGTGTGTATATGTGTGTATACGTGCAGTCTCCCTCCCTCTCGTCTCTCTCTCTCACACACAAATTCCGCAATCTTTACTCAGGAAGTCTGCTCATTTTTACTTTCTTTCTTTAACAGCTATGTCGGTTAATGTATCGGAACTTATACACAGTTGAACTCAAACAAAGCGCTTCATTTTCTCCTGTTAATGGGAAGTTGGTGAACTACATGTGTGTTAAATGAATTCAAACGCTCTTGTATCATTACAGGACGGTGTTTCTAAAGCCCTCGCTGGCTGGGTGACACAAACACAGTGAAACAGCCAGTGTTAAAGCGGGCAACAGTTTGAGAGGATGTGTTGTATAACCACAGAGTTGTTTATAAAGCTGCATTGTAGCTGCCGGGTAATGAAGTTCACTGTTTGGTGTGAGTTTATGTGCTTTAGCAGCCGCTTTGACATGGGTCCAGATGAACTGAATGAGAGCAGCTGAGTTTTCCACCAATTAGTTTTCTCAGACGAGTCCAGAGATTGACCGGAGGAAACATCTGAAGACTGTCTAGCTCAGTTATATCCATGTAGATTTACATTTAATTCACAGTCAGGAATCTGTTAAATCAAGACAACATCATGTCATGAGTCAACAAGTGGGCCTACTCATCTTTGTCGAGGCTTAGCCGGAAATTTCCTCACTTACAGTTGAGGTTTGACAGAGGCAGAGCTTTTCCGTCCAAGTAGAAGAGAGAATGGAGTTAACACTACATGTGCAACTAATGATAATAGACTAACGCTAATAGATTAATCTGCTGATGACTTTCTCGATTCATTGAGTGAACATTTGGTCTATCAATGTCAGAAAAATGCTTATCACAGTTTCCCGGGGCACAAGATGCTGTCATCAGTTTGTTTGAACCAACAGTTCAAACCAAAAAAGATCAATGAAACTTCAGCGATGAAGTGATTGTCAAAATAGCTTCCAACTACTTTCTGTCGATTGACCAATGGACTAATAGTTCCAAGTCTAGTTGTCGCAGTTTTATCTCTATGTGGGTTTTCCTTCTGTGTTTTTTCACACAAGGCTACAACCACATCCTTTTGAACATATTCTTAATCTTAGTTCCTGGGACTGAGGACCTCGCAGGTTTGATTCTCACTGGTGAATCAAGGGCTGTTTCACACACCTGGCGCAATCAAAAACCAGCAATTCAATACGCACTACATGACTATGAAACATTGCTTCAACTGTTTGAGTTTAGAGATGAGTGAAAAATAAAGTAAAACCCAGCTCAAAGAGTCTTAGTAAGACCAGCTTCAAATAGTCTTTGGAGGGATGGACATCATTTCTCTAGAATATATCACCTCCTTTGGTGTTTCGATGATGGTGGTGGCGTCCGCTGTCTAACAAGTTTGCTCCTAAATCTCCCAAAAGTGTGGAGGTAGACTGACATGTGGTGACAGTGGAGGCAATGGCATATGATTCACATCATTATCATACTCATCAAACCCTGCAGTGACCTCCTGTGCCATGTATAAGGCTAATAAACGTCAGTACTTCAATTCTTAATCAGATTCTTTCTCTTGTTTACTTCTCCTTTAGTAAGATTTTGCCAGATCTAAATATAAATTTAGTTCCTTTTAGACTGTATTTTATTTAAACAAAGATCCTGTACGGCTGCTTTGAGTTCAGCTCCGGCCCTGTGTGGAAGGATCTGCATGTTCCTCCAGGGAGGTTATGTTTTCATCTGTGTCTTTTTATTTGTCAGCAGGATTACGCACTTTTTGCATTGAACTTGTTGGAGGGGTCAGGCATGGAACATTTTCAGGGAAGAACCAATTACATTTTCGGCAGATCTCGCTCATTTACTATGAATATGAATTTTCTTTCTCTGAAGTCCGGTGGAGGTTGTTTGACATTGGCCTTGGTGGAGGACTGTGCTCCATGAGTGCCTCTCTAGTTTGTTCTTGCTTTCATTTGCCAGATTTCTGATTATTGACAACATCACTGAAGCATCAAATCATCTACATTGATGTTAATTTTCACTAGAGCTGCAAATAATGAGTACTTTCATTATTGATTATCGATTAACTGTCAAAAAATTGTGAAAAGGGACCATTATAATGAGCAGCTTTGTCATATACCATAAAGAAAAGCATCAAATCCTCCCATTTGAGAAGCTGGAACCAACAAAGGTTTTGCGGTTTCGCTTGATTAAAACGATTATTCAATTATGAAAACTGATCCTGATGCTAATTTTCTGTAAATGAACTAATCAATTCCTCGACTAATGGTTGCAGCTCTTACTCAAACAACATAAAGTCACTCAGGTGTTTGGATAACAGTTACAAAGCCTTCGACTTAAATTGCTGGCTCCTAAACTGGATGTATCATAATCTTTTTCATTCACTGAAGGAGAACTTTACTTCTTTAGAGAACTCCACTGATAATGAAGCTGGAGCTATGAGAGAAAATTGATTATATTGGGATGTTGGATTGTTGTTTGGTGAAATCTGAAGCCGTCAGCGTGGCTTCACTTTTCACTGTATTCTGATATTGTATAGAAAAATCATTACTAGAGAAAATAAGTGGCATATTAATCAAGTTTCAGTTACAGAGGGACATTAACTATAATACATAACTTTCAGGGGATCAGGAGATGCTATACCTCCATGCTTAAAAATGTTTGCATGCTTTGCATGGTCGGTCTGTCTGTAAACATTTCACATTGGTTCACATTTTTTATGGGAAGGCTTTAAGGCCGTGAGGTGCAGGAAGGGACGAAGGACGCCGGATGAAAACAAAACTGGACCTTTTTTATGACGCTGTCAGCATTTAGAGTAAAACCCAAACTGTTTAGTGGAGCACTTAGTCCAACATGCTTAGGAACCTGAGGCAATAATAATGATGCATATCGTCTGCATTTGGCTGCGTTATGGATTACATAATGACAATGTGATGTGCTTTAAATGCTGAATCTACAGTACTAAGAGCAGGAGGGGGAAGTGATTCTGTCAGGGTCTTACTGAAAGACCATAACATTAAATGGATATCCTGTGAGCCTTGATGAGTTATTAGCGTACGTTAAAATACTGTAAAGCTGTGGTTTCCTTTTTGATTTCTTTTAGGTCTGTTACTCTTGACTTAATCCAAGCTGCTTGGTCCTGTGAGAATCATGAGTTAGGCTGTAATGTGCTTCTCTGTCCTACATTGGAGAAAGATTTGGAAGAAATGACCCAAGTGTTAAAACTGGAGCTAATGCCCAGCGTCCACCCTCCCTCCGCTCTCGTCCAACACCTCTTGTTGCCCTCTTTTCTTCTCCTTTCCTTCCCCCTTTTTCTGCCCTCCTATTTCCCATGTCGTCGTCCCCCCCGCCTCAGTTTCCACCTCTCCCCCTCTTTCTCTTCTCCCCTCTTTTGTCTCTCTTCGCCTCTCTCTCCCCCTCCATCCCTCTTCCTCTGTTCGTGATGTCTGGTTCTTCCCTCCCCGGTGACTTGTAGCGAAGGAAGGAAGCCTCTCCCTTTCCCCCTCCTCCTCAACACATGTTCCTGCTATAAGGTCTGAAAAAAAAAACATGCTGGCAGCTTTGTCACAGTACATTGCCACTTAAACCCTGTGATGTTGTGCCAGACAATATATGCCATATAATGCCATTGAAAACATGAATATAACTGCCAGGCTGAACGGCGGTTAAACCAGTTCAACATACAGGATTACATACAAATTGAGTATGACTCTAACATCATCGGCATGTGCATCTTGGCACAATAATTACAGCTGACTGAACAAATCCTGTGTGTTATTTATTCATTCAGATGTCTGCTGTGTCTCAAGTTGTGTTTCTGATTATTCCACCCACTTCCACAGCTGCTTCATATCCAAATCCCAACTCGCCCCTGTAGCATGATATCGCGATCGAGTCATCTGTTGCAAAATAAAACGCCTTGCTATGAAATCCAGTGTGGAATCATGGAGTCGAGTCAGCATTTGTTTTGTGTAACAACATCCCAGAGTAAAGTCGAGGTGGATTCGAGCCACATCGGCGTAATTAAAAAGCTGTAGTCAATATTATTTTGGTAAAAATCCAATGCTTTTCTTGGACGGATCGCTCTTGCAGGACTGCTGTGTTAAAAAAAAAAAAAAAAAAAGTGCAACCTTTCGCAGTTCCTGTGTGAAATGGAAGGATTTGAATTTGATTCAATTGACTGAGGTTTGCTTATCCACATAATACTTACCATTGTTGTAATCAGCAGATTAATAAATGAACAATTGTCCTTAGGGCTTACATCTTACATCCGTATCTAATTCCATTCGTCATACTGTACAAGTTTGTGTTTCGGAAGACTTTGAGGTGAAGCTATATTCAATTCTGTATTTGTTTACGGATGGTGGTTCATGCTGTTACTTCCTTTGTTGCTGACAGGATTCTATGTCAGAGGCGTGAAGTGGTGAGTTGGAGTTGGGGTGGATGACCATGAAGCTGCCTGTTTGCTCACCCTTACCCATGACATAAAAATTAAGTGAATTAAAATAGGTCTGTTGTGGTGCAGAGTCACTATTTAACTTATTCATATAAACAATTGATTAAATCAGGTATACTACTTGGTTAATGTATTTCCTTTGTTTTCTTCAAAAGTAAAATTAGCACACATGTTTTGACATTTTACATAGAAATGTTGCAAATGTTTCTATAATGAAAAGCTATTTAAATGTACATTAGAATAATGGAAATGAACAAATCTTGCAGCACCCTCGGCCTATCCTCTTGACACCCCATTATGGGAACCAGAGGTCTAGTGGACAGGAGTACTGGATTTTCTTTGGGGGGAAAAAAAACCCCGAAAATAACCTCTGACGTAATGAATGCTGTAGAACGGGACTGGGATCAATTAACGGTGTAATAAAGTGGCTGCACATGTAATTTACTGACTCACAAAAGTTGATTTGTGAGATTTTTGCAACTGAACACACTCATTGTGAATGTCTGGTGAACTGAATGTGTGCGACAAAGGAATGTAAGCGTACTCAAATATCCATTTCCTGTATTGCTATGTGACACACATGAGTCTCAAATCAAATCTTCCCTTTTTCTTAAAGTACCTATTCACTCTCGGTACTTTCACAAAGAGAAGTGTGTTTAGAGAACCGTGCTCTCTAAAGTTAACAATAATCCTTCCCTTGCTCCTCTTCACTCTTTCGCTTTCTCTTCTTTCTCTCCTCGGTTCTCTGCATGTAATAAGTTGGATCATTGTCCATATTTGGTTCCCACTAGAGGTTTTAATAGTTGGACTAATGGTGATGATAATCGCTGTTACTGATTTTCCCATCATTAGCAGCACAAAGCAGCTGCTGAAATGCACCTATTGTTGCGATTTGATATCAACACAGAAACAGGAAATGAGTATGTGAGAGTGTGTGTGTGTGTGTGTGTGTGTGTGTGTGTGTGTGTGTGTGTGTGTGTGGATGTATATGTGTGTGCGAGAGAGAGAGCTAAATGAGTGTCTGGGGAGATCATGTACTGGGCTCTGCACTGCACTCTTCCCTGTCTTCTCTCTTGGTTTTTGTGCTCTTAATTGCCATGTTGTGTACGTACATGGGTCAGGGTCATAAGGTGAGCAGAGTCTGGCTGGGAGCAATCATACCTGCATGGTTTTTATGTCTTGCTGTGTTTTACAGAGCACAATTGCTTTTCATTATTGGAACCCCACTTTATAGTTCAGGCTGTGGAGACATCTGGTTCTTGACATAATAATCCTACTTTGTCCAATTTAACTCTTCTGCAGGCCACCAAATGATTTAAAGGCCCAAAAGCTTGGCTTTAAATCTTAAGTATTACTCTATAACGTTCAGATTTCATGACTAAATAAGCAACAATCATCAGATTTTGATTCCATGGTAAATCCTGATTGGTGCATGGATATGTGACATCATCTTTATCTAACTCAGCCAACCTTAATGATAATAATAACTGAAAAACTGTTCTAACTCATAGTAAGAAGATGATTGACTTTAACTTCATCCTTATATCTGATATAATACGCTTTGCTCTTACATTGATCCGCCGTCACCAGTAAGCAGCAATCAGAGGCAGTTTACACTCATCAGTTTAATTCCCATCAGTCAGGCGTATTGAGCGCCAGATGGCTATCAACATCTAGTATTGGCATGATCAGTCTGTCAGCACTGATGAGAGCCGACCAATCAGCTGGGAGCTGACTGTTTTTCATTGAGCTGAAGGTTAGAATATGGATTTGCTCCACCAGAGAAAATGTTACGAATGAGTTTTTTTTATTTATTAATTATTTTTATTTCCTGGGATTCAGCTGCATTGTTTTTATTCAGCCTTCAAACAATAGTTTAGTCATCAATGTGGAAAAGTTTATCTCACTAATAATTCCAGTGTTGGTCAATGGGAAATCTGGGAGATTTTTGCTGACTTAGTTGCTACTTCTACCAACCTTTTATTGTGTTTCTGTCAAAACTGTGTGACAGAGAAATTTGGGGGGGAGGGGGGTTAACTGGAATGAATGTTATAACTAAACCTTTTTAGATGCACAGTCCCATCCATGTGACTTTGGCCTCGTTAACGCAACTTCAGGTGTTTTGGTCTGCACACAGACACAACCTTGACAAATTATACGTCACTCAAAAGCGCCAAGTCTCCTGATTCCATCTGAGCAAAGAATTTCAGGATCATCACTGCAACAGCTGTCGTGCTGTTGTAATTGGTTCAGACTTGAGGCTATGGCTCCCAAGTGTTTCCCTCACAGTGGTATTAGTACAGTCTTTATATTCCACTTTTGATGGGTGAAGCAAAAAACCAAACAAAATTTTACATTTTATTTTTGGGCTTGTGCATGAAAATGCGGGTGTTTGTTGAGTCTGTTACACCGATGCATATGTGAAAAAGTTGTATAAAGCCTTTTGTGGTGAAATCTGCTAAACTGCCTCATGTGATGTCACTTGAGTCGGCATTGTTTTAGGCTGAAGAGTTTGAAAGTGAAAGAAATCATCAAAACGGATGTGGAATTAGAAACAAGTGAGCTGACAGTAAAGTGTCCCAAGTGTCTTCTCTGAAAACGGCTTAAAACTTGACATTCCTTCGGGGGAATGGATTAACTACTTCGAGATCACAAATAATATGATTCATGGAAAAAAATCATTTAAGTTTGCGTAAACTTTTGATTCCTGCTGGGCTCCATACACTCAGGAGGCGTGAGCGATTCAGCAGTGTTATGTGGCTGCAAAAACAAAAACCCCCCTGAGCTTGAATCTGAGGAATCACACACCACCTCTCTTTCCTCTGTAAGATTCCAGTATGGTACACACACACACACACACACATGCACGCACGCACATAAACACACACACACACACACAATCTGCAGTTTTCCAGAAGGTTCACAGCACCTCTAATCTTTCAACAGGAAGAGGAGGAGTTGTGGAAGGACAGGGATCTAGCCAACACACACATGAGAACACACACTACAAATACTGTACAGAGACAGAGTTAGAAAGAGTTGTAGAGTGGAACTGACATATGTCAACATTATGCTTTATGACAATACTTCTCTGCCTTTTCAGCTGTTGCTTACTCTGATGTTGTATTTTTTTGTATATGTGTGTCTTCCAGTCGATGGGTTGGAGAAATCATCATCGCTGGCCAGCTGTGACGTGGTGGTGGACAGCGCCACCAATACCCAGAATGCCCCTGCATCACGGCAGCAGCGAGGCAAGCTGTCGTCACTGGGAAAGCTGTTCAAACCCTGGAAGTGGAGGAAGAAGAAGACAAGTGACAAGTTCCAGGATCTTTCCAAAGGTGAGACGTCTTGCGTGTGGGTTGTATTTTAATGTCATTGTACGAGCAGGTTGACGAGAGGCCTCTGATTTGCTCTCCTCAATTGACCGTCTGTGCAACATCATGGCTTACGTTTCTGTATTTGTGCTGAACATTAAGTGTGAACAGGAGCAACGTTGCTCCCAGAAGAGCTGTAAAAGGAAAAGAGTGAACGCTTTGGTTTCACTAATTCATTCCTGAAGCGCCGACGTGGAAATAAAAAGGAACAGAAGCAAATACAGAAAGCAGAGACTGTTTTCTTTACGGTTGCCAGGTGTGGTGAGCCTCTCTCCTTTATGTAGCTGTATGTATGCTTCATACCTCCATGTCCTGCTAGTGGATTTCAGGCGTCTGTGCTGGTTGGAGAAAAAGCAGAGTCGGTATAACACACTAAGTGGGAGGGAAACTTTAGCCATTAGCATTTTGGTTGTAGTTCTTTTTGTGTAATACTTCATCGATCATTGTGTCAAGTTCCTCTTTTGAGGAGTTCAGTTTTTGGATGTCAGAGGTCAGGAGCAGCTAGAGTGCATCATCCCTGGAGCCTTACTACATCTGCACTTGCAGTCGATATGTTATGGAGTCCATTTAATCTTTTTCATGGAGGTCATATCAGTATTTTCTCCTCTTGATTATATTCCGCTGATGTAGTCTGCTCAGGTGTTATCTCCTTTAATTTGATCCCCAGTAATCCCTTGTTATTTAAAGGTATAAAACAGTGGTAAATGGACGGTGGCATAACTTTATACAAATGCAATTAAAAAAAAAAAAAAAAAAAAAAAATGTGAATCTTGATTTTGAGCCCAGTTATTTAAACCATGTATTTTGAAGAGAAAACAAACACGGACATTCAGAGAATTTAACTTTGCTTGGAGCATCTTTTTTTGACAATCAAGCACAATTAAGGGAAAAAGTGCATAATAATCCCCCAGAACCAAAGGCAGTGTCTTCAAATTCATTCAGTTTGGATATTCAGTTTTCTGTCGTACGTAATGAAGAAAAGCAGCAAATCCTCATGTTTGAGAGGTTGAAATCAGACAATGTTTAATGTTTTTGCTTGAAAAATGATCGGTCCATTAGCTTTTTGTCGGTTCACCGATTGATTATTGATTAATATTTTCAGCTCTAATTGTGTAGTCAACTGTGACCGTGCTCATTAGGTGATGATGATGTAAGATTGCAGCACGATGGCAGAATCGGCTTAGTTCCTCCTGTGGGGGGGGGGGCAACGATGCTTTCGCAATAAGAGGAGGATAATGGTGTGGCTGTTGTGCAATGCTTTCGCAGATTTCTGTGTAAATTCATTGCTGCAGAAGACTAGATAAAGGAAGACCAAGTAGAATTCCCCTGTTGAATCAGACATTGACCTTGACCTTGTTCATCTTTCAGTTCTAGAGAGAAAAATCTCCACCAGACAAACGAGGGAGGAGCTCATCAGAAAAGGAGTTCTCATCCCTGACCAAGGTTTGTCTGATTGCGCAAAATCTCAGACATTAATTACTTTGGGAATAAAAATAAAAAGAGGGAAATGATGAAGCCGTCCAACACTCAACATGACCGTGATTGGCCGGTGATAGAGCTGTAATTAGAACTCAGAATCCAAGTCACTTAAAAAACCCAGATGGAAACTTTGTCATTTGTGAGATCTGACATCTCAACCGCTTCTTTAATGATTTATTTTTCATCAACTACATATATTTGTCTTTCTGTCTCAGTGTCCTTCACACTTCAAATGTTTCATATACACTAAAGATACCATGTCCAGTGAAATGCAATTCCATTTGTCTGTAGCAATGCCAGTAACAGCAGCAGCAGCTTGAAATACAAATTTGAGCTCTGCTTCAGAGCAACTGAACATTAGTGATTTGGTGGATTTCAGTTACGGTAACAGTTCTTCTTTTCTCTTCTAGACGAGCCAGTCGGCAGTGAAAATCTCAACGGCCACGCCACATCCAGTGTGACATCAGAGGAGGTCAAGGTTGACATTGAGTCTCCAGAAACATTGCAGGAGGAACAGGCCAGCGGGCCCGTCAGCACTGAGGACAAAACAGGTAACTTCTGCATCAGTAGCTGTGTCTAACATGAGCTCTTGTCCTACTGTGACCTGTACTCTAGAGATAACTGGATCCTCAACACTGGCATCTCTGTATCAATTGAGGCTTTAGAGCAGAGAAAATAGCTTCTCACTGATGTTCACATGAAGAAATTTCTGCACAGAGAAGGAAATAAGGAAAAAATATGGCAAATGAAAAAAAAAAAGATAAGAGAAAGGTTTTCTCTCCAAGGTACTCCCTAAATCAGTTTGATTAGATAAATATATTCCAGTGCTTATTTGTAGACACGTTTTTCAGGATGTTGTGGTTCTAGTTTGTACATTTATTTTGGTAAATAAAGATGGTCTCATCCACAGAGGTGAGACACTGTAGAATAATGTTGTGTTGTGTGCCGATAAGCACATACCAGGAAAAACATCCTTGACAGCCGAGCAGCTACTAAATGTTAGATTGATCAATGTGGTTTCACTCTTCCAAACATGTCATGTTGCTCAGGAATGTGGGACTTTTTACAGCCCTTTAGCGATTCTATTTTTATATGCTAGAACTAAATGTTGTAGCTTTTTTTAGACGTCGGTTGCTTTGAAATCTTTGACTCCTGGTCGTGGAATGCATTTGTATCGGCAGCAGTTTTCTGCCTGACATTGAATCCTCTGTGGGATCTCTGACCGGGCCTAATGTGTTCAAATAGATATTCCCATTATATCAGCCTGCAGCAGGCGATCACAGTCTGAACAGAGCAGAAGCTCCATCTCCTAATGCCTCCCTCTCCCCCAGGAGACAGGCCACTGTTCTTCCCTCTGATGCTGCTTAAGTGTTGTGCTGTTTTCATCTCAACCCTGTTAGCATTGAACTCAGAGCCATTTGTTCATTCATTTATCAATAATCAGAAAGGCACAGGTAACAAACACTGCAAATACAGTAACGGTGCACACATACCATCATACTGGAGGTTTGGAAGGTTAACGGGTTAGTTTTATCTGTTAATCTTATGGAAAAGATGTGCAAGACTATAGATTAAACATCATCCTCATTCGGTCTTTCCAACTCGCTCTTTATCTTTCATTATGTCTTCTGTCTTCGTTTGTTTGTGTGCACGTCCATTGGACAGATGTGCATCTTTTGTCTTGCTTTCAGTCTCCGTTTTAACCTCTAAAATTTTCTTCCTGATTCCTCTGCTCTGCTCAGAGAGGTGTGATACTAAACCCCTCGCCCGGGCTAACCAGGTGCGACCTCGAGACGTTCAGTCTAAAAAGCAGCAAAGTGCCACTCTGCCCGCCTCTTCCAAACCTGCGGGTGGCACCGCAGGCACGAGCAGGCACAGAGAGGGGACCTTGGCGACTAAAAAGACAACTAAAACCACAGGGAAGGCAGGCTCGTCCACTCAGGCTAAAGCTAACCCGCGGAGCACTAACACCACTAGTCGTGGGATTGGTAAGTTCAGCGAGTTGGGACTGAAGACAGTTTGCCTGACCCTTGTTCTCGCCTTGCCTGCCTCCCTGCATGGACAATGTGCTTGTATCACTGTTTGAAAAGAAAGAATACTCACTATGAAACCGACTGCACCTGTAAACCATGGCTTAATGTGCACTCCGTCATGTGTTTGAAGTGATGGTCAAGTTTCTGTCAAGTGCCTACAAACTAGTTTTTCCCTGTTTCTCCCTCTCGATAGTGTCCTTTCCTCATTAGAAGGGATTTTCAGTCAAGTGAGTAACTGTAGGAGTGTTGCAGTTATGGTCTCTCCCTGTCTGTTTTCTGAGAAAGCAGAAGTGAAGATTTATTTTTGTAGCTCTGTAAACGCCTCTACACTACAAGTGTGTGTGTGTGTGTGTGCATGAGAGAGAGAGAGAGAGCACGTGAGGAGTTTTTGTCGCATGGCTTTCATGAAATATAAAATGAGCTCTGACAACCTCATGTGCTTTTGACTGACGGCATGATGCTAGGGCATGATCACCACCCCTTGTCTGTGTGTGTGTGTGTGTGTGTGTGTGTGTGTGCGTGTGTGTGTGCGTGCGTGTGTGTGTGTGTGCGTGCGTGTGCACGTGCGTGTGGTGCCTACAGCATGGTAAAGGAAACAGACGGGAGCCCAGAATACTGCATGTGATGTTCACGCAGTCTTTGCTGAAGGGCTCTGTGTATTTTTCTGTTGTTATCAGAGAAATGGTACAAAAGTTGTTTCATTAGGGTTTGAATAACATTCTAAGTTCATCCCGTCCCTCAGGCTGCTTTTACCAGCGCACAAAGACACTTTACAGACACTTAAAGTACTGCCTCAGTCAGTATTACCTTAGGTATTCTATATTTGTCTCAGTTTTAAAGATGTGATTAAAAGTGGTTATTCTAGTCATAAAATATTATGGCTGCCAGCATGTTCTAATAGAGCAGTTTATTGCTCCAGCTGTTATTATTCAATGGTATGAATTGTCAATGTAAATACTTTTACTTTTTTACTAAGCTGTGAGTTTTTGACTGTTGGCCGGACAGAAAAATAAATCGGAGGACATCATCTTTTGTTCCAGCAAATAATGATCGACATGTTTACAATTTTCTGTCGTTTGATGGCACAATCAAAAGATTATTTTGGGGGCGTCGTGTAGCGTAGTGGTTTAAGCAGGCGCCCCATGTGTAGAGGCTACAGTCCTCGCTGCAGTCGGCCCCGGTTCGAATCCCGCATCGGACGGCCTTTCATTGCATGTCATTCCCCCTCTCTCTCTGCCTCCCCGATTCCTGTCACTCTCCACTGTGCTGTCCATTAAAGGCATAAAAGCCCAAAAAAATATACTTTAAAAAAAAAAAAAAAGATTATTTTGGAAAATAACCAATAATAATGGATTAAGTAAGGAAATGAATCATGAAGTGTAGCCCTGTTGATCATACTATTTTAAGTCCAGCTATGTTTTTTTTTCTGCAGCAGCATACACATCTGCTTGTTAACTGGCTTTCCCTATCTTCTTCTTTTAAAATGAAAATAATAATTTAATTTATATTTTTTTGTTTCATGATGGTATAAAAGTAGCTACATTTTTCATTTTTGATATCAGTATAATTAAATGATTTTTTTTTTCTTCAAAGTCTTTTGGATAATGTTGCATTAAATCAGTGTCTACTTATATGAACAAACTTGAATTATACTGTGGGCTCCAACTTTTTTAGACTATATCTGTTTACATTTTGGAAAATGTACTCTGAATTTGCTTTTAGTAATTCCTGTTTGGAATGAACCCTTGGATGTACTGACAGCTATCACTGGATGACTTTGATCCTGAAGAAAACTTGTTTCTCAGGCAACTTCTGCAGTTATAAGGAACATCTTTTTTCAGTAATTTTAAGTGAATTTACAGTTGTTTACTCTTGACAGACAGTGATCGAGTGAACGATATCCCCACACTGAATGTAAAAATACGTGTATTGCGTCTGTGTTCGCATTTGTTATGACCCAGATTTTTTTTGACTCAAACAGCTGCATTTGTGGCCTGCTTTAATTGCATCCGAAAAACCGCTCAATCTGCCAACGCTGGCTGTCAATGAAACACAGACGCAAACACACCCCACTAGCCAGCTGAGGCAAAAAGGGGCATTTTTGATATTTCCCCAAAGACATCTTTATGTTTTTTTACTTTTCATATAAAAATCCATAAACAACATGTTGATATTATGTTGACTGCAAAAAGAGATGCCTAAATGTGACTTAAGATGGACTTTGTAGTAAATACTAGTGTAAGACGATGCATTTGCATAGACTGAACCACATTCACACCTACAGACAACAGAGAATTTTTGTTTACGTAGCTTTGCATGTCCTCAGACTGTGGGAGGAAACTGAATCAGCTGGGGGAAAGAAAAAGTCAAACTCTTCATCTTTCCCTTCTCATTTTCTCTTGCTCATTCTTCTCCTCAGCCAAATCCTCCCATCCAAAGAAGACAGGAGGCGCAACAAAAACTACCCACACCTCCGCCTCCACCCCTCGTTCTCGTGCATCTAAGGACACTAGCACTGCAGCGCAGACTGATGGGAAGGATGCAAGGACCAACCGGAAATCAGACACTCCCACCTCTTCCTCTGCACCTCAAAAGGCCTCTGCAGAGACTCCTAGCCAGCCTGGGGAGATAAAATCCTTGCCCCTTTCCTCAGACTCCAAGCCTGCCTCACATAAAGCCTCAGGCAATGAGACAGAGGGGGGTCGAGCTGTTTCTCAATCTGCTCCCGATGCCTCAACTGTGGACGAGGAGACTCGGAAAGGTATGGCTCCTGAACCCACAGACCAGTCTCCCCATGTCAATGCTGCTACAGAGGACACTTCCTTCACGGAGGGCGAGACAGACAGCAGCTCGCAGGGGGAGAAACTGGGGAGAACGGGAGAAGAGGGAGGAGAGGAAGAAAAGAAGAAGGGGGAGACGGATTCTGCTGTGGAGAACGTCCCAAGGTAAAAATCTAGTTAGGACATACAAGAAGGAAAGGTTTAAAAACACCTTTCCTTCTGTTCGCTTTCTCTGCAGGTCAGTTGCTTACGCTTCTACATTACATATCTACACAGAGGTTGGTTAAAGCAATGAGTGGTTGATAGTAAATCTGTGATTTTACTTAACTGTGTCCAATAGAGTAAATATTAATATTTAGTAGATATCCAAGGACTTGTTCTGCTTCAACAAATGCGTGTGCTCATAATTTCTTGTTTCCTGCAGGTCATCAGAGGGCCAAACTGAAAAGCCACAGGGCCTGAGTGTGAAAACGGAGAATGCCGAAGTGACAGTGATCCCTGATAGGCCGAGAGACAGCCAAACTAGCGACTCTGACTCTGACGGCCCAATCCTGTACCGAGATGAGGAGGAAGAAGAGGAGGAGGAAGACGAGTACACAAATAGTATGGCAGTAGCTTTGTGACACATCACACAATAAAGGAGAGAAGTTGTTATGCCACCTGCAGCCATTGTGCTAACATTTGTCTGTGTGAGGTGCTTCATTAAGAAGTACGTTAGATTCTTCCCGTGCTTTCACACAGTATGTACATTCCAACTAAGTAGTCATGTGCTCCTGCAGTTTGTGGTATAAACAAATCAGGTAGCACAGTGTTTCACCCAGGGATGAGTCGAACTGAGCATTGGAAAAGGAAAAACAAGTGACTTTGAGGGTGTCATGATAGTTGATGCGTGGCAGGTCCGTTCTTGAATCTCCCAACAAGTATGGGAGTTCTAGAATCTCCCAGCAGCCTCCAAGAGTTTCAGAATCTCAGAGCAGCTGTTTGGGAGTTTTCTGAGCATGTCCCAGCAGCGTGTGGAGGTTCTAGAATCTCCCAGTAGCCACTTGAGAATTCTAGAATCTCTCAGCAACCAAGGTTTGTAATTCAATTGCACCTGCCCCATCTACTACTACTATAGGAGCTAGATGCCATGTTGTTGTTTTTTTTTTGTTTTTGTAGCATACACTATATCTTCAGATGCGTCACTTTTCTTCATTGACGCTTAATTGTTCTCTGCAGCTAATCTCCACGCAGGTTGTTTCAAGGCCCTAAGAACCAGGTTGCGTTTCTGTTCCAGGCTCTCTGGCCAGCAAGATCCGGCGACGAGACACCCTGAACATCAAGATTGGGAACCGACCCAGCAAGAAAGAGCTGGAGGAGAAAAACATTCTGCCGCGGAGCTCTGAGACAGAGAGACACGAGCTGCGCCAGCAGATCGGCTGCAAACTAGTCAGGTACACACACACACATGCACAGACACATTCAGCATGTTGTGAAAATGTAGCAAGGTGTGAATTTTCATCAAAGATTTGGCGGCGCTGTGGGCTAATAACAGGGAATGTTAATTATTTTTTGGTATAGTTGTGGGCGGTGTACTTGTACAAATCACAGTAAAATTCTGTGCTGAAGTTTAGTTTGGCCTTTTCTACCAGACGAGGCAGAAAGGATGGTGGCAAACAACTGTTGGATCCACAACAAAAAATAATAATTCATGTTGTTTTCTGTAGAAATCAGTGTAATGTTTAAATCATTTGCTTTCTGCTGCTTGTTGAAAAGTATGAGAAACACATTTTTGTCTTTTCAGGCGCCTGAGCCAAAGACCCACCACAGAGGAGCTGGAGCAGAGAAACATCCTCAAGCGTAAGTTTCTGAAATACACTTTTAAACTGGGGAAAGATGTGATGCACCACTGATATATTACTATTTAAGTTCAGAGGCTTAAATAGTAATATCATTTATATTATTTTCAAGCTATGACAAGATGAAGAATCAATATGAGTTCATGGAAATGGGTATTGTGGTGTTTCATCGCTCCATCTGTGGGAAGCTTCGTGTCTCCCACACTGAACTAATGTGTTCAGTCACACTTCTTCTTTTTGCTTTAGTCACAGTACACCACTGTGATAAAAGTTAGTTCAGGTCAGCTAGTTAGGCTGCTTTGTTCACAAGACACACACACACACACACACACACGCACACACACACTAGTTCTGATAAATTAAATATATATTCTTATTAAATATAATCTTTCAAATGGTCAATAAAATGAGTTTGTGATGCGAGCAGTACTAATTGTTTTGCAGGAGGGTTTGCTAGCTCACTCTTTGTGCTAACTTATTACTTACTAATTTCAAAGAGTTTTAAGCAAACAGGTTTTTCGTGGCATAACACTGAGTAATTATTAACATAGGAAATTAAATAAAAATAAAATCCAATATGTAGGTGGTATAACTACAATTTTTAGAAGTTTAATTGTAAAAGTTTAATTTTAACATAACGTGGGTGCAACAGTATAGCATGACTACAAATATGCGAATACTGTATCCGACTAAGTTCAACATTTTGCCACACTGTGTGTGAGTGGACACTCTCGGTTCTTTGAGGCTGTTAAAGTTAAAGAAGACTAAAGTGCCTTGTTAGAACTGGAGCAAAAACTTGTTTGGAGGTGTGTACTGTTCCATTTACTCAGATTTTGCAATAAATTGGTTTGCAACTTATTGCACAACTCGCAACTTCAGTACATCCGATGTGTCCAGCACAAAGACTTTTTCATTCAGGAAGAAGCACAGAAACAAGAAAAACAGTTCTACATGCTTGTTCTGGTGGTGGAAAAGAAGAGTTGGGTCTCTCCGGGCTGTGAATCCCAGACGGCTTGTATTTCAATCTCTGATGGGAACACTAGAGGTAAAGGAGTTTACCAGCATCCCAGGCCAAGTCACTCACTGGTTATTTACACACATGTATTGTACATAATGTACATCCACGAAGACACAACAAGAGTATATATATATATGTCTATGTTAATGTTAAGGCAGTTACTCCGCTACATAATCATGGACACGGTTGAATGTAGTGAATCACATCCCCCACTTATAGATAGAAGCAGAAGCTTGTTGCAGACACAGTAGGTGTGAAATAACTCTGCTGGTTCTCTACATGCAGAAAAGAATGAAGCAGAGGAGCAAGAAGCCAAGCAAGAGATTAAAAGGAGACTCTCCAGAAAGGTACTGTACACGCCAGCTACACACACATACACACACACACACACACACACTTAAGAGAGTACAGAAAGGAGAGAGCGAGTCTATATTTAGCTGCTAATATGTTTTGCTCCACCTTATGAGTCAGAAAAGATGCTCTGTGTGGTGAAATGGACCATCTAGTGGACAGAGGTGGAACTGAAGGAGAAAAGCATTCCTGAGAAGTTGGGCGTTTTCTGTCTCTGCAGCTGCTTCCTGGAAATGTATTCATTAATCAATACAGGGCACAACAGTAAAATGAAACATAAGAGCACAGGCGTAGAGAGTATGTTAGATTTTATTATAACTTCAAACTAAAAAGAAGAACATTGCCTTCTCCTGAAATATATGTTTATGATCTAACTTCTCTCCCTCTTTCACGTTGTGTGTGTTTGCGTGCGTGTGTGTGTAGTTGAGCGTGAGGCCTACAGTGGCAGAGCTTGTTGCTCGAAGGATCCTGCGTTTCAATGAGTATGTTGAAGTAACAGACGCCAAGGATTACGATCGGCGGGCAGACAAACCCTGGACACGGCTTACTCCCGCTGACAAGGTACAACAGTTAATACACTGCTTTGTAAAATGCACTTTGCTTTGTGTACAGGCAACTTGTCATGTTGAAACAGGAAAGGCCTTTAACTGTTGCCACAAACTTAGCAGAGCACTGATAAACAACCCCAGACCGAAATTACACACAGTAAACTGTGGACCGTGAAGTGGATGTTGCACGACGCTGTGCTGGAGGACACTATCTGTGTCAAGCCTGCCCCCTGCTGTTGACGTGTAGAACTACACAGCACAGAGAAATCACACACCCTAGTGCCGATGTCCCTCACCCTAAATCCTAAACACTGAACCCTCACAGACTTGAATTTGCATCACCTCCGTAATCAGCACGAACGCCTGGGTGCAAGAGGGCGAGACAAAGGCAGTGTGAGGAAAGGGGCAGAACTTCATGCTCTTTGTGGGATTTCCATGACCAGTCAAAATGCGAGACTTATTTTTCAGTTCAAGTTATTTGGTGCAGTAAACCTTTATATCATTATTTATGTTGTTTGATAGTAAGAGACAATAATAAATCAACATAAGAGAGAGAACAAAGAACAAGACACATGTGTGCTGCTTCATACATTTGACCTTGTCCTTTCCAGCACTGTTTTAAATTCTGGACTGTCAACATTACAACATTATTTTATGAATTGTGGGCAGTTCCCTAAAGCAAAGGCTGCCCTCAAAGACTGTTAGATATCAGCCTCAGAGACATAGTTGATTATTGGCTTTGATTTGATGTGTGTGTGTGTGTGTGTGTGTGTGTGTGTGTGTGTGTGTGTGTGTGTGTGTGTGTGTGTGTGTGTTCTGCCCCTCAGGCTGCTATCCGTAAGGAGCTGAATGAGTTTAAGAGCCGAGAGATGGAGGTTCATGAAGACAGCAAACAGTTCACCAGGTACTCAAGCGGTCGATGGCCTCCACCATTTAGCCCCGACTCTGACGATAACTTACGCTTCATTAGTAATTTATCACTGCGAATCCTGCTCTTTATTAGCTCACAATGATCAATATGTATATTACTCTGGTCCCCCGAAGCCATTTTCACTAACCACATTGAAGTCGTGATATACACCTGGGTCAGCTCCAGTTCATTAGCCTTGGGCATGGATTGCCAATAAAGTTCAGGTTCACTCTCTCGTATGTTATTAGATCTGTGTGACATGGTTTTATATTGTATCGCTGTACAGAGAATATGTCCACCAGTAAAAACCTATAATATGTTTTTAAAACAACTGCACAATATGAGATTGCAATGTTTGGATTAACCCTTAGGAGAAATTTCTCAATGTTTGTCACATTCACTGTCTGATACGAATTCTATATATTTTTGCTCAATTATAAAAAACAAATTTAGAGAATCCAGTTTCTAAGGATGAATATCATTTGTTTTGTGCAAATCTCCTGCATGTGTTGTAATACTGTTTAATTTGTTTTTCAGCCCTCAGGAGAACAGTCTAGCTTCACCAAGGTCTTTTGACAAATCCGATTATATTAGGCGCACACAAGTCCTCCTAAATCCACCTTTTTTTTAACCTTTATTTAACCTGGAGTCTAGATAGCAGGAATACGTTTTGTTCTCTACTGCTGCAACATTTCAAATAGTCAAAAATCTTTGGCAGAAAGAAACACCATTATACCAATCTCTAAAGCCACTGGCTCAAAATGGACCAGCATATTGTTGTGGTAGATAATTGGCTGTATAACTGGATTAGACTTGAATATACGCTGCTTTGACCAGCACCTGTTAAAATGTTTTGGCTAAGCAGATTTCTGTACAGTGCCAGTAATCTGAAGAGATTTTTGCCCCAGGAAGATACAACATTTCAGTTCCACACAGGTGGTTAAGTCAGGCTTAGCTGTGCTGAAATTAAACTATGTCATGAAACTTCACAAACCAGCCACAAAGTGATATATTGAGGTAGCTTTTCTTATTCAGTTAACACTCCAAAACTCAATGATATACAGTTTACTCTCATATATGCCAAAGAAAAGCAGCAGTTTTGAGAAGTTGGAACCAACAAATGTTTGATATTGTTTTTTTATTGTTCAATATAATATATATGTATATCTTATAATTGTTATTTATTATCATGTACTGTCTCATGAATGAAGCCTGTGTGTGTGTTTTCAGATTCCATCGGCCCTAAGTGCTCTTACTGCCAGCTGGACGTCGGCACCACAAGCTCTCCCGTCCACAGCTCCCAGCAGTCTCCCGGCCCTCCAGACCCTCAGTGCACAGCTCAGTACACTCCGCTTTGGGATCCTCTTGCCCCTGATGTTGTTACATCTATAGTGACAGCTACAGGTGTGTCTTAAGGCCTCGGCCATCCAAGGGCACCTGTGAAACATACAACACATATCCATAGTCACAACAGTGGTGTGTGTGTGTGTGTGTATAGCGCTCTGATTAGAACCATTGATTTACTGTAGATGGCCAGAGCCTGCTGGTAAATGATGATTTTTGTTTTTTTGGTTCACTGCAGGCCTTGTGATGAGAGGTTCCGGTGAGGAAAAGGGGCAGAATGACCCCTGTAGTAATGATTGTGGCTATTGAGTTTGAGTCCATGCCATGGTATGCCTTGACATAAAGTGGCCATATATGGGCGTCCTCATGGCACAGGAAATGGGAGTGATTGGATGGTTGTGTGCTGATGTCAGTGCCTGTGTCATAGATCAGAGGGAAGGAGAGGCAGTTTGTTCCGCTCCGATGTGCCTCTCGGAGTTGAATCTGAAATACTGCAGTTCATTTATAGACATATTTAAAGTATATTGCCACTAGAGGGCATTATATCATAAGAATTATAGCCTGTAAGGATGAAGACGAGTATGTAGATGAAGAATAAACTGCGAGTGTTAATATTTATAAGTTCTGAAGCTGAGGGGGCGCTGGGTACCGGAGGCATTAAGAGTGAAGTGCAATGGAAATCGCTGCAGTTCTAGCCACTTCTAATCCCTCAGCACTCTTCATGGTGATACATGATAACCATTTACCATCATATATCCTGTGTTGAGTTATTAAGCACCAGACGTCGAATCACAAAGTGCTGGACTTGCCGTTTAGAGGATCTACTTTTCATTCTTTGACTTCAGTTTTTCATTTTAGGCTTTTGGCTGGAGCTCCTACTCAGAGTATCTTGGTGCCAAAGAAGAAGCAGGAGTTTGATTGCACATTTGAAAGTTGGCTGATTTGATATTTGTTGGGTGGACTTCATATGAAGGTTTTATGAATATAGAGCAGAGAGGCACTAAGAGTTTCACCACTGAAGCAATCAGCTGGCCTCTCAAAGAAGTGGAGAAGTACTTTTCCATTCCCTTGAACATGCTTTTGCAATTTAATCTTGTCAGCCGATGACAGTTACGTAAGACAGGCTTCCTGACAAATGGCCCTTTTACACTTTGCCCTAACGTGCACCTTGAATCCGGCCGTAACAGTCTGTTATCATCAACACAGCTGGATTTCTCTTTTTACCCCCAAACTGTAGAATTTTACCATTAATCCGAAAATATGAGGGAACTGTTTGGTATTTCTGGAAATACACTAATCAGTTAAACTACAAATATTTTGAAACAAAGAGGAGGATTTGATGCTTTTTTCTCTCATATGATATTAAACTGAATACCTGTGGTCAGATAATACAAGCAATTTAAATTGAAATTGAAGATATCAGCTTGGGCTTTGGGAAATTCTAACATGGATTTTTCAATATTTTATGACATTTTATACATAAAACAAAAAAAAATACCGAATCGTCATATTAATTGATAATCAAAGCAATCATTAGTTCCTACTCTAAAATGCACTTATTCGCTTTCTTGCTAAGTATTAGATGAGAAGATCGACACCATCCTAATGCCTGTATGCCTAATATGAAGATACAGTCAGCAGATGATTAGCTTAGCTTAGCAAGAAGACTTTTCTTTACCTTTGAACAGAACAGTTAGCTGTTCTTTCTCCTGTCTTTATGCTAAGCTAAGCTAGTCGCCTGCTTGTTTCATATTTAGCGCACAGACTAAATCTTCTCATTTAACTCCTGACAAAAAATTTGATTATGAGTGTTTCTCAAAATGTTGAACTATCCCTTTAATACTTCACACATAACGATTACATTTTGTATTTTGCACACTAAAATAAAAAACCTCAAGATGCATGTTTAAAGGGGATGAGTTGTCAGCTGTTTTTGTGTGGTTGTGTTTGTGTTGACTGAGCTACCGGAGATGAAAAGTCAGATGTAAAAGAACAGATCAAACCTGTCAGAGATGTTTAAGGACTAAATATGAGAAGCTGGTAGAGGAGAACAAAACAAAACATGACAGCTCACTCATTGTGGATTTTCATATCAAAATTAAACAAAAACATTAGTAATTTTTCATTCCCAGCATATTTGAACTAGATAGACGATGTTTGCTGACAAGTGATTGACAGATTGAGCTTGCTGACGTCCAAAGGCTTGTGTTCAAATAAAAGACCTCCAGCCTTCACAACACTCGTCATTCTGGCAAATAGTAACCGAAAAGGACGGATGTGTTCCCTCTGCTTCCGAATGTGCGGAGGTTGTAACATGAAATGATGTACAGTGATGGAAAAGAAACCAACAGTATTCATTCGTGTCAATGTCTATGTTGTTATATATATTGATTATTTTGTACAGAATGTATATTGAGCATGTGCATACATTGAAATCAACTTTACTACCAATATGATACAATGCAACTTCGATGTGAACGTTTTAAGCTCTGATTTTAGTCGTCTTATTTTTATTTTTTTTATCCTCCCCGGACACTGGTAATGAAATGAGCAGCACAGCGCACATACACGTGCTGTTTCCAGGCAGAATATCAAGCTTAATGTCTTGAATAACTGTCATGTCTTTATCAAACCTACCTGTTCCCTAAGCAGATGATAGACAAAACATTATACAGGTAGTTATAAATCGGATTATTATTTAATATTCTGCGTCACTTTCGTTTTAAGTGAAGTCAAGAGGTGCAATGCAAGCAAAGAATAATCCTCTCTGGACCTCACGTTTGATTTATTTCTTCAGATGACAGGATACAGCTCCACATTTTGACATGATCCCAACAACTTTTTAAACAAGCTCAAGTTTCAACAATCCAGTTGAATTTTATAAGAACAGGAAATAGACGTCTGATTGGTTGCACGCAGTGTGAAATCAGTTTCTATAAAAGCAAACATGGTGCACACCAACAGCAAATACTGTGATAAAAGACCAGAAAGCTCTTATATCAGATAAACAAATAAAAAGTCTTACTTCTTTTCGCAGCTTTGCTCCTGTCGCAGTGAAGTAAACATGAACATGTTGCTTACACCCACCTTAGAAAAATAAGATAAGTTAAAGCAGTTGAAGCATAACTGGTAACACTGTATTTTAACTCGGTGTATAAGCAGTATATAGTCAATGAATAAATGATTATGTAGTGAGCAGATATAAAGACATTTTTATGCGTTTATGAATGTATTTGTTAACAACTTTAACTCCTTTTATGAAGCATTGATAACTATTAAACATGATATAGTATATGTGTAATTTTATATAGTATGTCTTCACAAGTTTTAAACACATTTATGAACGGTTTAAAACCTGCCTGTCATTTGTACATGTGTATAAAGGATTTGTTATCATTATTACAGCCATGTTATATGTTATCGGTCATTCATTAACTATGTATACAACAGGATGCTTCATAGGAGAAGTTATAACTGTGGGCGAAATATATTAATAAACACTTTATATGTCCTTATATTTGATTACAACTACATTATAGTGTATTACAGATCATTTATGAGGTGTTCATATGCTGCATATTAATGCTAAATTGACATGTTAAGATAAAGTGGTGCCCAATAAGAAGCTTTAGAAATCTTGTTTGGGTAAATCCAGACAAGAGCTTGGTGTTATCTTAGAGAGTCCACAGACAGACCACATCTACAATTTTTATTTTTTTTCAACACTGATGTCTAATTCCATATTTTAGTCCAGAATTGGGAATAAGTATATCTAAACTAAGCAGTTGATATTGTGGAGGAGCCTTGGCAGCTGATGTTTAGTCATAACCTGTCAGTATTAATCAGAAGGGGGAGTCCTGTAAAAACCTTTATGGCTGCCGTCTGGTTTCATCTCACCTCGTACAGGACTGCAAAAATAAACACAATAAACCTTCAGAGTTAAGAGACCCAAAGAAGCTGTAGGAGTTATAAACACACCCTACATTTCTATCCACTGCAGACTATGTGGAATTAAAGTGTAAAACATAAAATAACTGCTTAATTTCAGAAAGTTTTTCTCTAAAATTCCAGTTGAGTTGTTTTAAAACATTCACATCCATTTTGACTCTGGCTTTCCTGACTGCCACTTTTAATTTGCAATTCTGGAGACATACACCAGTTCATGAAAATGTTTGTTTTGTGAATGTTTGCTGCTGTAAAGTGTCCTCCATCGCTTCCCCAAATCAAATCTCTAATTTCACACAGGAGCCATAAACCAGACTGCTGCTGCTGCTGTTGTTGATTGAAAGCCTTTTATCTTTATCATGTAGTCTTTTCTTGATCATGTGAAATTCACGGTAAGGTAACATGATTTGTGGGGTATTGATTTTTTTTTTTTCCACAAAAACGCAACAAGATGCTCAAAGCAGCAAAGACCCAGGACTGAACATTTCACATGGACTCCAAACACCTTTACTGTATGTTTGATCTTTGAACTCATAGGACGATGTCATATATCCCAAAAAACCTGCTACTGTTACGTGCAAACTGTCAGACTGTGTATATTGTTTTTGTATATAAAGAATCATGGAGAAAAAAAACATAAAAACATCCATTTTGTCATTGTGGTTTCTCACTTGAGTAATAACACACTTGAGCATATAAGACAGGAATGTAAGAGTTAAAATGCATGGATGCAAACAGCACATACAAAGTGCAGCAGCAGAGCTCTCTGAGATGAAGAAAGCTCTGGAAAGAACAAGACACTCAGTACGGTTTTTTAAATACATGCACCATTCCATTATTTCCTGGACTAATAAAAAAAAAAAGATCTGCACTGAGGTCAGGAAAAATTTACAGCCTAGGTGGGCGCTGAAAAGTGTAGCAATAAGTGCCAATTAAGCCTTTCTAGGATTTTTTCTTTATTCAAAAAAATGAATAAAGCCTTTAACTCATCACCTTACATGTGACCTGATTGTGAACTATTGTCGAAGATGACAGCATAATTACTCTGAGAAATCTGCTCTGAACCTCACTGTGCCTTTTAGTTCTTACTGAGTTTCTGCTTGGGTTACTAAAGGACAAACCATCATTGTAAAAGTGCAACAGCTGTATTTCTATTAGTCTTACTAACAGTGCAGCTCAAGGGAACATGGGTCTGTCTCCGCTATAAGACATCACTGTTAGATGGATTGAATACGGACATTCATGGTGCCTAAGAGATGAATCTGGATGACATAGGTGATCCTCTGAACTTTCCTTTAGCACCGTGAGGTTGACATTTGTGGGTTTGAGTGAAACGTCTCAACAGCTTTCCGCTGGATTGCCGTGACGTGGATATTTTTATGTTCCTGTCACACATGAAAATTTAAGGTTGTTATGATAATTCGTCAGAAAATGTATTTATTTATTGAATACTTCAGTTTATGATTAAAATGCCTGCAAAGGTAATGACGTTCCCATCAGCTTCAGCTCTGCTTTGTATTTAGTTCATATGTTAGCATGTGGGCTAACAGGCTAAATTATGATTGTGAGTATGGTAAAGCTGCTAAAAAAAACTATAGTTAATGTCATTATGAACATGTTAGCATGCTGACATTTGTATAGTGTGAGTAAGTACAGTCTCACAAAGCTGCTACCAATGACTCTGTACACTTAAGTTAACGTAAGAGCATCAATAATCACTAAAATAATCCTGTTAATGTCTCTCTGCTGTCTTTTCACACTTGTGGCTCGGTTTGCCCACAAAATACAACTCTAATCAAATCCTTCGCATGTAGTTGTGATGCTCATCAGTTTAGCCTGACTGGTGCAAAACAAAGTAATTCCAGTAAACTCCCCTGTCTGTTTCCCAAATGTGAAGTCAATATTTAAATGCATCTTCAGTCTGCAATATGCAAACACAATCTGACAAACACATGACTGAGAGATGAAACACATTACTCTGCCGTGCCATTAAAACCACATTTTCCCAAATGGATTTCCAATAAATATCCCAGATAAATGTGACTGTAAATACTGTGTGTTTGAACTGTTCTGACCTCATGCTTGCTTACACGTGGGATTTCTGAGAGTGCATGTCATCTTAATGTATGTGCCGCAAACATCTCTGAACCTTTGAGTAAGTGTGTATTCTGGTTGATGTTGGAGGTTTCTATGTGAGTGACCATTATAGTATCAAATTGCACCCCCATATACTCAGCCTCATGCAGAGTACAAGCCTGCCAGCTTTTAAAGTGGATGTGGGCATAATGGAGTTGGTTCGGAGGAAGAGGACGAAGGAAAATGAGAACTAGCGGCTGAAGGAGACATGGGACGAGGAGAGTAGTGAGGAGATTGCAGAGACGGAGATGGTAGGAAATGAGAAACAATCAAAGACATGAATCACTGGTGGAGCTTATATGTTCCGCTTTAGAGGCCATCTCTGACAACCTGCTGGCTTTGGAATGGATTTTACAGCACAAAGATGATTCAGCTTGACCTCGGTGACAGGAGGGTCGAAAATTGAAGTTTTTGATTTGTTTGCCAACTTGTCATTATTGCAGCTCCCTTGTTCAATATATTGATATATATATTATTCTGACAGTGGTGATAATGGGTTTTATAGAACAAAGGAGGACAGCAAGGTAGCTGTAGCATCTGGTGCTTGTATCTGGAAGATGCCCCCCTAGGACCACAGTGGTCATAAATCTCCTGCTGTTTCTCCCTCAAACACACACACGGCCCCGCACACACACACTTTTTTGACCTGTGAGCACCCACAACTTTATTCCTAGAATTCCCCACAGCCATATTCTTCCAACCTGAAACCTAACCCTTATAGAATGAGGCCCTTTTTTTTTTAAAATTGTAAAACAACCAGTCTTCTTCAAAAAGTTTCCAAGTTTTAGCCCCAAAAGTCATACTAGCTTTAAATCAGACACACTCACACACACACACACACACACACACACACACACTCCCCACATTAATGAAGTTTCCCAGGCAGGATGGTAAGGCAGTTTTGTCCCTGGCGCGCTGCCTGGAGGTCTCCGCTGTAATGCAGCTCTTCTACTCAATTGGAAAACGCTGGATATCAATCATGAGTCTAATATCCTCCAAGGTTACAAAAAGTGTGATTATTATAGGGTTGGTTCTGCCTTGTTGTGCTGTTCTTATTACAGTCATTCCACTTCTCAAGTTACTCACTCCCTTTGCAAAAAGTGAGTGAAAGGTTATAAAGGGTTGCCAATGCTGGGGAGAAAGAATATTTCTGAAATCTTTAATCTTCTGTGCTGAGAAATTTTATGAAAAGGTAATTGATGGTTAAGAAGTGTGGGTGATGACATTTGTTTCAAATCCAGTTAAAAATGCATTTGTTAATCAAAGCTGAGTTTAAGTTAAACTTTTATCGCACAAAACTGCTTCCAAAACAGTTCAGACCAGACACTCATTTCAGTATTTTGTCATTAAGGTCTAGCATTCATTCCTTCTCATCTTCTGAGTGCCATTGTTCCTCAGGAATTCTGGTGCCAGACACGTACTCCTGAGTTCTTCACAGAAGACATCCATGTGTTTTGTCCCTGCTGCAGAGTCAGATAACTTGTGTGTTTTATCTTGGATGTTTCCACTCCACTGCTATAGGCTAATCTGAGCAGCAGAGATGGAGAAAGAAAGAGGGAGCAGGCAGTGGGAGAAAAGGAGGAAGTGGTGAGGTTTTGCGGGGGTGGGGTGGGGTGGGGTAAAGAAAATAAGAGTGAAGAGTTTGGCGGAGGGGAACAAAGGAGGAGAAGAAGAGTCAGCGCAGATAGATGGATCAAAGAGGTGGGTGGCATGGAAGGGCAAAGATAATTGGATTGTGGGAGCATTCATATTTGATAAGGGTGAATGTGCTTCCTGGACCTTTTCACCATTTGGCTGAGCTCCTGTGTAATCAGAGGAGAGAGCAGATGTGGACAACTGGCCAAACGAGACGCTCACATTAGCATCAACACAGAAAGGCCAAACGGCTATTAAAAGGTGCCATTCACCGTTTCAGGTGCCATTTAAAAATGCTAACACGCACCGATGCAGGTGCAGTTTCCACTGTAACCATAGCCTTTAAAAGGGTCACCTCAAGGAACAGAATTAATTGCCTCTTCTATCAAGACAATGCAGGATGCTGAGTGAGGCGATAATGAGCTGCCATGCCAGATGAGATCGATTCAGTGGGTGTTGGGCTGTGAGATGTTCGAGGAGGCCTGTACTTAATGACCTCAGCACTGGTGCGATGGACCTCACAGTTAAAAGAGTTAGTAGTTGAGCTGCTTCGAACGGAGGTGAACCTCATTTCTCTGTAGGTTTCAGCTTCAGTACCTCTGGAGGTTAGAAAAAACAAAGTGAAAAATGATGTGAGGAAAAAGTTCTGCATATTCAAGATGATTATTAATTGCACTATAATAACTTACTAATCAATCCAATAAGGAAATATTCTTTGAGAATCATCTTGTCAATTGAAAACAAATAACCTTGTAGCCAAACCCTGAATGAAGTGAACTTATGCAAGCACAGGGCTTCTGTATCTTTCTGTCAACATCTATTTGCTCTTTATGATGCCAATGTGATCTGTACGGGTTATATGATCTATTGTTCTGTCATTTTTTTCAGTTTTGTCAACACAGAAGCTGCTATTGAGTTTGAGTTGTATGTCTCGTTTGTTTTTCTGGATCAACGCCAACTCATTCAGGTGAAAGATGTTTCATGTATAGTGCCAGTATGTTATGAAGTAACCAACAACTACAGGCAATCTTCTCCTGATTCTTCAAGATTCGTCGCAGGGAGATATCCTGATAGAAGATTAAGATTGGCAATACAGTTCACTGTGAGGGAAACGAGGCAAAACAGTCCTAATATAGAGCTGCTTATCTTTATCTGGGTTTTAACAGACTCATGTTTACTTTGCAGAGAATCTTGGCAGGTTCAATATCAGGCTCAATTTATCAATGTATCATAAATCATGCAGCAGGCTTCAGGTGTTGCAAACATTGCTCATTTTCTAATCTGAATTTCTTTACTTTTCTCATTTCCCCAGCCCAACGGAGGATCAGCAGGAAGGGGCTAAACACAAGGCATTTTCCCTGATATTTCTCTTGGTTACACACACATTTAGAAGAAGAAATTGTCACTTAATATATTGGTACAGTAAAGACATATTTCACATAACCAAACAAAAGCCAACAATCTCTCACAGTAAATGAACAACCTTGTGATGATTGATCCTTTCTCACAGGGATCATTTTGGGTGTAGGAAACTTCTGAAGACATCCTGATCAGCCTATTCAATCATCTCTCCTATCTGCTGGTGGTTTTCTCACTAGACTTAACACAATACATTTTATCCTTTTTTCCTCTTTTCTTTAGAGAAAGCTCTGTAAAAGAAATGCTGCAGAGGTTTCTCTGAGTGCTTCACTTACAAAGTGGGTGTTGCACTTGTACTTGAGAGCCTATAATTAAAGAACACCCACCTGCAAGTATTATTACCATTAGAAAAGGTGAGCCCATCCCCACTGATGCAACTAGAAACTCAGCAGCAGATGTCTATTTATATGCTTGTCTCTCAGAGAAAACAAGTCAAGCAGTTTATCAGTGTTTTATGTGCATGTCTGCATGTGTGTATGTGTGTGTGTGCGTGTGTGTGTGCCTGTGTGACGGCACACCGACAGACCTCATGTTGTTTTCTCGCCTGACTTGGCAGCACTGTCTCTGCGGCTCTCACAGTGAGGACAGATGGCAAGGACTTACCCTACTAAGAAGCCCTCCAACACACACGCGCGCACACACACACACACACATTGAGACGTAATGCACAACACAAGAACTTCTTTGGCACCCATTGACTTGTCTCTCAATCCAACAATGAGTCACGCATAGCATCCTCTCCCACCAAGTGTCTGTGTTTGTGCGTGTGAATCTGGCTGGGAGTATGCTTTGATAAATCACCTGAAGTCAGCAAGTCAAAACACAGCACCTGCTGCTCTTCTCTAGTCACGTCTCACTGTGGCTGCTGCTTCAAACATCTATTCTACTTCAACCACACTGAGGCAATTTGCATTATAAACACATTTTGTCATGTACCAGTAACATATTAAATTGAGGGTCCTGATCAAAGGCACTGATTCAAATTCAACACTGGATTAATCCTGAGCTGTGTTTCATGGTAGTTTATATGGTAGTGCCACTGCTTGAAAGGTTAATTTGCGCATACAGATCTAATTGCTATTATTTGCTCTTCAGATATGTAGAATGAAAAATACCAGACCTGTCAATTTTTAGCTCAATCCACCATGAAAATACGATACATGAGAATCAACCATCTGCTCAAACAACGAAGAGTGATATACTGTTGCCTATTAAATAGACAGTAAATCTTGAACATGTGGCAATGTAATAACTTCCTTTAAATGAGACAGAGCTGATCTATGTGCACTGAAATGCGTGGGTGGACAATTGGGTACAAATGTGTGTGCGTGTGTGCCTGAATGTGATGCATGTGTGAGAGGCTGTGTAGGTGGACAACAGTTTGTTGGATCTGCAAGGCCAAACAAAGTCTCTGCTGAAAAACACAGCTGTGCAGTACATACATGCAGCTGAAGAGCTTTATGTCTGAGGTGATAATATTCTAGCTTGTAGGTTACATTTTCCAGACTGATCTTAAAACAGCTGTATTCTTACAGGTTTATTGTTAAACATAAACGTCAGTGCAAAACTCAAACATCACATACTATTATTTATGCCTAGTATTTATCATCTGACATTTTAAGCTACAAAAAGGTATTGAAGACCCACATACTGTATGTTGAGAAATTGCTCCCTATGGTTCCAGACTAGGAGACTTTTATGCCCTATGTTGAGTTCACTTTGATTGCTCTGTACATTATGGCTGTAATATATCTATTTTCCTTCTTCAAGGACACTACATATTTGCTGTTTCATTTATCATTTCTTCATTTTTAAAAGTAACCAAATGTTTTCTCCCTTCCCTGTTGTTTTTCACTTCATTATTTTTCCTATTTTGAAGTTTGTTTTTTTCCCTCAACTTTGTCCCTCTTATAAAAAATTCAGACTGGCACATGCCCTTTCCTACTGTCTGAAAATGTAATTGTCAAATATATCCGTGTCCAATTTAGTACCAGTAAACTGACATCTACTATGCATGCATACCACACTACCGCTTTATTTGTTGTTTACTTCTTCGGATAGGTGACACATTGAAGGAAAAACTTGAATAAGCCAGTGGAATAACATCAATAATGCAAATGCTTCTGTACTGGATGTGAGTTCACTCAAGGATTTCATGCCTATGAATATGATGTGAATCATACACAATAGGGAGATTTTGAAGTGACATATTTGAAAACTCTTTCCACAGCCTGACATCAAATGAGGGAATATCTTTCGGAAGAATGGTGTTCCATCCCTCCTGTAGCATTAGAGATATTGAAAATCTATACCAAGGAGCAGTGGTCTGATCATGGTGGCCCAGCACTGCACAAAGTGACTTTTTGTTGGCTTTACTTTAATTAGTCAGCCATTTGTATGTAGTCTGGGTACAGACATTGTGATGAGAAACTATTTTATTTTCAAAAGCAGCACATGAATAATTGAGCAGGTGCCTGTCGACTAATTAAACCCATGAACCATAAAATTCAAAAGCATGCATTCATGATGTGAATATATCAACATAGAGAAAAACCTCATTTTAATTAAATCAAAACAGATGTTTCAATCAAGAATACATCTCCATCAGTTAATACGAATACTTGACAATGATAGTACACTACTTTGTACACATGTTTCTATTATCTTCTCTTGGGTCCTTAAGTCTTGAAGCTCTTCCTTACTCTCATTTCTTTCACCTTCATAGCTAACTTCCCTGAGAGCTGCAGATCTGTACAGGGAAAGAAATATTTTTCAGTGGTCCAGATACAACAAAAAATATTCTGTTGTATACAAAGACCCTCCAGTCAGAGTTGGAAGAGTTGGCAGGGATGGAGCAGAAGTTCTAACTTATGGTCAGAAATTTTAGAAGAACATAAAATTGAAAATGTTTGGCAGAAAATCAAGTTGAATGTCCATGAGAAATAAAACCGATCCTACAAAACAAACTCCAGTATAAAAACATCATGTGCCCTTCAGTGTAATCTAAGCATCATCAGGTTTGTCTGCTGGTGGTCCACATGGTTGGAGCATCTTTTCCATCAGGTTAAAGCGGACACGCGCTTTGCTCTCATTCTCAGCAACAGAAAAGTAGTTGAGCAGGTCAAAATGTCCCATGTAGGAGCAGTAAGAGTCTCGGTGCTGGTTCACCAGCCATTCCCACTTGCTGGTGTCCGCGTGTCCTGTGCCGATGTACTTAGACTGGAGATGCTCCAGTTGACTGTGGATGTTGTATCTGTCTGTCATTCTCACTGAGAATGAGAATCCCTGAGGCCCTGGACAGAGAAGGAAAAAAATTATAATTCATCATAAAAGTACAAGTTAATACAAAATTCAAACAGAGGCAGAGAGGTCTTCTCAGCGTAGAAGCTAGTTTAAAAAAAAAAAAAAAAAAGGGGGAAAAAAGCAGTACGCCTGTCTCAAACAGGCTATATGTGCGTTTTCTCTGCTGCCAAACAAGGGTTTCTTTCCGGGAGCGAATGGTGATTGTCGCTTGACAAGAGCTTCGGCCATAATTGTCTTTATAATACAAGAGGTTATAATACGCCGTCTAAGCAGGTTTCAGGTCAGATTGGAGGATGCAATTAGCTGTTACCGGGAAGTGACGAGACGGACCATGGCTAGCTAGTTAGCATACTAACTTCAGTAGGAGAACGAGAAGAAAGGGCACGATATAGACAATAATTGATATTGGCGTTGCTTTCCACTACCGGAGACAGCTCATGGTGAGTAAAAGAATGAAGTTTGATGCTGAACTCACGACGTTTCTTCTAGATTGCTAAGTAAACAGTTGTTAATGCTAACGTTGGCTACGTAGCAATAGCAAAACTTACAAATAGCTCCCTCCGCTCCATCTTTCTAAAATTAACTACGTTCTATATGTTTGACTCAATTTCCTGCCGAATATAACTTAAAATTGATAGAAAGGTCCTAAAATGTTCTCTAACGCTACAAAGAAACAGTTAGCATGCTAACAGTAACGTAATGCTAGCTAGCTGATATTACTCCAATAAAAGTATTTTCGAAACGGCTCTTTTAGCTAAATATCAGTTTTTTAGAGATAGTATATCGTACAGCGTTCAGAAGCATAACATACTTACTCGATAATATGTAAAGAGCTGACAAACAAAGGCAGAAGATGTAAATAACCAACAGACCGACCACACTTCGTCTCAAAGCAATGCAGCGATGACTTCCGGCAGTGTCCCCCTGTAAAATGAACCGGGGGGAAAAAAGCTTTAACAATTTGTTCTCGTTCAGCAAGACAGATTGGATTTTAAGATATAGTTTGTAGATATACTATAATTAAAATAAATTGTTGCAAACAATTCATTAAAAGAATAATATTATAAGAACAGATATAAGAAAAACAAACAGACAAACAAAAAAAAGTCTGGCTCGCCATGATTCTGTCACTCGCTATAAATTGCTTCCAGTTTGTAGTTACTCACAGTTCTCAGGAAATATGTCACATGGTTTTTATCACTTTCTTGTACCAGATGCCAAGTGGTTGATGGACTTTGTTTCCCAGCAGTTGCTTTCATTTGAAATTTCTGTTATCAAATCAAGTCAATTAAATCAATCTTAACCATACTCTTTATAACAGTGATTACAGAGACCCAACAATTCCCACCATGAGCAGGCACTAGGTGACTGTGGCAAGGAGGTTGCTAGTAGCAACGACTACTGGCAAAGTTCCAGTAGTTTGGTGATGATCTCACTAACATTATACCATCTGTCTGAGGCTAATGTCCCAGAGACACATTTGGGTCTAATCTGCACCACTTCTGCTGTGTGTGCCAGACACAGCCCAAATGTCACAAGCCAGGCCTGACTTGGGTTACAGCACATGTTGTGTGGACTAGACGCCTATACAACAGTTGTTCAGGCATTTCACTCAAAACTAACTTATAGTGGCACTAGTGGAATCATTTAAGTCGTTAGGATTGGGAAATAAGAATGTCTGTACCAAGTTTCATTGCAATCCATCTAATAATTCAATATGGAAAGACTCATGGTGACACTTGAGTAAAATGGGGATTACCAAGGAGATATTCAAGTGGGACTTAAATATCTGTACAAAATTTCATGGAAATTTAATATTAGTTGAATGGCTGATAAAATATGTCGGTCTGGACCCAAGTGGGAGACTGACAGACCTATATTTCCATCCTTGTAGCCACATAGCAGTGGACTGTATCTTCCAAGGTGACTCTGTGGTCTCACATATGTACTGTCTGGCTGGAATGATAAAATAGTTTTTATCTTCTTTGTAATAAAATTGTTCTATAAAATATATTCACTTTGGGGGCAGCACTGTGGTGCAGTGATTAGACCTGCCGCCTCACAGCAACAAGATTC
Source organism: Seriola lalandi dorsalis (assembly GCF_002814215.2). Lineage (NCBI taxonomy): Eukaryota > Metazoa > Chordata > Actinopteri > Carangiformes > Carangidae > Seriola > Seriola lalandi. The sequence goes on along the minus strand of NW_019525133.1, from coordinate 163,585 downwards.
TGGGTATGAACTTGCAGGCCTGCGTGTTCTCCTCGTCCCTGCGTGGGTTTCCTCCAGGTACTCTATTCAGGTTATCTGAAGGTAAATCAAGCAAACTGTTGCAATAGCAGTGTCCCATGTGTAGAATGTTTTTATAGCCAAAGCAAATTTTTAGTTTCAGTACCTTGATGGGAACATTTTGCACAATCTGACTTTTGCACAGGTTTGTCTCCTTTCCGATTTCAAGTTTTTTTTACTGTCATTATCAGCATGTTGCTTGTTGAGCTGAGTCATTGCCTTCTTGTTGTTTCTCATTAAAACAGCAGTGGAGATGTGCAGAGACAGCAGATCGAAGCAGATGGCAAGAGTCATTGTAATAACAAGTCAAGTGATACCCTCAGCAGGTCACATCCACTGGGTTAGACTGCCTTAACATCAGAGGTATGTTCATCTGGTTGGCTACATAAACCCCATCATATATAAAAAAAAAAATAATGTAACCTCTTTCTGGCTTTACCCAGGAATGTTTAAAATCTCTCTTGCATTTCCTCTAGAGCCATTTTGAATGATTTACATTTGCGTTTTTGCTTTTTTTCTAGATCTTGAGCCAGCAATTTCTACATGGAAAATTGATTTTGGCTTTTGCTCCCACGGGGGAACATAAGAAGAAGATTGCCTGAACATTTACAAGTTAAGACACATTTGGGAAAAGGGACTACATTTTCAATAAATGTTCGTACTACTTTTTCTGTTTGAATGTGTTCAGCCTGTGATAAAGAGAAATCACTCAAAACATTTGCCATGATAATGGGGCTCAATAAAAGCAAAAAAAAAGAAAATAAGGTAGTACAGTTAATTTCCACTTGCATGCTGAAAGCTGGGTTTTGAAGTCATTGTAAGAAAATTAGGTAGAAAAAGCTTCCACCGTGATATCAGATCATTTCACTGAGGTTCACCTTCTTGGTGTGGTCTACACAACATACCCTATTCAGATAAATACCTTGAGGACTGCTGATGTTCTTGACCACTGATTGGCTGTATAGCTCACTCACTCTGTAGAAGAATGTCTGATAAGAATAACTTGGTTTGAAGGATAACAGTAAGAAGTACGCAAGGTCCATTATCACGCTGCACCATGAGAATCTACAGGGACAGAGATTACATCTCTGATAGCAGAGCCAGGCAGGAACCGTTGGGAATGAGGTCAATGCCGTGTGGCACCTCAACTGTGGCGGAGGCGGATATTGTCCGTATCACAGTGCCCAGAGGATTGTGTGAGCCATGATCAGTTTCCATTCCTTTTAGCTTGTGATATAGTGCAAGTTATCCAGGCTTTATCTTTAAAGTAGGAAAAGGAGTTCAGTGAGGTTTGGGGGATGACGCTGGACTGCATCTCTACTCTGCTGCAGAGGCTGAAAGCACAATGACGGCGATGGATAGCTGAAAAGATGTGGGATTTGCATTAAAATGAGAAAAAAGACACAATTATACGCTTGTCATTAGTCTTGTGACATCCACTTGAGAGAGGAAAAATGAGATAGAAGGGGGAAAGAATAAGAGGAGCTGTTAATACAGCCTGCAACATTATGCTTGTCCTTTCACTTATCTGTGCGTGTGTGTGTGTGTGTGTGTGTTTGATCGTGACCATTATTAACATTTTCTTTCGTTTCCATTGCACTTCAGTCTCTAATTCTCCTTTATTAATATTCAGCAGTTTGCGTAACAAGCAGTGCATCATAATTATTGGACATTGTGGACAGATTGCTGAAAACATATGAAACAATGTAAGTGGACAGAAAAATGATTGTGGCCTCATGTAAGAGAAGGTGCAAACTTAAGAAGGATACAGAAATAAATTACAACTGTCTTTTAGTCAGTTCAGCATGTCAGTGAACATGAAACAATGTGAAAGTTGTCCACAGGCGAGCATAAACCTCAACATAAATGGAAGATTAAGTTTCCAATAATAAAGTAATTCATGAAGGTTTACTTTGGTTTAAATTGAGCTTTTTTTCTCAAGGAAATTCTTCTGGAAACCAACAGAGTGAGAGTTGTGTCTCTCTTAAGAAATTACAGACCTGTATTACTGGAGAATTATAGATTTTTATTATGGAATATCCGTTTTAAAGGAATACACCACCGAATCGGACTTCCATAAATCTAGAAGAGAGACAAGTTAAAGTAAGGACAGTCAAAATTGAAGCATCAAAGGATGACATATCTTGATTTTTAGTCTCTAGTATGGATCAAGCACCAAAAACACAAGATCCTACAATTCCCATAACTCAAGCATCTTTCATTAGACCCTCCCTGCCTGGTAAACACTTCAAACCCCATGATTCAGGCTTTCCTTTCAAAATTTTGTTGCCAACAACTGTTAAGACAACTGTTGAACTGGTGGAGTGCCCCTTTAAGACAAGTGCGGAGAAGAAGGATCAATTCAAAACTTCCATTGTTTTGAAAAAGTGATCTTTTTCAGCCTGGTTAGGGACAAGACCAGTGTGTGTGAATCAGTTTGGCTCCACTTGCATGCAATGTTTACACATATTGCAGAGAGACCTTGTCAGTGTAAAGTTTCTCATCATCTTAAGGTATTGTGGCGTGTTTCTCCCTAGATATCATTCCAACTTTTCTATAAAATGCACTTGGTTAACTGCTCCAGCGTCTGAGGAAGATGCCCTGTCAGAATAGGACCCAAGTTTATTGAGTGTATTGCCAGGTTACTCAGACCTTTGTCAATGTGTGTGTGCAAATAATGAATATAATGTGTGACACATAAGCATAGATTCTTTTCCTCTTGTTATTTTGTGTTTGTTTTTGATCTCTGCCAGAAACAAAATAGATTCAATTTTATCTATCACTTTTGCAGAGCTACACCTATGGTAAAATAATATTCACAGGGGCAAGATTATCAAACATTTGAAAGCCAGTCTTTTGGTGAGGAGTCCTGGGAACTGCAAAGCAAAGCACTAGCAGGGGGAAGGGGTAATGAAATCAGGTAGATGGATAGGAATATTACCTGACTGGATGGCTCCTGTGCCACCACAGTCCTGCTGATTGATAGCCTATAAAAAATGGAGTCAGCAATACGTCCAGTGATTTAAACCAACGGCCTAAAACGGAACCCATTCCCAACCACCAGGCGTCAGAGGCAGATAGAGAGAAGACGTAAAAACAAACTATACCCTGTAGGGTTGTAACAGCGAGGCGGCTCGCTGGTCAGCTGACAATCTGCCTTCCCTTTTTTGCTGGGTGCCTAGTTTACTGGTGGACAAAGTAATGGGGTGGATGACTGGTGGTCAGTCCCACTCATTTTCTTACTGTAACATTAGCTCAACCTAACGGGCTGGTTTGGTTCTCTGGCTTTACTTCCTGTCTCTTTTCTTTGGACAATCCTTGACTTTCTTTCCCCCACAACACCCGAGATTCTCTCTGCAGCGTCCACCTCCCACCTCCTAATGTGCTGTGAACCACGCCAGCAAAAAGCAATGTTCCTCTCAGTTAGATGATGAGAGCCAGTTAGCCATTCATCTAGGTGTGAAATAGCCTGAGGAAACTCCTGCTCTGACAGTGCTGAGTTGCTGGGGTATCAAAGCCTGGAGGACTTAAATCGGATTTGGCATGGCTCTGGGCACACAATCTCACCCCGCCTCACCCCTGCTGTTTCGGGTTTTGTAAAGGATTTATGTTTATTTGTTGTTAAAAACTAATTAATTTCCCCATTGATCTCATGATGTGATCAGTCAAGAACCTGTTTGCTCAAGGCTTTGGTTACAACCTGCGCAAAATCACCTCAGTGGCATATAAATAGGAGATAAAATAAGCTTCCCTGGAGCCCTCGGAGTGGAACAGCAGATAACTAAGATCCGGGGCACTGCATGATTTTCTCAATGAATAGGAATCACATTTCCTGAAAGTACAGATTCAACACTCAATCTTATTATTTAGGCAGTGACTGTTGCAGATATTGTGTTACTGTACAAGCCACATGACACTCAAACCTTTTAAAAACACAATTCCAGGATGTACAAAGTGGGAACCTTTAATCAGTGATACCAGGTCTTAAATACAGTAGTGTGTAGCATAAATGTGTTCACATGCATTGTAATAAGATGATTAATTTTATCAGATATTTCTGGTTAAAAGAAAACAAGGTATTTAATAGCTGTCCCCTGTATGCATGTAGAGAAAGACAGTACCACATTTCTGTATTTCTTTTTACAACAAAATCGTCCTCGGTCTCCTCATACGAGCCCTTGTGTTTCTCCTCAAGACAAAGACTTGGGCTTTGAAATATGAGCTCAGGTGTGGTTGATTAACTTTGCTGTGGTTGATTAGTTTTCTGTACAGACGAGGGCAGCTCCACAACATCAGGTCCGTGCGAAAGCGGAATTTCTGCAGGAAAAGGGGACATTCAAAACCACTTGATTATAATCGCCATGACACTACTAATCATGCTGCCAACTCCAATAAGACAATGCCTGGCTCCTAGCCGTAAATGCCGTAAACACACCCACGCACATCTGAGACAATGCTGATGACGCTTTCTCACCCAGACACCGGTGTAAACAAATTATGTCACACTATACATGTATGCATCCATTTTTTGGAAACACACAGATGCTCTTGGTTCATAATGTTCACACAATACTGTCTACCACAACAGCTCAAACTTTCCTCAGTGTTTGGAAAGAGCCTCTGTAATTCACTCCATTTCACTGCAATCAAGGCAATCCCAACCACAGTGTGAAAAAAAGTACAATGGCGTGGGAACAGACTTCAGCCCAGTGTGTGTTTTAATGCCCTCTTTCACTTCCCCTCCACACCTGGTAATATATAGCACCATATGTCAAGTGAGAGGAAACTTGCTGAGTGAGAGGGCATCGACAGCGAGTTGCCCTTCAGCAGGCCTCGTAACTGAGGATAATGCATGATTTGAAATACTCAGAATAGGGAGGAATGAAGGTTAACAGATGGTTCACTGTCAGAAATAAGCACTTAAACATTAAATTCCATAAAAATTTTATAGAATTAAATGCTGAATTGGCAAAAAATATACTGTATATTCCTTGATATTCCATTATGCATTATCCAAAAAAGTTCATGGACGTTATATGAGATGTGAACAGCCAGTCTTACACAAGTCCATTTAGGTTTTTAATGCAGTTTTCAAGGGATTTCTCATGAGCAAAAGTGCAAAGGAGAGAAAAAACAGCAAGGTTTTTAGTTGCTGCTAAAATACACAGGTATGTGTAAGTACTCTCTCCCTCACAGACATAATGAACATTACACAAGTGTACACATATTTAAATGTAGTTCCAGGGCCCTGGTTGTGTGAATGCAGAGCTCACTGACTCAGTAGGACAGTTAAATTGCAACCGTTGTTTATTAAATTTATTACACCTGGGCTTTTACTGCAGTGAGTCAAAGTCTGTGACGTCTCAATCCACAGACGAACACACATACAGACTGAACTGACGCAGCACTTTTTGGGTGAAATACTGTATGGGGATCACCAAACTGCACAATATTGAGTTTTTACATTACAGCAATCATTTGGTAATAAACTAGAGTTCTGTAGGGAGCAACAAGTGACTGATGGGGAAAAACACCTGATGATTGTTGGTATGGCCGCGCGAGAGCACAATAATTCTTCTGTGTTGACCACAAGCGGCAACCTCGGAGGCTGAAAAATGAGGCCAATACGGAAGTACCAAAAACTGCACTTCTTCGACTGGCCGCTTGAGGCTGGCTCCAAAAGCGAGTCAATCCCCATTTACTCCAATGATAAAATGCCTAACTTTACAGCAGAAATAAACATGTTTACAGCCTGGTACAAAAAACGGTTTCGGTCTAAAGCTAATTTCCTCCTTTATGACAACTGTGCAAGGGGTCTATTTTTCTATAACTCAGCTGTTTACATTTTATTAAGGCTTAAAGTTATGGCGAAATGAGGGCGTGCCATTTTTAGTGACAGGCGGGTGAGCGTATGCCTGCCACAAGCCGGCATGCGCCGAGGTCTCCGCTCGACACGCGCCCCTCTGAGCCAGGTAGAGGCAAGATGGCGACGACACAACGACCGTGGGATCGACCCACTCTAAACTTTACAACCACACTTCAGAAACCTATGGGAGACTGCGTCCATCTTTATTTATTTCTACTCTGCCTTTGAATGACTTCTTACCTTGACCCTTAACCATTCTCACTCCTCACGCGTTAACCTAATCAATCCAACCAGCGAAGACAATGGCCATTAGCCAATCAGATGCAGTGTGGGGCGGGTCATGTCAACTCTATAGTAGGGTTTGTAAACTTACACCTGGCTGCTGTAGCCTTGACAGCTATTAGAAGGATAAAACCACAAGAGTATTCCAGATTTTGTTGGCCAACACCGGCTAAAGAGAGCACAGATTAAGTCCAGCCTTCGCAGGAGAGCAGCTCCACCAGGTATCAGGCTAGGACTGACTTGGTGGCAGTTGAGGAGCCTCTCCAGTCACCCAACTTCAATTTTCCGGCCAGACTTTTTGGGAACTTTAAAGAAACTTTCAGCCGTGCATTTACACCAACTGGGTTTGTGGCTTCATTGCGTGGCGGAGTGTGGTCAGGTTGTGTGTTTTGCTTGCATGAATAGGGTACACTTTCCCGAGGAGCCTGACCCAGGCCGTCCTGATGGCCACATTTGGATTATTATAACTACTGCATTGTTTGCAGCTCAAGGTAAGACTGGTGTAAACTGCCGCCGAGCAGTTTAATATTCAGCCGGCAATTACTTCATACTGATATAAGTTTGTTGAAAAAATGCGCGTATTTGGATATGTTCTTATGTGCTGTGCAATGGGCTTTTGGATATGTGTATTGTAATGGTATGCAATAGTATTTCTGAGTCCTTTTTTATAGACCTGGCTGCTGCTGTTACTGCTGCTGCTTGTTTGGTGTTTAATAGTATTATTGTAGGCCTATGTTGTATTTGTATGGCTTGTATGGGTTAGGGTAAAATGCTCCTCCCACTACACCACCCCCAACTTAAAACATCTTCCTGCAGCCCCCACTGCTGGATTTGAGTTATGTCTGCCCCAGCTCCACAAAATATACAACTGAATGACAATCCATATTTCATCAAAATTCATTTTTCTTGTTTGTTATTTGTACTCTTACAATCTTAGTGCACACAGAAGACAAGCTGCGTTGTGTCTTAGGTTGAGAATGGAGAACATACTGAATATACATTTGAAGAAAGGCATGACCACAGTGCAGGTGATGCTTTATTCAGACACAAGAAAAAAGACATTCAGTGAGATTTTGAATTGCCTTTTATTCCATAGACGATGCACTGATGAACAGTAAAATTATACGTATTGTATTACAGCGTGTCATTCGTAAAGTAGAAATTATTGTCTGTACATGAGTGACAAGAAATGCCTTATAATGACTAGAATACAACTTAGGTCACGATTGAGTCAAAAGTCATGTAAACAAGCAAATGATAGAAAACAGAGTAAAATGGTGGTGTGTGCACCGATCAAGGACGCACTCAAATTATATTCTATATGGTGCACCAAATGTCACCTGCTAAAAAAATATGTGTTAATGATACAAATTACATTAATGCCAAATGTCACCTTTTGTGCTAGACAGTGTACGCTGCAGGTAGTGCCTGACTGACAGGTTTGTAGCTGTAGCTGTATAGACTAGCTATGTAGCCTAAGGCTTGAAATTTGGGAAGATAATGAAGCATATGGTTTTAATCCCACTTGATACCGACATGGCATGTTAGTATTTCCTGCACTCGCGGCTTGAAAGGTGCACAATACCAACTAGTGGAAAACTCGAAATTCTTGATATATTTACACCTGGTAGGTTACATACCGAAGGAAAAACACTCAAACATTCTGGCTCTATACGGAGTCACATATGTGCCAAATATTTTATTCCTTCTCTTCATTCTTGGCCTGAAATTTATTCCAAAGCATCGAAGGTGACATTTGGCTCCTCAGCATTTGTTTGTTCACATCATGTATTTTGTAACATGAAAATATACTTTACATTTTGTCACAATAAACACTTTGTGTATGAAATACAGCATGTGACACACTGATGCCCCATACATAAGTAATTTTAAAATTTGAGCTGTTCAATAACAATTTATTTTTGATTGTTTTGACACTGACTGAAAGCAGCGATACTAAAGATGGACTGACTGCAGCGTGATTTTATCATTGGTTTTCAGTCAAAAACAATTAAAAAAAAAAAAAATATGAGACAGTCTTTGAAGTTATACTCTATACATTTTCATATCCACAATTTAACATTTTACACACATTGTTTATTGATTAATATACACGTCTTCAGTTATCACAGCAGATTCAATGACAAAATCTATATTTAGAAGCACAATAACTTGCTGGTCCACCATCATCTTCGGAAATCATTTTCTGACAATTTCATGATGTCATGTTTATAAAAAAGCAACACAATACTTACAGTATTTTACATGGGAGATTAATACAATCATCTTTACATATCTTTAGAAAAAATACTGGTACATAGAATATCGAGTAGAGCTACTAAGAAGGCAACTGGCAAGTATAGCACACAGCACAACACGTAAGCACAAGCAATTCTAAAGATTTAAAACAGATGTACAATCCTGCTTGGCTCACTTGTTGAATACTTCAGAGGAGAAGTGACTCCATTTAAACCCATACCTGGTGTAATGGCTGTTAAGCTGCTGCTCATCATACACTGGTAGAAGTATCACATGTTCGTACTTTATGCTGCAACAGCATGCTCTGTGCAAACAGGCTGATGTGTCTTCTTTGCTGGTTTAAAGGATCCGCATTTCAGCACAAAGATCCAGAGTAAGAAACGCAGCTGGTTTCTCTTCTGTACATTCAAATTCAGCAGAGAGGATATACAGAGCTCTACTGTATGTCTGCTTAATGGTAAGTCCAGCAACAGATCAGAAAATGTATTTACAGAGACGAAATAGAATTAGTAGGAAAGGAAAGGATGAAGACTGAGGGGGCAGTAAATGATAACAATGGGTTAGGTAGGTTGAGAGGAGAGAGCAAAGTTGTGCTGTACTTGCTGAAGTGGCCAAAGCCAATGCGGTGCTGTGCAGATGAGTCAGTGGAGAACGGTGTAAATAAGGTGTGAGGTATGATAGGGTCAACCCCTGCTGAACCTATACAGAGGCAGGATGAAAAGCACAGCTGTTGCTGTGAATGACTTTGAACAACACCTCCTGTCCACTAATGTCTTTGTGTGGTGACGAGCACTGAGCCTTTGAGTTTTCATTATCAATCCCAAATCAGATTACAGTCTACACACTCAATTAACCCCCATTAATCCATGTTTCCTACAACCTACACTGTGCTGACACATGTGTGAATGATTAACAAAAAAACAAGAGGAGGAAAAGTGACAGACGGGCAAGATGGCATATAATATTGTCAAACACAAGATATAAAACAGTTATTGATCTTTTTTTTTTTTTTTTTTACAACTGAAATAATTAGCGATAAGATCAGGGTCAGGACAGGAGCCTTAGATCAATGAGGCAGCTCTGTAGACAACACAACAACATATCATATTACTGGCTTGTGAAAGTGGCTTTTATAGATCTGTCTATACATCTGTCTGTGTGTACTGTACTTATTCTGTCTGTATAGTCTACTCTGTTATAATAATGATGAAAGCTAGATAAAAAATTGTGGTGTTAATGCAAATTTAGTGCAACAACTTCTTCGATTAGGAGGACACGGTTTTGTAATGGTTCTTGGTTTTCTGTTTAGTCTAGCTTGACTGCATCTGCTTCAGTCAGAGTAAAAGCCTTGCACAGCCATGCAGTTAGTAACAGTTAGGATGGCTGAAAGGTGAATGGCCCTGACCTGATGCAGCACTGTAGTTAAGCTTTCAACACATTGTCAGAATTGGTCTGTGCTATTTGAGTCTCAGTCATGTCTCTTTGTGTGTACATTTGGCTTGTGTGTGCGTGTGTGTGCGTGTGGTGTGTGTGTGGTCAGAGCCCTGTGGTAACCTGCGTGACCTCTGAGTTGAGATCGTCGTTGGCAACGCCGCCACAACAGCGAGAGTCCACTGACGACCCCTCCAAGGCTAGTCATACCTACAGAGAGAGGAGGTGCAAGAGGTGAAAGTATGTTTATTCTATAGTGTATGTAGTATATTTATATACAGACATGACCGTCTGTCCACAGCCATATACTGAACCAGTAAAAAAAAGGAGATAGACGAGACAATCAACACCATTTTCCTGTCTGTACAGTAAATACGAAGCTACAGGCAGCAGCTGGTTAGCTTAGCTTAGGGTCTCTGCTGGTTGCCTGGCAACCTCGTGGTCAGGACAAGTCTTACACTAAGGTAGGCTAACCTGCTGCTGACTGTAGCTTCACATTTACTGTGAGAGTGGTACCAATTTTCTCATTTAACTCTCACTGAGACACTGAGTACCTGTTGATTGGACCTTTCTCCTGTGTTTCCACTGTTGTGTTCGCGCTGTGGGAGCTTGCGGCTAGTGGCTCCGGTCCGGGACGAGTTCTGCATCTCCAAAACCGAGGGACTCGGGGTGCAGAACTCACGGAAACAACGCTTGAAGTTCTCATCCAGGTAACCGTAGAGAACCGGGTTCAGACTACTGCAGGGGGGAAAAACATCACACGAGAAAATCAGATTCCCTGTAAACCCAGCAACATCATTTTCACCTTTATATTCAGTATAAAGTGTGAAAGTGTGAAAACTACAAGTTAACTTAGGTCATTGTATAAAAACATATATCAACAAATGTGCTTTAATAAAAAATTTAAAATGTGAGAAAATCAAGCAATAGACAGCAAATTTATTACATTATTTCTTTATTACTTAAGAAATCATTTATCTGAATTATTTGTCAAACGCTACTGCGCGGTGCGTACCTGTTGGTGTAGCCCAGGGCGATGCAGAAGTGCCAGGTGATAGTCTGCAGCGTGGAGCTGGGGATGTTGATCAGTGCTGTGATGATGACGAAGATGTGAATGGGTGTCCAGCAGACGATGAAGACGGCAACCACCACCAGGACCATGCGGGTGATCCGGCGCAGGTTCCTGTCCTTCTCCTGTGTGTGAAAAGGGTAAGTGGTTTAATGGCTGGGGATGGGAGCACGAGATGAGTGTTGGAGAACCGAGGAAGAAGTAGAAAGAGAAAAGCAGGAGAGGGCGAGGTAGATAATAATGATTGAAGTAGGAGAAATGAGAGCTGGGAATAAGAGAGGGAAGGAAAAGTGGAGGTGGAAAAGGAAAAGGCCAAATGAATTAGAGAACGTGTAAGGGAGGATGAGAGAAAGGTGGAACGAAGATGAATTGAGGGGGGATGAGAGGAGAGGTTAAGGGAAGCGAATCAAGAGGCAGAAAGATGATGAGAATTGAAGAAAAGTGGTTAAGAAAAGTGCGGTGGTGGGTGAAAATATACAACCACTTGGTTTTCCATTTGTATGTACTGTGTATATATCTGCATTAGAATGAGCACATGTGTGGCAGCAAGTGTTTGGCAAATTTTCTCAGATACTGAATGTTAAGTATTGCTGTTGGGTCATTTCACCTTCTACTGCAAATAATTAAAACCGAGCCACAACCTCAGGCTTAAGGTGATTTTTTTCCTAATTGCTTTCTCTCCAGAGACATGAGTGCATCGTGTTTGCATACTCACGCGTTCCAAAATTCCCATTTGCATCTAATTAAAAGCCTTTGGCATCAAATCTAGGAAATAACCCACTATATGTAGTAATTTTGGCTCATGTTTGTAAAAGAGATTTCTTAAGAGAGATTTCTCTTAACCTGGGAGCCCGACAGCATGCGCACACTCTTGAGCCGCAGGATCATGAGGCCGTAGCAGACGGTGATGATGAGGACGGGCATGATGAAGGCAAAGATGAACACGCAGATCTTCAGCAGGGTGTCCCAGTACCAGGAGGGGTGGGGGAAAATCAGCTTGCAGTCAACAATACTGGAGGCTGTGCAGGGTAAACAGCCACGCATGTAAACAGGTAAACAGAGACACAAACAGCCGTTAAATGCACACAAGCAATTTCATTTTTATTCACTCTGTTTTCTTTTGACTGGCGATGTTTGAACATCAATGCTTCATTCCTCTGAGATGTGTTTGTCTAATCTGCTTGTACACAAAGCAGCCAATTGCAGTCTTGTACAGTAATAGTATTTAGGGTAATGGGGTAATAGTCTATATATTTTCATTGCTGTCAATCAGTCAGATTTTCCTTGATTTCTTTCCTTCAGTATTTGTGTGAAACTGATGAGTGTTAGAGCAATATTCACTCTCCTTGCAAGCTCTCCAACAACTCCTCTGTGTCGAGTCTTTTCACCAGCTAGCTGCTAATTTTCTTCTGTGGCTCATTTGATGGCCTGATTGCCTTGAGCTAGAGATACCGACCATGAACCGCAATATTGCCACTTTCAGCTCTGCCCATTTGTTTGCCTGTCACTCCCCGTCTCTCGCACTCCTCATTTCCTGTCATTTCTTTACTGCTCAAATCTCTAATAACGGTACGAAATGCCTCCCAAGACTCCAGTGTTATGTCACTGCCACTAGTGCACAAAAGGGTACTTATAAATGTAACTGGTGTCTTCATGCAGCCTATGTTTACGCCATCAGGGGCTGTGTGTATTTAAATCCCATCAACTGAGATAATGAATTTTTATCTATGTGTAAATGTGCTGTCTGTGTTACTGTTGGATATTGGTATGTATGTATATGTATCAGAATTTCCTTTTACTGTTGACGAATGCATCTGACATGTAGCCCTTTGACCAGAGACCTCTATGTGTTTCTTATGCTATCTCACCGTAAATGTTTTGAACTAACTGTACAGAAATCAACTGAAGTAAACAATTTACTGAAAGTTTTGAAGAGCTGAAGCAGCAACATCTTTAAGCACCTTGGCTCCCTCACAGTGCCAACTTCACGGTGTCAGTAAATCTCTCATTATTCTCTCTCCTCCAAACAGAGTGTAATCACACTTCAGCAATATCGGTGGCAGTTTTTCCTCCATTACAGCTACCATTAAACAGAGACACCCTGTCAGAGGAGCCTGTCTTTGAAGGCTCTTCATTTACTGTGCAGTTACGGTAGTTATCAGCCAGGCATATAGTATTAGATGTCTTTGCAATTACATAGAAAAACTCTTATGGGTTGTGTCCTTCTTACGGAGCCTGCCGGAGTATATAACTGCCCTTTAAATCTGGGATGCACAAAATTAACTGAATGTGTTTTCTTCAGCTTTTTTGTTTGTATTTGTTGCTGCGCCATTGTTGAACTCATCGTCTACCAAGGACTAAGAAAGAAATGAGCCCACAGAATGAGCCTTCAGTTTTTTCATTTTGTCATTTGCTTCAAGGATATTTCAAGGAGAGCTAAACTTATTTATTTATTGTTGTCATCATAAAGGATATACAATATGTTTGTTGACAGTTGCCCTCAGCAGTTATCAGAAATAATGTGTGTGTTCATGCTTACGTGTGACAGCGGTGGAGGCCATGAACATAACAGGCAGCCCGATGGCCGATGAGAGAATCCAGTTGCAGACATTGACGATCTTGGCATTGCGGGGCGTCCTGAAGTCCAGCGCTTTGACTGGGTGGCACACAGCGACATAGCGGTCGATGCTCATGGTGGTGAGCGTGAAGATAGAGGTGAACATGTTGTAGTAGTCGATGGACATCACCATCTTGCACAGGATGTCCCCAAACGGCCAGGTCCCCATCAGGTAGTTGACGCTTTGGAACGGTAGCGTGCTGGTGACCAAGGAGTCGGCCAGAGCAAGGTTAAAGATGTAGATGTTGGTGGCTGTCTTCATCTTAGTGTATCTGCACAGAGGGCACGGATTTATTAGGAGACACAGATTCATAATAAAAAAAAAAAGAAGGGGAAGGTAAGAGAGGAGAAAAATGTGGATTCAGTTCATTCAGTGAATTTGAAATGTTTTATGTCATCTTCAAATGAGAGTCTTCCATTAGTTCTCACGTAGAGAAATATTTGAGTCTCCTGATTCCAGACATGGGGTTATGTGAAGAGAGACACCACTTCCTGGAAAATATATGCTTAAATGGATTGGCATTTTAAAACCATCTTCCTTGCTTTCTTACCACATAATAGGATTTTCGTACCATTGCTGTCGCTGAATTGTGCAGAAAAACTGAGGGATTAGGTTTTCCTTTATGGGTTGGAAAATTCTCCTATTTCTTAAGGATAATTAAACCATTTAAAAACCCACTGCATTATATAAAAAATACATTGTCACCGAGCTGAGAATAGGGCTGCTCTCAGCTCATTAAAATGTCAATATGGACATTAAAGCGCATTTAAAAGTACAGTTAGTTAGATTATGTACATGTGTTAAGGCAATGAACACTGCAAAACAAATTCATTCCTATCTTTACTTATTATAATTTATTAGATAGAGACCTCCTCTCTGATTTAAATCAGTCTGTACCTTTCTAAGAAAAAAAAAACTCAAACTCCAAAAGATGCCTGCTGAACTCTTTGCAAATATCAGTCAATAAATTTTCATATTCATAAACACACGTAGGGCATGATGGTGCAAAAGTAAGTCGTAAAATAACACTGCCTTTTAGTCTATAAACCACTGAGGTTGTACTTATAATACAGCAATCAGGAAATGATCCAGAAAGAAGCAGTAAGTTTAAATTTATAGCTGACATTCTTCCCCTGTACAATCACAGCAGTAGTGCTACATGAGCTGGGCAGAGTATCCTGGGATGTTTAGTGAATAACTCAGGTCCTCTGTGTCAGCTAGCAGCACATTTTGTAATAGAAAACTCCTTGTTTCATCAGTGGTAATGGCTCCAGTTTAAGGAGCTGCCCACAGGGGGAAACTCCATACTCCTAAAAGTTCAAACAGATATCACAAAGGAACGATTTTCCTGCGGCTGTTTGCAGAGCATGTAGTGCAAATTTCTCCATAACATTTACTTGCATAAATGTTTGATGAAACATAATCCATTCCAAAATTTCTTTCAGTAAGTTCTTACAGCTGAGCTATTTGAGGTTTTGTGTATTTCACTTTGTACACGTCATTTCCCAACAGCCTGTTAACAATTCAGGCTTTGGCACAGCTTCTTTAAACCTTGAAACATGAAGGGACACAACATGGCTTCCAATAAAAGACGTTGTTTGAGAATGACTAAAAAGACTCACTTAGTAAAAAATTCATTTTTTCCACCATATTTACCCAAAGGACAAACATGTTTAACCTCAGGTAAAGATGCTGCAGCTTTTCATCATCTGAATGAAGGGTCATCGAAGAATGTCATTGATGGTCCATCACAAAAACTGTCCTTCCAATTAATATGGTGGAAAACTGAACAAAGCATAAGCGGTAGTTCAAAGAGTATGGAGGATAGTGGAGTTTTTATAGACCCCAGAAGAAAAATGGTGGATCCATTAGCAAAGAGAGAAGAGGATGGAATACAGACAATCGAAATGGATCGGCTGTTAGAGCTCTTGTCGGAAAAGAAATATACGGTGTTTAGAGTTTGCTGAGGGTGAAGCTGGATCACATCAAAAAAAGATCTAGAGCTATTTATCTTGGACATCGCAACCCAAAGACCCAACTGTGAAGTATTTAAGAAATAATCAGAATCCACTTATTCCTTATGATGAACACATGTTTCTGGTCAAGTGAAAAATGTTGTGAAAGTACTGTTATTATATATTTATGGATGAAAGTGCAGTGAAAAAGTTCAGCCTGCAGCTTGAGGCCACATCTCGATGTTTGACAGGTCAGAGTGAAAGCATTTCTTTTTAATCAAGCTGCTTTTGTTTTGTTTTTTTTATTGTGTGAAATGTGAGAATGATCTCTACTGCTGGGTCCCCCAATGAGGTCAATATGCCTAAGAGCTTTAATAAAGCTCCACAGAGTGGCATTACATAGTAAAGAGCTAATCATCCCCGATAATGAAGGTATAATGAACCTACCCAGGAATTAGACGATTCTGCCTGTGAAAGCAACTTCAGTCCTATTTTCACTCAATCATTTTGAGCTTAAAATATTCAAACTGACATTTAAGTGATATTTGGGAGAGAAAATTGATATCACTCCCCTATCTGTCCAATAAATACGAACTATATGAGCTACAAGCATCAGCTGGTTAACTTAGCATAGCATGGAGACAGGAAACCGGGTGAAATAGCTCATCTGCTGCTATCGAAAGGTGACAAAAAGTGCCTACCTGTACCTCGAAAGCTCACCAGTTAACATATTGTTTCTCATTTGATTAATCCGCCAAAAAACTCTCGGCTCTAAGCAGATGCCAGGTTGTACTTCAACAAAAGTAATATAAGATGATTATTCGTTTTAGAGGTGCTGCTGACTAGCCTTACATTTAAAATACATATGTTATAGTGGTATCAGTCCTCTCATCTAACTCTCTGGCTACTTAGACGTATCCCTGCTGTAATGTTATTTAATTAATCTGGACCCACAAAGTGACAATGACAAATCACACCCACTGGCCTTCACTTTATTAAACCCAAACTGTCAGTCTACAGCCGCGGTAAGTTACTGCTGTTCTGTTCTAGCGCTCGCCTCAATAATCCCAAATCCTCTTAACCACCAGAGATGACAGTTAGTTCATTAAATTCTGATTAACTTTACCACTGATGGCTTAGTGTGTTTGTTATTTCAGGCTTTATTTGCACGGGGACCGACGAGACACCTCGAGACGCAGTAAAAGCCGTCGCCATACACTGAAGGCTGCGATGGAACTGGAGGTAATTTCCAACTCCCCCTTATTGACTTTGAGACTGTCTGCAGGTGGTAACTCGTGGCTGCACATGATCGCTTGTGTTTCTCCTGTGTGTTGTAAGTCATCGCCCTCCTATGTACAGCCTGCTGTATGGAGGTGAATTGGCTCTACCTCAAGGAAATTAATTGAAAGAAGTGTTTTATTGATTTTTCTGCCTTAATTTATTCGCCGCCCTTGAGGTTTCGTCCCGCTGATCATTCACTGTCATTATGTTTTGATTATATTATATTGATTATATTTCTTTGCAGGCTTCATCATTTTGATTTCTCAGACCTGATGTATAAATAAGTAAAATAACACTTTAAGTGGAAATTTACACATAATCACATAAATTCTTGGGATATTATGTGAATACAGTGCTGTGAGATACCAAAACTTAACCATAAACAGTTTAAAAATTCTAAACAAATGAACGATATGTTGATAGTGAACTCTGAAGATTTGTTCTGCAAAAAAAAAATATTAAAATAAATTTATAAAAATGTAATTAAGGCTGCATTAAATTTGTGCAAAAACATTTTTGCTGTTGCAAATGAGTCATATATTCTTATTATTAATGTAATTTCTGGGAGCTAGGGTTGCCTGTGCACAAGATGATGTTTCCCTGAAAAGAGCCACCCACCAGCAGGTATTTCATCAAAATTTCAAACACTTTTATGAGCATGAATGCCTATTGTGTTATATTAATTGACAACACTGAGTTACAAAATGGATATTTACTGAGGAAATTAAACACATTAAACACACATTAATACTTTACAAAGTATAAAATGTATTTTTATGACAGCAGCAATCATCTGAAAAGTATTCATAAAGACGATACAGATCTGGTTTCTCATCTGGCAATACAACTGATTAGAAAATGAAAGCTCTTTTTATACTATGCAAAATAAGGAAATTGTCTCCTTTCAAGTCAGTAAACAGACAACAAATAAGACGTTTACAACAAATCCTCCCCGGCCTATAATTGAGAGGCAGAGGAAGTCAGTGAAGCCACAGCGAGACCAGACAGAGGTAATCATTACGCTCCTTCTGTGAATAAACAACACTTGACAACAGAAAATGTTCTCTGTGCCTCTAAACTATCTGGACTTGGTCTTTTTCTGGACCACTGGAGCACAGAAGTGGCAGATAAATGTGCAGTAATGGACCATAGAATCCTCTAAAACAGTCCTTTCAGTGAAATTATGTATAATTCATAGCCAGGCAGGAAGCAGATCTAATGGGTTTCTCATCTGTTTTTACTTCTTAAATGAGTAAAAACAGATTTGGTAATGACGGTGAATTATCCCTGAGAAGATTCTGACGAGAAACAGATTTTACAAAGTCATCACACATGCTCCCAGTCAAAAGGCAGAGAGGCTGTCTGTCCTCGAGGATGCATTATTCAAACATCCAAATCATTTCACACCTATGCAGATTCACAACTGTGTCTTCCTCATTTGAATACATTTCCATAAAAAGTAGGACGGTTTAGGATTTGTTTTAATATTCTATAATAATTCTATAATATACAAAGTGTTAAATATGGCCATTTTGGCAAAATTGCAATAATGATAAAATACTCTGGTTTTACCCCAGCTATGACTGAACACTCAAATAACCTCCTAAGTAAGCTCTGAGACAAATTGAAAAGAAAATTACAATCATCTCCTGCCTTGCTCCCTAATGAGCCTCATTTGTTGCTGAAACTGTAGAAAATGTAGAAAGGCAGAAGCAGCTTTTTAATTGGTCATTCTTTCGAACAAGAATTTTTTTATTTTTTTGTTGCTGTTTTGGGCCCTTGTGGAGAAGGTCCTCCCCTAAAACAACACCATAGGTCACCTGTGCAAGCAGATTATTACAACCTGTAGTTGTGTTGTATTGTTATGTGACCTCTTGGGGCCGTAGTAAAGCAAAGGAGGGTCAGTATGAAGTCTGTGTGAAGAGGAGGTTGGGGTCGATGGATGGATGGATTGACAAAACAAACGACTTCCACACAGGAGACCGCTGTTTGATTCCCATTTGAAACTGATTGTCCACAATGTTTCTTTTAACCACAACCTTAACTGCATGTTTATTATTGTAACCATGGCGATGGAGATCCGATACACCTACCGCCGTATTTGAGGAGAAGCTCCTATACGTCATATCATAAGTGTAGAACTTAATGCCCTTGCGATGTTGATCAGAAGGAAAATTTCAATACATTTAAGCTTTGGTATAATAAGGGATTTAGAAAATGTAACACACATTTTTGTATAATAACATATAATAACAGTGTAATCAGCTCCAAGTATTGCTTATTTAGATTTTGTCAAGTTCTATCAAGTTTTCTGCAAGAACTCAAACCATCTAAGATTGAGAGTATGCTTTATAACCATAGGCTATTGAATGGTCTGGAAGCCGAGGCCACACTGTTATCGTATTATTGTGTTGTTATTTTTATTCTGATATCTTGAGATAACAGAATAAATAAATATTTGTGACTATGGCCTTTCTCAGTTTCTGTAGAATGGCATCTCCAGGTCATATAAAAACTCCCTGAGGCGCTACTGGCAAACACAGATAGGGCAAGACAAAAGTGGGTAAAAGACTTCGAGCTTAGCTCAAGTAACAAGTAACGTCTACTCGGCACAAGCAAGTCAGACCCTTAGGAAATTTTACAGGCTGTTTTACAGCATGAGTGAAGACTTTGACCTGCTTTTGGTGCTAGAGGAAAGGTCAGGGAATCACCAAATTCCTTAGGATTCATCCTCTGGGTACAAACTTCATGGCCATCTATCCAATAGTTGTCATTATTTAAGTCTGGACCAAAAACCCATGCTGCTATGGCTTAAAATCAAAGGAAAAGAATGAAAATGAAAATCTCAGAAAATAAGTTATTGTATTTCTCATATTTCATAGGGTTGACCCCTTAAACACTATTCACATACATGTTTAGATGCAAAAACTCTCCTCTGAT
The DNA here is from genome assembly GCF_002814215.2 of Seriola lalandi dorsalis. Taxonomy (NCBI): domain Eukaryota; kingdom Metazoa; phylum Chordata; class Actinopteri; order Carangiformes; family Carangidae; genus Seriola; species Seriola lalandi. Next base: position 143,827 of record NW_019525133.1, on the reverse strand, counting down.
GCCATAAATGTCACAGGTGCTCCCTGTGTAATAACAAAGAATCAGACTCGCCCCAGCTGTTTGATAACAAAAGATTAACATTTTCCCAATTATTTCTGGCTGCAAACAATGTCCGAGCCGTGTTTGATTAAAGAAACACTGAGACGGTGACTGATGTGAACACACATGGGGATGACCAGGCAGGAGAGGAGAATGCATCCTGCCCACACAGCATGTCCCCGGTTAATGAAAATGGTACGCGGCGTGGAGCCGTTCAAATGTGCCTGAATGTTAATTAGCTGATAACTGTCTGTTTTCACATGTGAGGATCGTGCTTCACCATGGCAACAACCGTGACCAGGCACGCATGATTATAATAACATAAGATAAAATAAACATAAGGATGTTTATCTGTGGATGGAAAGCTCAGATTAAATGAGGCAGTAACAAGAGAAACCTTTTCTGTGGTCAAACTTTGCATCATCTACAGGTTAGAAAATACATGTGGCACATATGTGCTGTGATGTTTTGAAGGTCTGGTTCAACATTTGTTTGATCATTTGTTTTTCTGTATTCAGACGTTTCCTCATTCTCTCCCTTTTGCTGATGCTGTCTGATGGGTTCAATATCAGCCGGTGAATATTAGCTCCACTCTTGTTTAATTCAGTGACCACAGCCCCTGTCGAAGAATTTGAAATCTCGATGGCGGATAATAAACCTCAATCAAATTGCAGCAGTTTAGTTAATGGCACTGTAATAAACCGTAAAAGCAAAGTGATTGAGAAAAAACAGATGTGGCTATTGATTTGTTAGACACAAGTTTGTAAAAATAAAATTAGATTAGGATTTATTACAGTTTACACCTAATGCCCTGCTCATTGTTACTTTTTGTTGCCTTTGATGTCTCAGGTAGATAATTTTAGAACGCTAACAGACCGGACGTTTAAAAGCACTATGAGTACCAGTACGAGCTTTGTGTATCTACAGTATATTTGGAACAAGCCTGCAGTGAATCAACAGTCTTGTCATCATATTCCAACAAATGTCAAGATGAAACCTACACACTAATGGTCAACTGTTTGGAACAAAAGCAGATTCATTTTCATGGCTCTTTTTTAAACACTGAGCTAAACATAATTCATCACTATCCAGAAACGCTGGCCAGTGTATGTGTGACCTCGTGTATGATTCATGGGCTGCTGCTGCTGCTGCTGGGCGCAGACAAACCATTAAGTCTGGGTTGTAGAAACAGGGGCCGCTCATGTGAACAGACATCTGTATGCCTCTGGCTCTGACCAATAACACTGTCCATGCACACTGTGAGGAGCGTGATGGATTAGGGTGCGTAGGGTGTGACTGTGTGCGTGTCTGACTGCTGGGCATGTGTGTGTGTGGTGAGCAGTAACAGGAAGCGGAGATTTTTCTGTGCGCTTACTGCATGCATGTAATATTTGTGTTGAAATTTTCCATCACTGTATATGGAAATTTACATATTTACATTAAGATATTGATATATATCCTATCATAATATAGTTCACTGGAATATTTACAATCTGTATATACAGACAAAAATAAACAGACTGGAATATTTTTTTGACTAAGTGATGAAATACCTGACAAATCAAGGTACCTCAACACGTTCATGATGATATAAAATCCAACATTGCAAGAAAACAGTCTTGCCCATTGATTACCTACAATGGCCTCATTCATCCAGAGATATTAAATGAATAATCACCATGGTATAAACAGTATGGCAAAATGTTAAGATGGTTGGCAAGTTTGTACTGTCTTACTGCATATATTGTGTTATGTGTTATATCTGTTTAAATTTTCCGTCCCATAGTTGTTTAGCTATTTCAGTTTGGTTCAGATTGGTGGATCAACAGAAAGACATTGCCATCTGTGGAGCCACGCTGCTGGCACAGCTAAAAATGCCCCATAAACAAAGCCTGATTAACTGTTTATGTTCATTTCGAGCAACAGCTAAACAGTTAGCTGTGCCAGCTGAAAAAGTCCATCATGTTGATGAGTTTCTACAGACATTTTGATACTTTTTTTTTCTCCACCATGAATCCGAGTCACCTTTTGGTATCTGCTTTTATCTGCTGTGAATCCAGGCTCACTACAGCTGCTGCCGAGGCTCTCTCCTCTCAAGAGGATCCTTCAAGTTTAACTTAATGTGATCCTAAAGGTACAAATTACTTATAAGGTACATCATTAAAGCTGAAGTTATTTATGCTTTATTGAATAGTTGAGCTAATAAAATGCTTGATAAATTATGCATTACACCTCTTGACTGTTAAACATATAGTGAGCTTGGACCTCAGAGCCATAACGAATGTGAAGACGTTAAAAATCACCTAAGAGTGTTAAGGTCGGACATTAGGTTTATTATTTTTTCTTGATGCATTTGAACATCCTACGAATGATGTAGCTATGAAAAAACAGTTGCAGGAACATGGGACTGAAAGGAAAAGCACAATAATAACATGTATTTGTCAGGCACCGCTGGGAATAAGCTGCAGTAGAAGCAGATCCAAATACAGCCTTGAACGCTGCTAAACGGACCAACACACACTGTCACAGCCTGACTGAGCTATAGCACTTATTCTGACACCGACATAAAGGCACTTTGAGGTGTTTGAAATGACCTATGATGACACTTTCACTGCTAAAGGAAAGTTTTGTTGCTACAAAAGGCTAACGTTTGAAAACCAAGCAGCTTGAGAGAGAAATATAATGATGTCATACTAAAAATGTAATAAGCAATATATTTTTTAAAACTGACAATGAATCAAATGATCCACACTTATGTGAAAGGGGTTTCAGTTTTGGATTATCAAACCTGACAAAACCAAAACCATGCTGTATTGTATAAAACTGGGGACAGTACAGTACATGAGCTAACACAAGCTAGCTGTATGCTACTATCGTCATGGTAACGATAATACGTCGTGGAGCATACCAGCACCAGGCGTATCAGATCTTTGTCGTAACAATAATAAACATGCAGACAAGATTGTAAAACGGTTACTGGTAAGGTGTAGGCATGAAAACTACTCGGTTGGTTTAGGAAAGGAAAGTGATTTGGGATAAGATAAGTACTTCCTTAAGGTTAGAGGAGCTTTGTTGTCATGGTTACAATAATTAACACAAGCCTAATGTTGTGGAACGGTCATGGGTTAAAGAATCGGTTCCAGCAGGCCCCTTCTAACGTGGACTAACAAAGTGACGTACTGTATAGAGTAACAAATTCTATGTAGAACGTCACCTGTACTTCTGTCATAATCACTGTGGCCACTAGAGGCCGCCTAACGATAAAACCTAACTATTGGTTGTAATAAGAAGTTTGCACAGGCGACCAATGGGGTTGTTTTTTTAACAGGAGGACAGTCTCAGCAGCAAAGTCGTGCAGAGAGGAGGTCGTAGTGGATGGATGGTTCGGCAAAACATTGGACACGTGAGACTGCTTCATTTTGTTTCCAACTGTCTGTCAATGCCGTTTTTTTTGGAAAGCATGACCATGATTGTTTTTTAGTTTTAACCACATTTGTTATTGTAACCATGATGACAAAGGTCCTCTAACCTTAAGGTAGTCATTTGAATCCAAATTACAACGTTTCCATAACCTTAACTTATTACTTATTCTAACCCAAACCCTGATCTTTCCCTAAACTTAATCAAGTCGTGTTCGTGCCAAAACTTAACCAACCCTCAACCACAGTGTTGTCACGTCATGAAATGGATTTATTTTTCACTTGTATCACTTTTTGATACAAACTCAAAACTCAACTCAAACACCTTTGTTCCTTCCCTGTTTCATCTCCAGTGCATCTGAAGACCCGCTGAGTTTAGGAAAATTAGTTACTGATAATGGATTAAAAGACAATTGCAGCGTTTGAAACTGAAAATTCACACATAAAGAGACAACCTCATTCTGCTGCTGTTTGCATTTACTGTGTTTGGCTTTGGTGTTTGAATGGATGTAACAAATGACTGAAACGGAAACATAGTGAAACCAAAAGACCAAACCTCTAGAGCATCTCTCTCCACAGTAGTCAATCTGCTGGATGTTTAAAGGTTAGATTTATTTCTTGCTTCAGTACTAAACCAGGATGAAGCTACCAGCAAATAAAGGTTTATTTCTCTTGTTCACTCGCTTTGTTCTCTAAACCGCCTCTCCTCCCTCTCTCTCATGTTTGCTCATGCTTTCAACTCATTCACACACTCCCTCTTTATCTCGCTTTAGAAGCTCCAGAAGCCAACGCGACACATATTTATCATTAATAAACACAAGTACACAAGTTAGCCCTATTTGCGCTAGAAGTGTAGAATAAGCTGGAAGTTGTTTTCTAACTTTACTTGCATTACTTCCAGTTCAGGTAAGTCGATAGAATGATATCTATTTTTTATTAAGCTAAGCTACTAAAATTGTTTTGACAATAGTGGCTCCTCCATAAAAGGCGAAATGAAGTAAGGAATAACAGCACAAAGCAAGTATTTACAAAGAATTAGAGAAGTTCCTGAGGCACCATGGTGAGCGAAAAAAATTCATCGAAATATTTGGCTTTTCAGTCATCAAACATCCATTTCAATGCCTTCAACTTTTCATCATCACAGAAAATGTTGTCATAGAAACCCTGGTTTGAAAGCGCTGGTTGCATTAGTCTTGCATTGTGTTGTGTATGAGTTCCTCCTCTCTGCTACATCCTGTCTCTCCAGGTTTGGCTTAACCCCAGGTTCAACTTTCCTGTCTCCACTGCTCTAATTTACTTTACTCTTAACCATAACAGAGAGAGCAGAGAGACAAACAGAGAAATCCAAACATACGTCAGACAAATGATAAAACTGATAGACCTAACTGATAAAAAGATCAGAAAAGTGTGTTTGCATAAGAGCTTTATGTAATTATGTGTATGGCTGTGTGTGTGTGTGCGTGCACGCATGCGTGTGTGTGCGTATGCGTGTGTTGTGTGGATATCCAGTTAACATGCATCTAAGTCCTGACTGAAGGTGCCTGGATTGAGCTTGACAACACACATTTCCTGAGCTGTCACAGAACATCTGCTGTGACTCGCATCCACACCGAAACTCACTCACTCACTCATTCACTCACTCACTCACTCACTCACACAAATTCAGATGAATATACAAGATTTATAGCTACAAATCCAAATGTCAGAGCGATTAACCGTTTGGCTGAGTGTGTTTCGGGGACAGCAAACAGACGGACACTTTTGTGACAGATGTGCGCTCAGAGGCTCAGAGTAATGCATTCATACAAATACTCTCCAACACACATTGTTCAAATGCAAAGCAAATGCAAACAAACACACTAACACGGACTCACAAAGCCGGATTTCTTACGTTGCATACAGAGCGCTTACGTTTGACTTACTGCAGAGGTTCGTGTTTTGGTACCAAAAGTGTTTGTAAGCTATTATCAGTGACTACTTCCCACTGTATTTAGCTCATCCGATCCAAGATGTTTCAAAGGACTTTACTTTTCCAAAACCATCATTAGAGTATCACTGTCTATCAGCTGAAATCTTTCTTTTAAGCCTTGGTACAGATTAGTCTTTTGTCAACATGTGTTACAATGCTTGACAGCCTAGTTTCAACACTTGATATATAATCAGTGTTTTGAATGCACTCTCAATAAAATCAGCACATTTCAATGTCAGCCAGCTGTGGTATTTTCTTGTTTGGCCACATCACTTGCCAATACGTAGGCGGTGAGAAGCCAGTGTCGGATCGTGTTCTCTTCCCTGCACTTGTGTCTCTTACAGGTTGTTCACGATGCCTGCTTTGAGGGAGAGGTGAGATCTGAGGGGATGAAAATTAGTCTTAACACCATCATGTAAGTGAAAAACAAAAAACGCTGCTAGCAGTTCCATATAGAGTTCTGATTGTGATCCAAACCCAACAGGTCCTGACAAACTGGGGCTGTCATGTTACAACAACACATAAAGAAAGACAGAGAAATATATGCATCCTGCTCATAATCAGCGTCAGAGCCATGAACACTGCCCTGTGTTTCCATTACGCTGGTGCTTTTATAGTAGGTAAAAGGTACTGTAGGTAGGTAATTAAGGTAAATGTAGGTAATTATGAGCCATTGACGGCAACTGTCGGGTCTTGGGTCTGACTCAAGCCATTTTATTGTGTGTAAATGTGGGTTTGGGTCACATTTGGGTTTGGTTGTTTTCAAATATATAATTAATGTTTAAAATGTTGTCTTTTTCTCATAAGAGTAAGTGCAGCCAATGTCTTGAATCAGCACAATGAGCTAATGTCTAAAATGGATTAAATTAAGCACAAATATGTGAAGCCTGGGTTCTCTGGGCGGGTCTTAACAACATACAGTACATATCATTTTGGTTCTGTGTCTGTACTGAATACACACAGATTTTCTTTATTTTTCTCAATGTCGTCTGTTCTATTGAAACATATATTTTGCTCACTTGTGGTACTTTAATAAATGGAGGATGGACAAGAACTGACTCGCAAGAAAAGCTACAGTATTGCACCTCAGCAGGTTACTGCCTTAGTTAAAGCTTTCGTCCTCCAATAGGTATAAAAAAACGTACTGCCTTTCCTTTTACACACCCTCACACATAAGTTGTTGCCTTTCAATAGAAAACACACACCAAGGTCACGAGACCTGTTAGCCCTCTCTGCAACCTTTGCAGATCCACCATGAGCACACTGATGGAAACATTTAATAAAAACATCCATCAGCAGTGAGAGCTGACATATTGGAGCAGTCCTGATTGGCCTGACTGGAACTGATGCAAGGAGATCAATATCCATGGACACACAAATGCAGTGTTGTGCAACTGCGTTCATTGAACACGTTCATATTTTTTGTGAGCGCTGAACTGAACGAATGCGTTTACAAATGATGAACGTGAACTTGAACGTGAGTGAATGTGAGTGAACGCCGCTCACGTTTTATGACAGTTTTACAGCAGTTTTACGTCTCCATAGACACGGCCCAGCATGGCTGGTGCTAGCGGTACAGACAGTACAGACGCATCTGCTACTGCTGAAGCCAGTTTGTTTGAGCATTTGAAGCAGTTTTATGAACAAACAAGTGAAGACTCAGACGGATTATATTTATTTATTAATGTCTGTTATACAATGATTCATTTAGTTTGGGAGTGGCAATGATTTGAGGCTAGCGATGGATGGGTAGAAGGAGGTTCTATTGACAAAGAATAGCATCCTATTTAGTTTTTTAAAAAAGGAACAAATGAACGTGAATTAGTTGATTTTCATCCATATGAACTGAACTTTAAACTAGTTCGCTCTAGTGCGAACTGCAAATGCAACTTTCACTGTATATGTGATGCTTTGTTTCATAGCACACGTATTTTTCCCTCAATCTTGAGTACAGCAGCAGGGTGATGGATTACCTACTTCAAGCAAGTAATTACCCCATGCCATGAGATGATGATTTTTTGCTGATTATTGTGGGGTCTGAAAAAAAAAACTCAAAAAGTGAAGACCTGTAAATGATAATTTTAGGACACCTCAACAATCCAAACTTGGCCTAGTTTCAAAGTGCTTGAATTTGGTTTGCAAAACTCCTCAAACAGTTTCTAATTGGGATTACCTAGATCACAGTGACATAAATCACACACACACTGCGTGTATTCAAGCTCCACTACATTGTGCGCCGATCATGGGTTTGACAATAGTTGCCCATTTCATAGTGATTCACTCCTAAAATGTTTTTCCATATCCGGAAATATGACAAAAAAGAAATAGGGAACCAATTTAGGCCAAATCCAGATCCCCAGTGTCACCGGCAATGGAAACTGGGACCTCAAGGAGAGTTTATCATCTTGTTGCTTAGGAACACTGTTGTTAATGTACTGAAGATCTTCTGCAAAGGGTCTCTCTGTGTCCTTAGTCCTTGTATTAAATCCACATTCATTAGAGCGCAACTGTTGTACAGAGAAAAGGTTTGGTAGCTCTCAAACTGTGATTAGTTTCCATTCAAATGAGGTCATCACTTGACCTCTTGGTTTGTTTGGTTTGTTCATCCTTTGGAAAAGTTGCTTTGAAAGAAGATTTTCTTGAATCATTAAATTAATTTTGAGACAAAATCTCCAACATGTTCAGTAGTATGAAATGGCAGCCCTGATGAAGAAAGACTTGTTTGATGATACCTGTCACAGAGTATAAAGAGCAGAATCAGGGTAAGTGAGTGAGTCACATTGCAAGTGACAGATGGACAAAGGAGCCGAGAGCTCCCATCAATCAGAAAGCACAGAAGGATACAAAATCTGTCTTTTGTTCTCTCCTCTTTAGTTAATCATCTTTCCTTCGTTCTCTCTCCAGCTATCAGTGACTATCACATTTCTCCAAAAAATTACCATTTCTATTTTCCCAAACATCTTTTCAGTCTCCACAGTGAAGGTCTGCCAACGTTGTATAACCCTATGTAACTGGTCCTGAATGATCCATCCCTCCAATTCATTGTTGTTTTTTTCTTTCTGTCACTCTTTCTTTTGCCGAGTCCTGTTGAATCCTGACCGACAGCACTCTAATTCTCCAGCAACGTCCAGTAGTATTAAGAAGGTCATCACTCATAACACAGGAAGGATGCTCTCATTACCCTTCTCTACTATCTACTCATAATTTCCCCTCAACAATAAATTAGATTGTGTACCACCCTGTTGTGTGCAGGTACACAAATTTAATAAGAGCGGCATTCATAATTCCCTTTTCGTTCTCTGAGCTCTCAAACTCTTTCACTCTGATAATAATCATGATCGTTTAAATTCAGGCAGTTTTGTGGTAAACACACAAGTCAAACAATTAATCTTAATTATCAGCTGAAAATTTTATTGTTGCCAGGGGCAGAGGTTATGCCCTGAATAAATTTCTGACTGATTCCTTGACTCATTTAATGCCAGGTGAGTTTTTCAGTACTCCAAAGCAAACAAAGTGATTGAAGCATAAAATCCACAGGCGAGTGGCAGTTCTCCAGCAGTCCGCTTGCAATTGGTTAACAGCAATCAAGGCCACGGTCCATAATAGCTACATGTTCAGCGCTGCGCAGTTGTTACAAAACCGAGGTCAGAGTGCAGAGTTTCAAATGTTTACAGGCTGTGAAAGGGTAAGAGAGGGATGTGCCGAGCGCTGCACCACGAACGAACACCAACAGTGGGATGCAACTCTGAGTGACAGACGTTACTCTGAGCTGGTAGGAGGTTCAGGGCATCAACGTCTGCTGTTGGTTCAGTCAGTTTACCTTCATACCTCTCCTGTGACGACCTGAAGCAATCCATATGCCGGATGCTCCTACGCTGTATCGGCCTCCACGCGGGAAAAAACACACAAGCAGAACTTACATCTATCATGCATGAGGTTGTTCATGAATACACATAAAAGGTTTCTAGACTCTCGAGGTAACCAGGTCCTGTTCACAGTCATCAAAGAGAGGATTTGAAATTAAATAATTGATCCTGAGGGCTGATTTGTATGTATTTTTTACTTGGTTAAAAAATACTATGTACACCCAGTGACTAATTTGTGTTAATGAGAGGGGAGCCATTCTCTTTCATCCCACACAACTCACTCATTTATAATTGTAGTTGATAGTTATAGTCAGTTGGCCTTATTCATGCTCCCTGCTCCCTATGTACGAAAATAGATGCTTCAAAAGATGAAACCATCACAGCTTACGACACTTCCATGTGACCGTGACGTTGACATGTTGTGTTCAGCCATACATCCACTAGAGGGCAGCTTGGGGTCAAAAGTTTCTGACAACAACAAACATGGCGATGGTGAGAGGCAAAAGCAGAGGCAGCGTTGTAGTCGGTGGTGGTCTGTGAGGCAGTTAAATGCATTTCTACACTGACAGTAGAATGACCACGGCTCAAAATGTTCTGCCATTTTTTTAATTTCTTCGTCACGTCCTAAGGTTGTGTTTCGCTTGAACTGTTGGCTACACTGCCCCCACGGTTTCTGGTCATACTGCTCTGGTTCGCCCGTATCCTCTCAGAAAACATGGACAGAAGTCTCCATCTGTATCCGTATATGTATCTAACATTGAGCCTTACATGAAGTTCATAGAGAGGTCCTGTCTATACTGGACTTAAAGAAATCCCTTCCTAAGTGTTCCCATCGTAAGAAACGGGGGACAGAACCTGCAGTCCTTGTTCCATGTAAAGAAAATTGTGCAGTTCAGCTGTGGCTAATAAGACGCTTACATGGTTTGAATTAGACAAACCAGGTGGTCATGTTCCAAAGTTATGGTCTTTAAAGTATCCAGTTCACTCTTTGTGTTTGCCTGGACAGTGTTTTCTGACTGACAGAAGGCACCCACTTGAATTGTTCGTTGAAGCGTCACGGTAACATCGGTTGAACTGTAGAAATAATTCAACGCACGAAATGAGGTCTGTGGATTTTGTCCGTCATCGCTCACTTGTTTTCAGCAGCTGTTATGCACAGGAGAAACAGGCCCAGCAACCGATGACCCTTTCAATGTACATATGGCCTTGAAGACTTAAAAAATGTGAACGTAATTCACGGATACCTCTTACCTGTTTGAGCACCAGAAATTGAGCTTTAATGCTGTGTGGTTTTTTGCTGAGTATTAACCTGACTGCCAGGTGTCAGTGCATCAGTGGATCAAAAGTCTGCAGGTAGATTGTTTGAAGCTCAGCCCACTATTTGTCATGTCAGGCAGCAGGAGCTACTAGAAACCCATTATAGAGAAACATCAGTGATGATCTGGGAATTAGTCCTGTGACTCTCGTCATAACAGCATATGTCATGTGATTGGGTTCACACTCTCACATAAACAGCTGTGACACAGATGTTCAGAACCTACTTTGACATTAGACAGGGTCACAGAAAATTCGCCTTTTGTTAAGAAGCAACAGAATTATCCTAAGCCGCATTTGTTGTGCTGCATGCTGTATAATGTAACAGCAGTTTAGTGCTTCCATGTTAACTGGTGCAGATGTTCAATGGCCTCTTAAGCAAAAGCATCCAAAGTTTGAGAAACGCTTGACTGCTGAATGTGACCGACCAGCTACAACAGCTCTTCAAGCTGGATGGGGGATGGAGGCAGGGGCTTGGAGAGGTGGTGGAGTAATTTTTGCACTCATCACATCTCCCGGTGTTTCCATGGTAACAGCAAGCACTCTGTACTGATGGCGTATTCCTTGTGGAACCCAGTGGTTTCTGTTCAACCGCAATTGATTTTTCCGATTGAGCGTGCAGATCTCTGGTTGTGTTTGTTTGCTCACGAGAAGTTTGCGGATGTAAGTGTGGAGGGAACAGACGAGGGGCAAAGAGAGAGCAAACGGACGGAGAGATAAAGAGGGAGAGAGAAACGGTTTATGGCTTTAAGGTTATCATTACTCAGACAGTGAGGGGGGAAAACATCCTTCATCTATGACTGTCTCTATTTAATCTAGCAAAATTGCATTCAAGGCCATGACTGTAAAGTGGGGACTGAGAGTTCAAGACTACATTTCCATTTACAAGTAAATATCCACTGTGTCATTAGCTAAATGGCTGTTCACTCTCAATCCACCGCCAGAGACTGAAAAGAAAAAGAGACAGCAGAGATAGAAAGACAAAAACGCTGATGAATGTTAATGACCCTGATGGATTGTGGTTCTCTGAGGAATGAGATACTCCTTTACCTTCCTCCTAATTCCTGTAAAGTCTCATTAATCCAGCTCAAAAAGTTTCAGAAATCTGCAAAACTTTTCTCAGCCACAAACACACTCACGACTTGCACACATGCATGGTTGTCTATTAGTGTCAGGGCTGAGACCCATTTCCTTACCGTGGAGAGAGGGCAGGAGGACGGGTGGGTCATCCTAAATCTGTTCTCACACTACAGCCAAGGATGAGAGAGCTAAAGCTCAAGTAATGCCCTTCACCATCTATTATCTGCTTTGTAGACAAACTGCTTTAGAATACATGATACAAGCCTCTATACTCATACATCAAAAACACCACTGCACCACTGCCAGACATAGATCCCCTTATTAAAACGATGCTGGTTCCTAACTTATATCTCAAAAGGCGAAGTAACCCCCATCTGCCCAGTGCTCACCTTTCTTTTTACACTTCATTTTGTTGCTGTGGAATAGCCAGGGGCCAAAGTAATTTGGGGTAGAAAACATCCGACAGAGATGCAGAAAACATCCTGTAAAGATGTGTCCGTTCTTAAGCAGAACAGAACTACTTTTGGGAAGCACTCAGTCTGAAGGGGATGATGCATGTTTTGCAAATGAGCATTTGCTTGATACTTCATCTGCCCTGGAAACAGTGGAGAAGCGAGTGGATTATAGGTGCTCCAATAATGATATCATATATTACAGTGTTAAGAGAGAAGTACATCAAAATAGAGAAGTCTCCAACCTTATTTTACACTTTAATTTCTCTAAAAAGAAAGTGAATGTGGTGCACCTGTCTGACAAGCTCAGCACAGCAAACCCTCCACTTGCCCACTCTTCACTGACTCCATCACACCAGTGAAGTGGATAATCACAAGGTAGAAAAATGAAGATGGACCACCTTCACCTTTATCTCCATTTTTCTCACTTCTTAACTTTCTCATCGCTCACCATCAATCTTTCTCACCTCAACCTTCCTCTCACGTCCAGCTCTTTTTCAAGTCCGTCTCTCACCTGTCCTGTCCTCATTTCCCTTCTCCACTCTCTCTGTCTATCTATCTCTCCTTATCTTCTCCAATCTCATGCCTTTAATTACCTGAAAGAGCCTAATTTGGGAGGACGTAGCATCAGCCAGGGAGCATTTAACCAACATGAATGTCAGATTTTCATGTGTAATTAAAGGCCACAAATGAAATCCTGCTGCCTCACAGTGGAATCCACCTCGGAGGGCTGATATCATCAGCACAACTTGTTATTTTCAGTTTAATTATTTTTTAAGTTAACCGTTAAAATGGATTTATATTCTAACTGATTCCATTCTTGAGTGTCAGTTTTGTTGAAGTCAGTACTGATGATGGTGATGAAAATGAGAAATACTCAGCTTGTATGAGACCTTTTTAATACTAGAGTTATTTGCCCCTAAAGAGTCCTTAGTGAACTGGTGTCTCGAAGTGTCTTTAGTGTGTGAAATGAGTGTAAGATCAGAAGTCTCACCTTTACCGTAGAAGGAGCAAGTGGGCTTGAAATCTTTCATTTGTGCACCACTCATCATGTACTACTAATTTTTTCTTTTCGTGACAGGTGATTAAAGGGAATGAAAGTTCTTGTAGAGATGAGATCTTGATAGTGTGAATTTTGTTTCAAACAAAGTTTGATTGTTGACTAATGAGATGTCGACGTGTTAGCTGAGCGAACAGATTCGGCATGGAAGTGGCCTAGATGAGGGAGCAGTGGAAGGCACATATTGAAGCATCTATAGTGTAAGTCTTTTATGCTGCTCCCATGAGTTTTAGATATAAAACAAGTGATGCCGAAGCTGAGTCTATTGGGCTCACTTTGTTTTAAGAGCACTTATAAAACTGTTTAAGGTCACTCATCTAATTTACATGAGAGTTGGAACAAGCAAAGCCATATACAAGGGAATAGAGGAGGGCGAAGCTGCAGTGCATATGAAGACAGCAGCATCTTTGGCTCCATGCTGCATCGTTAGAGTTATATGCCGCATCTTGTCACAACAGCCATTTACCTGTTTAACTCTGGCTCAGTGGATGGAAGACAGAGAGAGAGAGAGAGAGAGAGAGAGAGAGAGAGAGAGAGACAGCAAGGGTATGCTTGGGCCTTAATTATACATTATTCCTCTGTTAAGGATATTGTCAGTGTAAAATAGGAAGCAGGTTTTTGTTCAGCAGCCTTTCTGTCCTCTCCGGCCCCTCGCTCAGTGTTTTTTATTTTTATTTATTTATTTTTTGCGCGCTGGAGCAACTTGCGATTGGAGGCATTTTTACGCAGAAACGGCAGCTGAGCTGGGAGAGCTGTCAACACTGCATTCACATGGTCTCAGTCGGCCTCGTAAACACACCACGCACACACACTCACACACACGCTCTCTCCCTCGCCCTCTCTCTCTCTCACACACACACACATACACACACACCTTTATGTCCAACATGATTAACACAGCAACAGGTTATGAGTCCTTTCTCACTCACAGTCATGTTAGAAAATGATATTTATAACATGTAAAAGGCCTAATTACACAGCTGATAAATCACAACCACACTCATCAGTGTTTTTGGGGGGAGTACTTTGTTCTCTTACCTGACAATGATATACATGACCAGCACGTTTCCAACCAGCCCCACCACGCACACTATGGAGTAGAGAGCGGTGATAACAATCGCTATGATAACCGGGTTGGCGTCGTTGTCCAGGCTGCCGATCAGTCCGCGCTCCCCGTCGCATCTCACCTCCGCGAAGCTCGCGGTGCTGTTGGCATCAGTGAAGTTCCGACAGAAGCTGCTGCTGCTGCTGTTGTTGTTGTTGTTGTTGTTGTAAAGCACGGGGAGCTGGCTCCGGTAATCTGCGTCCGAGCCGTTGCCTGCGCTCTCCATGGTCCTTGCTCTGTGGTTGTGATTGGAGTTGAGCGCGTTTTTTCGCCTCCCCACAGGTGCCTGTCCGCGGACTCGGTGCCCGTGATGTCCCGCTGGGTGCTTGTTCGTCGTTTGCTTGGAGAAGCGCTTCGTTTCAGGCGCGGGACGGACCGCCGGTAACGTCAAATGTGGCCGTGTTGAAGAATGTGGCAGCGTGTGATGAAGGGAGGGTTAACGCCAGCCTGCGCGAGACTTTACTGATGACCGTAGCGCGGCACAGCGAGCCTGCACGGGACAGAGGCGACGGTGTGAAAATGAATTACTTCGCTCCCTTTCTTCCTTCCTACCTAGGTTCCTTCCTTCTTCTCTCTTTTACGTCCTCCCCTCTCATATTTGTCCATTTCTTCCTTCTTCCCTTCCCTTTCTCTTTCCCCCTTTCTTCCCTTTCTTCCTTACTTGGTCCTTTTCGTCTTTAATTCTACCCTTCCTTTCTTTCCCACTATCCATCGTCCTACCTTCCTTGCTTCCTACCTTCCTTTCTATTCCCACTTCTTGTTTACTTCTTTCCTGAATTTACACACTCTTTCTCCAATCTTCCTCCTTTTTTCCTTTTCCTTTTTACCTTCTTTCCCTTCAACCTCCCTTTTTTCCTATCTTACATTGCTTTTGCTCACCTTTATTAATTAATTTCTTCTTTCCTTCCTTTCTCTTCTTGCCTCCCATCCTATTTCCTTGTTCCTTTCCTCTTTTTCTTCCTTTCTCCTTTCTTTCTTGTACCTCCACACCCTCAATTATCTTAGTTCATTCCCTTCTTTCTTCTTTAGCCCACTTTATTTTCTCTTCCCCCTTCTTTTTCTTCCATCCTTCCTTCTGTCCTTCCTTTCTTTAATAACCTTCCTAATCCGTTTTTATCCCTTTCTCCTTTCATCCACATTTCTTCCCTTTTCTTCCTTCCTTCCTTCCTTCTTCCTTTTCTATACTTCCATCAATGTTTTTATCTTTCCTTTCTTACCCCCTTTTCCCTTCCTTGCATAGACTTCAGATCAATAGTGACATGTCCGTAAGTGACAATCTCCTGAGACGTAAGACTGTATCTATCATTTTCACATATTCAGTAAAACAACCAACAGTGCCTGTTGGATTATAAAACAGCAGCAAGTAGCCACATAGTAATGTTGATGAGGAGGAGTCCAGGGATTATCTGTCAAGCCATCCATGCATGTACACATAACACTTTGAGGAGTCTCCTCACTTCTGATTTCTGTTTTCTGTGCTGTGCTCTAATGAGTGAAGCCGAGCGGGGGAACGTAGCACAGTGTAATCCAATAGGGATTGATTTTAATCAAGATAATGTCCCTGCTTGTCTCATTACAGTTTCACAGAAGCAGAAAATGGGCAAAGATCATTTACTAAACGTGCTGGAGGCCTGTTTGGAGCAAAACTATTCAACATGAGCATTACTAGTGCTGAAAGTCATCACTGAAAGTTTGTTTTTACAGTTGCTTTAATCACAGAAAACCCACACAATAACAAAAAAGTCAGCTAATTATATAAGTGAGAGAATAGAGAGCTTTCTTGAGAGAGAATTTTATCTCTGTAAGAGCACAGAGACTTCTTCAAACGCACAACAGGGATTCTTTTAGTTCATAGTGACATTATTTATGCTGTTTGGCTTTTATTTAAACCAATATTGTCTTTCATTTCTGAGTTTGATATGTAGATGTAGATTTACTTCTGTGGCCAAAATGTTTTCCTTCAACGTATGCCCACACATACGGTCAACTCCCCAGCTTGGCTGTGTTTTGTGCTGATAGGTATATGATTCAGTGGTGCGAGACGGAGCAGGATTGCACTATGAAGTGTTACAGTCACTGTTAACATGAGCAGGCTACAGATGGATGATGACATTTCAAGGATAATTTTGTTTTTTCAACATCTATCCTAATACAAGAGTGGATTGCACACTAAATAGACTGTGGATTTGGAAGATACACTTAATTTGTCTAAGTCAGACAGCTGTGGGCTTATATAACCTTTAGCTGATGCTTCAGGATGCATTTTTACACTGTCCATTTGTCATCTTGTCTCTTGTGTCATAGTCACTTATGGAAAGGGCACGGCTGCAGTTACTTTTTAGAAAACATGAGGCCATGTCTGGAATGTTCCTGGGAATTTGGGAGTTTTAACAACCTTGGGGATCTTACAACCTACAGAACGTACAGTGTTTGGAGTGTGTGGAGAGGCCTTTTAAACAACATTTAGACATTCATGCTGAGAGATAAATGGTAACCCTTTAGAGGACCATAGTTTTCTAGGAAGTCTCCTAACAAATCTATAGTACTAAATAAAGGAAAAGTTTTAATTCTAATTAATCATTTTAATGAGTGCAGTGAAATGGGGGTAAAATGGGAGTAAAAAGTAAAAAATAAAATTAGAAAACATAGATGATCAAATTTTGAAGTTCAAATATTAAAATGATAAAATGCATATATTATATATACAGTATTTTCAGTGGATTTCAGTCAGAGTTTAGGTAATTGTGTTGAGTTTTTTATTTTTCAAATTTAGGGGAAATTTAAATAAAACTTGGAAAATACCTGAACTTAAAACAAACCTAAAACACCGTGGAGACCTCAGTATCTTTAGTCTTCAGAGCCAGAATGTTCAATAAGCAATAATGCTCTAAGTGTACATATTATATACAAGTAATACAAATATTGTTTTAAGACACACTCTAAAGAGTCTGAAACTATTTTTTTAAAGAGATATTTAATAGCTTTGTGCACAAACTAAGGATAAAATAACTCTGGTGGAATAAATCAGATAGATGATTTCCTCTTATGCTGAGGCCTAATGAATGAATGAACTCCTGAACTCATTTCCACTCACTCCTACAAAGACACTTTACTACATGCTATGAGGGGAGGGAAGCTGTTAATGCTGGTTTTGTTTGAAAAGTAAAATTAACACACTTCATAACATCATCACTATTCCTCTGATGTGCTGCCACTATATTTATGTACCTGTGAAGTGAAGTGAAGTGGCTTTTGTCCTGTTGCCATGGTGAGGATGAACATTATTTTTCACAGAGGCAACACCTTCATAGCCTCCACAGATGCTTGTTAACCCTGCAGTCACATCATATTGGATATATTTCCTTCAGTGACTATAAACATAAAATTCACAGCACCTCACCTGCCTGCACAAACAGAACACAACCGTAAGGGGTAGAATAAAAATGATTTAATTAGGCCTATTTCTTTAAAAAAGAAAAAGAAAAGTCTGCTAGTCTCAGGGGTTGTTAGAAGAGAAAGCATGAAGTTTTAGAGGCTGTATGAATGTGCACAAAGTCAATGGAAACGTGCAAACAGGTGCACTTTGCCCAGAAATTGAGATACCCTTACAAGTTGAACACATTTCAGCTTGAACTGAAATTCACACTTATCCCCCGTGTACAGGGGTGGGTGAGAGGGGGTGCCATGGTGGCTTAGGGGTCCAAGGTGCCGTGAACCATGAACCACATTGTGTCTAGCCACGTACTTTAGTTGCATAACGTTACCTCTCACATCGAAGGATAAAACCATAATGGAGGAAAAGCTTATTGCACCGGCTAAAGAGAGCACAGATTAAGTCCAGCCTTCGCAGGAGAGCAGCTCCACCAGGATCGTTATCGTTCGCTGCCGCCAGAGACTGATGTTAGCACCGCCACCACCGAGGAGTCTGCTGCTAACAGGTATCAGGCTAGGACTGACTTGGTGGCAGTTGAGGAGCCTCTCCAGTCGCCCAACTTCAATTTTCCGGCCAGACGTTTTGGGAACTTTAAAGAAACTTTCAGCCGTGCATTTACACCAACTTGGTTTGTGGCTTCAATACGTGGCGGAGTGTGGTCAGGTTGTGTGTTTTGTTTGCATGAAAAGGCTGCAGGGGGAAAGAACTTGATTTGGTGCCCCATCACTTTCCCGCGGAGCCTGACCCAGGCCGTCCTGATGGCCATTACTTTTAACATCACTCTCATTTACCTTTTCTTGCGTATTTGAATAAGTTCTTGTGTGGTGTGCGCAATGGGCTTCTGGACACGTGTATTGCAATATTATGGCATTATTGTGAGCTATTATTGTGCAATAGCATTACTGAGTCCTTTTTCATAGACCTTGCTGCTGTTGTTACTGCTGCTGTTTTTTTTGGTGTGTGTGTGTCTGTGTGTGTAGTAGTATTATTGTAGGCCTATGTTGTATTTGTATAGGTTGGGGTGAAATGCTCCTCCCACTACAGCACCCCCAACTGAAAACATCTTCCCACCATCCCAACATCTAGCCCTGATGTTGTTACTATAGCAAACCTCTGTGTTGTCAGTGTATCGGCTGTTTGTGATGAATGAACAAACACTCAAGATTTCTCAGTGTGAACTGAAGGGGTATTCACAATATGTAACAGACCTGTAAAATAGTTTTAATGCTGGACTGATGAGGAAACCAATGTTGCTCAAATTAATGCATTTCATATCACTGTGACACAGCTGTTAATGCTAATATTTGCTTTGTAGCAACAGCAAAACTTACAAATAGAATCTTTAAACCTTTTGTGATTACGCTTGAGAAATCAAATTCTCTTTTTCCACATAGAAAACCACAAAGCGCTGACAATTTTTACATGGTCTGTCAGTGTGAAGTGTAAATTATGAGGCTTCGCACCAGGAGTCATGACCCAAACAGCTAAGACTATCATCAGCACTGAAAAATGATCACACAGCCGTCCTGTAACTGATGTCTGTTACCAATCACAGAAACAGACACATGCATCACTGCTTTACCAGAAGTATTCTCCTCATGGCCTCGCAGTGTTTTGTCATAGATCTTCTTACTCAGACTCGCATCTTTTTATACAAGACAAAATGTATTCTAGCCGGCTGCACCTATTTGTCATGTTGTATTTGATGAAATATGTTTCATCTAGGGACGTTTATGTAACCATCTTGAGGCATGAGGCATGTGAATCCACACACTTGCGTGGTTTTTGGGATGTTATCTCAAGTGATTGGTACTTTGGATTCAGAACAAAGGCTCAAATTGAATCACATTTGTTCTAAGCGACTACAAGGCATCACAATAGATGCTGAGACGTGGAAGATTTTTCTTTATCTCTGGAACGGGAACAGGCAACACAAAGAACAAACTAACAAAAACAGTACAAAAAAAAAAAAACTAACTAATTCAACTCCAAACACCAATTAGCAGCATTTTGTTGGCTGTAACAAACCAGTTTGGCACGGCACTTGATATCTGATTTTTGAAATGGCAGGACTCTCTACTGTGTTCACATTGTGAAAAAAACCCTGCAGATTTATTTAGTAGGTCAAAAGGAACAGTGTTTAAAATCATGATTGCATCTGACAAACAACCAGCGCCGACAAAGAGGAACAGTGGTCACAAGTTAACAACACTAATGAGGGGTGTGTGGGGTATTATGACTGTGATAACTCTACGTCTAGCCTATTTAAAATCACATTTAGGTTCATTGACAGAGACCTGCTACTCTATAATATGATAAATAACTTTCAGTGTTCTTTTTTTTATTCATTAAACATCATTTCAGGACTAAGAGATATTTACTCCTAAAGACATGCAGAGGCAACACTATCACCGGGGCAGAATGTCAGTATTGGAAACCCTGGATTTCATTCAGTAAGGTGAGGGAAGTCGTGTTTATGACAAATGTAATATGGTAAACTAGGCTGGCAGAAGAGTTTTTAAATCCCTGAGCAGTGTCTGCAGATTTTCCTCTCAGGCTGTGTAGAGCCCCAATCACAGTCAGCCTGTAAGCAAAATCCCGGGCAAAAAAGTCACAAAGCACATAAATATTATTGCAGCGAGTGCACAGCAACAGCTGGTAATGCACTAGATGAGTATTAGCATTTTTATCAGCTCCTCGCTTCTCGCATCTGGATAATGACCCCAGTAGACACCGGGCCTTTTGTGAATGTAATATAGTCATTGTACAAGGGGTTTTTACAAATAGTAACAACTGCAGCTCACAGTCATCATGACCCATCTTTGTAGTCTTGTTTGCAGCAGCAGTTGAATTACATCGAAATTAAGTCCCTTTTATCTAAGTAGCCTACTTATATTTCTTTCTACCAACTTTCACACATAATGGCAAGCATGTACGCAAGATAAGAAGAGAGTCTAATAAAGCCAGTAAAAATAATATAAAGGAAAAGATCCACCCACAGTCTCTCTCTCCCAGCCCTCTTGTCACTATGCATTTAGTTATACATTAACAGTCACAGTCTATACATCTTAAATACAATGTAGAATTGAATTAAATAGGAGGTTGTCCTAATAGCAGCTGTTGTCTCATAATTAAAAACATTAATAGACACAATCGACTTTGATTGAGATTGTGAAAACAGGATGCTCACCATTTCCAACTAGAAATAAGAATTTTCTTAGCTGCAGTGAAGCCATCTTGACAGAATAGGGAATTTGTTGTTTTCGTGAAATGTTTACATTATTTTGTCTATGCTATGCACTGAGCTGGAAATTGACAATTGACATTGATTTAACAGTCAATTTCCTTGTTTAGAGTAACAACAGTTGGATTTTTCTTTTAAATGAGTGATTCCCATGATGTTACAGTCCTTTTGGAAGTCTCTCTCTCTCCCTCTCTCTCTCTCTCTCTCTCTCTCTCTCTCTCTCTCTCTCTCTCTCTCTCTCTGTCTGTGTCTCTCTGCCTCAGGCCACCCTCTCCTCCCCTTCAACAGATTTATGGATCATCACTTTGATGGAATAAATTACACTCTTCAAAGAGAGGGTGACAAAACCTTTTGACATTGATAGCCACTGATGATAAAGTATGTGGCAAGCATTATGAGTAAGGCTTAGAGAAAATAATGTGACTGCTGAGAGGAAGGGATATTTAATGATATGTTATGTTTCATCGAAATGGCTTGTAGAAATAAAACAAAATACAGCGGTTAAGATGGAAAATTTACTGAACTGTGATTATTTGTTATGATGTAAATTATTTAACTTCAAATAAAACAAAGTACGATTTCAAAATTAAAAGCACAAAAAAACTGAGTATTTGTATGTAAAAGATGATAGTTCAAACAGTATGAGGTGCGTTGGATGAAAAAACAATCATATTAAGATGCTTAAATTAAGCTATGGATTGTATTCTGTCTTCATTGCTCAATGGCAGCCCGAACGTCACTGATTTTTAAAACTAAAATTTAAAGCCAAACTAGCCGTTCTGTGAGTCTATACTTTGAATTAACATGCTCACATGTTGATGTTTGGAAGATAAAATTTTGACCTGAAAATGTTGCTTAATGATCAGTACGGGCCGCCAGAGTTAATATAATTCCTCCTGGGGGGGTGAACATGAAAGGCTGTACAAAATGTTGTACCAACCTATCGAGTAGATGCTGAGATGTTTCACTGGATAAGTGAAAACTCTGAGTTGCTGGTGGTACTGGAGGAAAAGTTAAGGAATCACCAAAGTCAGCAGGATTCATCATCAGGGCTCCACAAACTGAGGTACAAAAATTTCATGGAAATCCACATGAAAGTTGTTGAGATATTTCAGTCCAAAGCAACTGACCAACAGATCAACTTTGCCATCCACACAGTAACACTGCTGAAAACATAAGTAATGAAATTGACTGTAACAAGTTACTTTTAACCCCTTATAGCTCCAGTTTTTGCGCCACCACCCTCGACAACCACCTCACAGACAATTTGTGCCAAACATACAACGAAGGGTTATTTATAATCGTCATGCATTTCCTGTGAGCATGGACTACGTTACTGTCACATGTGGGAATATCTCCCTCTGCAATGCTTCCAGCAAGTGTAAACAAATGACACGCAGGTACTTATTTGTTCTCCAGAGGAAGCTTCCCAAATCAGCCTGTTTACAGTCTTTGTCTTTCTGTGGGGTAAATATTGTCAAACAAAGGGAGGATTGGGACAAACCAGGGCTCACGTGTTGCTCTTCCTCCTCTTCCCATCAGTGTACGATGCTTCTCGTAAAATGACAGCGTTCCTCACTTCTCTCCTCTTCATCACAGTTCAGCTCAATTCAAAAGGCTGCTCTCTTTAATGCAGCTCCATTCATTTGCATTTCAATTCAGTTCATTTCAATTTCAGTTCTGCTCTGTTCAGTTCAACTCACTTCATCTTTTTTGGCTGCAAAAATCTGAGCTATATTTACAAAGATGATTAAAAGAATTAAAGCTGCACTGATGGAGATGTTTTTATATTAATGATGGAACAAATGACTGTGTGACGTGAAAGGTGTCGCACATAGTGATACTCTGCACTTCCCCTCACCTGTACAGAGCCTTTAAAGCATCTAAAACAAAATCACACAAGGAACTTGCTGTGGCAACGTTGCAAAGCAATTAACGTATAATTGTGTTCAGTTACAACTAGACTCCTCTGGGAATCTTAGCAAACAAACTTTTATTGTAAATAAGGTGTTTTAGTGAGATCAGGCACAGTGTTAACTATTGACACAACACAGGCGGTGAAACTCTCGTTATATAGGGATAATGAAAGTTGTTACTTAGTTTCTTGATGTAAGGAGTAGTGTGTGAAATGTTGCAATTGCATTTCAACACCTCATGCTCGCACTTATTTATATACACACAAAAAAAAACGAAAATAAAGAAAGAACCACTTGCACCGTAGTGCTCCCACCATTTTTGATGAGATCCAGCTTTTGTTTTTTTTTTTTTGGGATCTTTCCTTTCAGTATACCTCAAGGTCAGATCCTTCCTGTCCTAAAACAAATGAAGACACATGACCGTAACATAAAGGCAATGAAATGCAAAACATGTTTGACATCGGACTGTGATTTAGAGCTTCCCCTCGAAATTACACTATAAAAACAATCCAGGGATAAATGGTCACCTTGAAGTTACTTGTGAGTGATGCTTTGCCTTTTCATTAAACTGTACATACTGTGTCATTGCACTGCAGCTTCTTCTCTTTGACATAATGGGGCTCGATGAAGTCTGCTTCCTTCATGAATGCACTGAATTTCATTCTGTAAAACTCACAGCCTTTATTTTTCCATATTTTTTTTATTTGCAACACTCAAAAAGTGAAAGAAAAGTGGATTTTGCTTATATCTGCTGTAAGTCTGAAGCCCCTCCCCAAAGCAGTGTGAGCATTTTCTTTTATTTCTCTCCAAAAAAAACCAAAAACATTTTGTGTGAACTTGCTGCAGATTGTGCAAGTTTGTTTGTTTATGCTTCAAGCCAGTAAATGAAGAAGGAGGAAGTCAAAGTAAACTGGAACCAAAGTAGCAGCAACCGAAATCAGACCAACAATGAAGCATTAAAGGCAACTGAGGGGAACTGAAGATGAACTACCTTTTTTTCTATCTATATATTGCTTAACAAAGAAAAGGAAATCAAAACATCAGTAGCTATTCCTGTGTGTATTTTTTTATGTGATATGTGTATTTTTGTTGAATGTCAGACACATGGTTGGAAGCTGCAGTGTGAAAAATTGGATCACTAAGCCTGTGCGCACGGTTTTATTCCACAAATGTGCGTTTTGTTGCAGAGGACTTAAGCCGTCCAAATCAGTTTCACCAGCTAAGTGGCAGGAGGGAGTGGCCTGAAGGTAGACAACATGATGACAGGATCAGAATGACTCATCTTGTGAGTCCCTGTGGTAATGTCATGGCAGGTAACTCGTGAGCTTGTGTTGCTTGGTCACAGCAACATTTTCAGTTTTTCAGAATTGTCAGTCTGCTTTTAAAGCTCCACATAAGACAGAGAGAATCTTTTCTTCATGTGCACATGTAGCTGTCAGAGACTGGCACTGGACGAGCATCTGCCGCCCTGCTGGTGGCTGGTAGCCCACATCTGTCTGTCTTTCTAATTAACCTTCCTCTGTGTCATCAATTCTCGGTTCAGCTCATTTCTAACGACGAAAGTAAAAATCATCCCACTGCAGAACAAGCATGTCTTGGTTTGGTATGCAGATTATGTGTTGAGAATCAGGAGACTGACAGTAAGAACTCCTGAATAATTTATAGACACTTTTTGGAGCACAGACATATAAAATTGTAAATTAAGACCAAACTGTCTCCTAAAATGATAAGTTTATATAGAACTCATTTGCATTAACAAACTAGCATTTCTATGGGGAACGTAATGCCACTGTTCTCTACCAGTGCAAAATGTTCAGACTGAGCTTATTCAAACTGACTCAATGTTTATGTTATTCTCAATTCATGGCAACTAAAGCATCTTTCATTCACTAGATTGTATTTGTTCTCAGAGAACAACTTGACATTTTGTTGGACGTGCTAAAGTCGACCACAAATTTTGAAACGAGTAAGAATTATCTAGACGTATCAAGACCTAGAGATTATTTGAGTATACTGTGTTTTTAAAAATGAAAAACAAAGTGTTTTGTGCTTTGTATTGAAAAATATTAACGCTTTCAGGGCCCAACAACTGTGTTACTGTACTATTTCTAAGTATCGGCTTCTCAGAGTCTCTTCAAATATGGATGTATTGCACATTTCCTATTTCAGAATAACCAGGACTATTTGAAAATAAAGATAAAATACACTTAATAGTTTAGAAGATCTGGGATAGCCAGAGAAGAACTAATGAGAGAAAAAAAGCTAGACTTGTTCCACATCTTCTCTCGACATTGTTACACAGTGTTGCACCACCGATCTGTCCCTCTATCATCTCTCCAACCCTTGATCCATTCATCTCCATATTGACAACATCATCTAGAATTTTCTGTTTTACCTCATCCCATCCTTCTCTGTATTCATACCATTGCTGTATGGAAGTACTCTTGTGCTTTTCAGTATTCTCTCCATCACTTCAGCCCACTGCCTTTCATCTTTTTATGGCCAGACACTCAACTGAAGCCAAAAGGAGAAAGGGGGGAGGTGGTGGTGGTAATATCTCCATTTACAGCTGAATGTGTCTGACTTCACTCACTGTTCCCTGTTAGAGGACAGCAAGTCTCACTCAGCAGATGAGACACTTTGATAAGTCCTCACTTTGCTATCAATTCAGATGTGCCATTATCATCACCTCATTGTTTAAATTATTGTTTGAATAAAAAAGATATTACAGATGATAATATCTTTTTTATTCTCTGAAATGGAAAAACTCTGTTTTGTATCAGAGTCACTGACACATCTGGCCTCCTTGTTCATTTTGTCACACTAATAACTTGGTAGCTGCTAGTATCCTATTTGACTTTTCCTCAACTCTAGACCACACACACCCACACACACACACACACACACACACACACGCTCATAAACTGGGTTCACCATACATCCTGCACCTCATTCGGTCTCAGTTTAATGCTACTCAGTGATTTGATTAATAACCTTTAAGAGAGTTTGTCTCTTCCTCCCAGACGCAAGCTCGCTTTCCGCAGAGCAGGAAGGACACTGTTAATTAATATCAACTTATTATGAACTCATTGTTTCATTGGTGTTCATTATATAATTCAGTTTAATGTTGGGGCTGTCATCAGGCCTTGGTGGACAATGACCACACATCGCACAGAGGGACTATCTCATATTGCAGCATGGTCAGCCCTTTAGCCAAAGCCTGCTCTGATCAGTTTATTTGTATTCTGGTAAATATCAGCTTTGCCAAACTAAAACTTTTCTGATTCTCTGAGTACTTGTCTTGCAGATCTGAAAAAAAGAATACATGCACATATAAAAAAAAAAAAAATAAAAAAAAAATAAAAACACAGATACGGTTAAAATTCAACTGCTTGAGAAGGCACAAAGGAGAAAGCCATAGAGATGCTTAGATGTGTCAGTTTGAGGCAAATTGCCAGTGCCCAGATGGCATATCCATCTGGGCCAATAAGATAATGGGACTGATTATCATCCACAAATTACTGTCCACAACTACAATCAGGTGTCAGGTGGTGTAGCTCTTACAGCTACTTACTAGGTCTGACAGCTACACGGAAGCTAAAATCAACCCTTTAGCCAGACAAGAACAGCAATACTGGACTTCTTTTCGAAAAGTTCCTTGACAATTTTTTATGACCGATCCCAAAGTTTGACCTTTTATCCACTTTTTTTTTTCTGCCTTGCAACATAAAGAGAACACCACTTCCTGCAATGCCCCCGATCACTGTAACTGGATGTTAATCTGTGCAGAGTTGTCCAGCATTAATCCAAGGATACTGGACTGTATAAAACATATACATTATACAGTATGTACAGTGTATATTGTGCAAGGGACACCCCTGTCCACATACCCTTCCTGTTAATGCTAATACAAGCCCCCTTAGCGACTCACTGTAGCCTCTCTGCCCTGAAGAAGCTAATTACCTTTTTCAGTCTTTATGCTAAGCTAACAGTTGCTGGCTGTAGCTTAATATTGATTGGACAGAGAATCAGAGTCATCTCTTTTGCAGGAAGGAAATAAGTGTAAAAGAATAAGTCAAACTGTAGTCCAGAGCATAAAATGATATTTTAGACAATAATGTCCTTAAACTTCGTGGCAGTATTTTGGCAAAGACTCTTTCCCGTTTCTACATGAAAATGCCCCAATGCACGAAGCAACATCCATGATTAAACAGGTTTAATTTGGTGTGGAAGGACTTGACTGGCCAGCACAGACCCTTGACCTCAACCCAATCTATCACCTTTAGAAAGACATATTGAGGTGGAAAAACACAGGTGTAAAAAATAGTAATGAATGACATCTGAACTCTTTTAGCTGCTTCTGTGGATATTGTGCACGCTGGTTCATTGTCACACTGTCACGGCTCGCTGGGACACTTGACTGGAACACAGCCATCGTTAAAGTTTTTAGTAACACCTGTGTTTTTCCAACAAGTCAGAATGTCTGCTGTGAAAAACGCCTCACTAGTGCACTTGTGGCTGAGTGGGAACAAATCCCTACAGCCAACATTTTGTGGAAAGCTTCCACACAAGAGTGGAGCATGTTATAGCAGCATATTAATGCACATGGTTTTGGAATGACATTTTCAAAAATAACCTATGGGTGTAATGTTCAGGTGTCCATATAATTTAGGCTATGAACGGTAAAAATGTAAAACTGACATAGGCCTATATATAAAGTACAGTCTGTCCTCGTCACCACGAAAATTGTTTGCCTGAATATTAAATACTCCACTGATTCATTTTTAATATACAGTGAAATACACACCTTTGCATACACACACACACACACACACACACACAAACATACTGTAACATCTTTTCTTGAATGTATGTTTCCAGTCTATCGTATTTTCATTGTCTCTCTTTCAACTTTCATGGTCACTTAATGTCCTCTAGTTAGCACTTTACTTCCCATGTGCATCAGAAAATTCAATTTCCTTCTCAATCATGTCAGTGTCTCCTTTCTTTTACCAAGGTTAAAGAATGATCAGCTACCCTTACCTTTCAAGATGGTCTTTATAAATGTTTTCTCCGAAGCCAATCTTGTACCTGTGGAGATTAATTTATGTTAAATTACAGTCACATCCACTTCCAAGAACTGAAAAGCGTATTTGCAGAGCTGAACATTTTACCGGTGAATGGCTCTTAGTGTAAGGGATAAGAGGAAATCCATTGTTAGGTGGTATACAAAATCAAGAGATGATGTGGATAAAGGTCTGACCTTGTAATTGTCCTCTGACCCACATAATCATGTTAAACAACAATGTGATGTGGCTGCAGTTTAACATCTCAGTTACCACCAATGCCGTCTAAACTTTGTTTTGTTGTAAGAAACTGAACAACAGTAGCACTCAGAAATCAGAAAACCATTCACCAAATAGCACTATTCATCACTAAAGAAAACCCCCATCTCTGACCTCTCTTCACACTGATTGAAATCACAGTGGTGGCCAAGTGGATCACTGGGACGAGCACTAGGGAAAATGGAAAAGGGCTGTTATGAGTCAGTGGGTGGGTCAAAGTTGTTGTGTGTTCCTGAACATAGGCTATTAATCGTCTCCACACTGCTACATTTTCACAAAAAAAATTATAGGGAAGAAGACACAATTATAGAAGCCCTTTGACAGCACAATACTGTTTGTTATGACGTCAATAGATATTGCGGCAATGTAAAAACTGCATTGTTTGGATGGATACAATATGAATGGGGAGTTGTTGTAACAGCCCTGCAATAAAATAGCACAGGAAGTTGTGTTTGTGGGGTCACTACATACAGAGGTGGAGACGTTAACCTGACACACATTTGAAAAACCTGAAAAACTTAGTTTTGAAAACACTTCTGATAAAGCATAAATTTTGTCTTAAGTTTTCTAGTGTCTTTTTCGTCTTCATCTCATTGTAGTGCACTAATCTGTAATGGTGAAAGCTCCAGTCATAGTGAGTGCTTTTTACCCCACCAGCCACAAGAGGCAACAATGAGCCCGTTCCACTCCAGAACAAATGTCAACAAGCCTCTAAAAGGTGGCATTTATGCTTTATCAGTAAAGCAAGATAAACTGTATAAATACTCCCTTTCCCCATGTCACAAATTAATTCACCAAGAACGTGGGCTTGCATGTATTTGATTGGCAGATGCAGTGTTTTGCCAGATGACGTTGTGTTGCAGTAAAAGCTGAGTCAGGGTCAACAGAGCCAACAACTCTGTGTTGTCACGCCTGCTGCGTCAACAGTCCGTCTGAACACAGTCTTAGTCTTCCCACTGATGTACAGATGAATGAATTTCTCTTACCCTTCCAATAATCAAGCTGATTTTCACCAGCATGACAAGGTTTCCTTTTAGTTAACACAGACTAGCTGGTCTCCTGTGTGCCTTAAACTTCATTTGTGGTTCTCTAAAGATGTTATAATGCGGCATCTGCTTTTTCCCTTCACTTCACAACCATGCATTGTCACCAATTATGCTGGAGTAACCCAGACCAAAATGACTCCATGCTAGCTGTGCCCACAAATGCACAATGCTGTTGTTGCACTTCGAACATATGAATCATTCTGATTATACAAAGACAAATGTCATCCAGTGTATTCTTTCAGCAAATGTCAATTTGTGATGTGAACAAAATGCGAACTGATGATAGTGACAGAGAAAAGCTTTGGTTAAACACCAAAGCAAAAGCCTAAAGTGTTGAATATTCATGAATGTACAGTGTGTACATGAATTATTGTCTGTAGAAGTGTGTTACAAAAAGGTCAAAAGGAGACAAAGAGGTCTTACTTTCAGTTCTCCATTCAACTTAGAGATGTAGCTGCTCCTGTTGAAACCACTTTGTACCCGAGTCAGTACAGAGAGAACATGCATGGCTGCTTCCAATGACTTTGTTGAATTTTAAGTGTACAGGGACTGAATTTGATGCCAGTCTTCAGTCTTTGCTTCATTTCGTGGTGTTTTTATCTGTGATTGTTTCTCCACCACAAAGGGTCTTGTTTTCCTTGACATCAAATGTGGAATTTACACTTATGTCTGTTCTTCTCCCTCTCCCTTATGTTAATAATTCATGTACTGTTTATGAGACATGCAGCAAGTGCATGCTAGTTGACTTCCTGCTAGGTAGATCAGTATGTTACTATTCAGTTGTGTGCATCTAACCTCCTTAACACACAAAGACATTAGTTCTGATTGGATCTCTTTCCAAAACATTTTCTTCATACTGTGAAAAGTCTTATGCTAATATCTACACCTGTGCAGCCTAAGCTATACAAAGTCATTAGAGATGGTAAAGCCTATTTGATTGGCTAGCTTGGCTCCATTTAGTTTGAATGGACAGGTAACATATTTCACATATCTCCTCTCCTCTTTTACTTCTAATTTCCCGGCAGTTCTTGACTGAGGCATAATATTCCTTTGTGATGTCTAATGATAATACTGTTTACTCTTCTGTGCATCCAACAACCCTTCAGATAATGAGACATGCCGACATGGGTCATCTGCTCCAACAACATCCCTTTGAATTATATGTTTGTGTATCCATGGCAACAACTTTGCAATCTGCCGAGCTCTTTTCTTCTTCTACTAATGAGAGGCCGGTTTTTGGCCATGACTTGCTTTGCTTACATGCATATCATGAGAGTGTGTGAGATGTGACTGCTTGTTTTTTAAACAAATTCCACCCACACACACACACACACACACACACACACACATACACACACACACACACACAGCAAAGTCCATAGACACATTCCAAGATAGTATTTTCTTCCAAAGCCGAAAGGAAGTGCTGCCAACATCTGATCTCATTCTGACAGATCTGTCAACATGCCAGTTTGTCCCGTGGCTGATTGGAGCTGACACTGAGGGGAGATAGAAAGATAGAAAGGGAAGTTACGTTTCCAACAGGTACAGAAGACAATTTCAACTTCTCATCGTTCTTCATTTATCTGTTACTACTTTGTCAATATCTCTTTATATTACTAAGTTGTTTTCTCAATGATATTGGGGTGATAAACCTGATCACCGGCTGGATCATGTTCAGAAACAGCATTTTAGAAGTGAATGAAGTGGCTATATTTATGTATCACTAAGGAGTCACTAAGGAGGGAGGGGTGAATGGCAGGTGTACAAAGTGCAGGATTTTCATCCGTGGTCAGGCTTAGGCAACAAGAGCTCCTTGGCTAATGTTGGAAAAAGATTGTGGTTACGGTTGAATATTAATGAACACGCTGTGTTTCAAGTTGCTGTAAACTCTTTCTGAATTGAATTAAGACCAGGAGCTTTTCCCTAAACGTAACCAAGTGCTGCCAGGGCCTAAACACCACCACGGTTAAATGTAATAATGCTGTAGTCACTACAAGCAGATACTTCATTGACAGAATGGAACAGCACATTTTACATGGAACATTTTATTTTACAATTCACATTTTGCAACTTGCCAGATACCTTGATTAACAACATTTCCTCATTATGTTAATAGAAAACATAATGTGGTCCGTGTTATGTTTCCTTCAGAACACATTAGCTGTTGCAGACTAGTTGTATATAAACGTAATTTTCTAGGAGGCAGGGTTGGATTCTCAATACCACTGCATTACAATAATATTGCTTGAGAGCAAGTTCTGCCTTTTAAAATTATACTTTGAAAGCCCAGTTTGTTTACTTCTCTTATTTTGAATAATGGTTCCTTTCACAAGTTTTGTTATTGTATGTAATAATAGAAAATACACTGTGTATGCATCATTGTGCTATTGCACTGTACTGTTTGAGTTCCCTTCACCATGTCTAAAGCATCACCACTAAACCAAAACTGAACAAAGATAGAGAGTTGATCTAAAAAAATTAAATAAAGATCTGCATCACTGCTTGGATGTGATCTTTATTCTGAATTGTGTAATGAAAAGGAAAATGTAAACATTCCTACTATATATAAGTACAGTGGAGTTCAGGCAGGCACATAAGGCATTTTATAGCAACATGTTCCTTTCACTTTCTAATCATAGGCAATATGACCATAAAATGGAGCACAGCATGAAGTAAGATTAAATCCATCCAAATGACGGACTTTATGAACACCTTTTTGCCCATGTTTGGTTGAGATGTGCAGTCTTTCCTTCTGACTATCCACTGCCTTGCTTACCTTTTCCAAAAATGTGCCATTTTTTGTTCAAATGTTGTTAAAAATGTCACAAACTGGAGGTCACAAAGTCAGGTCGTACATAAATATTCATACCCATAATAAGTATATTTATATTGAGCACATTTCCAGAAAATAGTTTTTACATTAGTGACCTACAGCTTAACAAGCACATTACCCTCATTTACTTTTAAGAGGAAATCAGCCAAACACAGGATAAATGGACTTGTGTTCGCAGTCACAAGGGCACGCTGACTCATATTGGCATAAATGTATAAGATTTATGGGTATTTCTATGGAAAGTTTTATGGATGTGGCCTTTTTTCCACCCAGCAACCACAATGAAAGGTCTGTAATTGTATTTCTCATTTAGACCACTTTCCACCCTCCTGCCGCATTCATTAGACTTATACAGATTTCCCTTGACAAAAAACCTTTATGAAGTGAGAAACATCGCTGTAATATCAACATTTCTACAAAATGTAAAAAACTGTGAAAGCTGCACTAATCGATATTTTTATATCAATGAATCAATGAGGCAAATGTCTATACCTCACAGAGAAATATCCACCGACCCCGCAGGCCTCAGCTCTACACAGGGCTTTAGCCTCTTTCAGCTCATTGTTTTGGTTTTACAGACCATAACTTCCTTGCTTTGGTTCAGTATGACTTCATAGTAACAGTAACTAACTACTACAGGTGTAAAGTGTGTTAGCTATACATGTTGCAGGGTTTATGCTTAGTGAGAGAGCCTTGGTGAGAGTGAGCATCATCAACTGCAGGTGCACAACCATTTTCTACAAAACAACCATTACATGATCTCTGAGGGGCAAAAGCGAGGAGGAACAAACAAAAATATGAGCGAGAGAGAGTGAGAGAGGGGGAGAGAGATGGGGAGCACTCAGGGAGTATAGTAACATACGGATGATTCAGTTAGCTCTAATAGAGTTTTACTGGCAGATTCAACAATGTTGTCCCCTATGTGGACAAAACAACAACCCTTCACAGTAGATATGTGTCCATACAAACACACATGCATGAGGGAGAGTGAGAGTGAGAGGGAGGGAGCGAGAGAGGGAGGGAGAGGCAGAGAGAGAGACTTACTCTGTTCCAGGAAAACAGATTCAGAGAGTTTCTCCTAATCACCTACACAACCAAGCCGACGAGATGAGGGTAATAAACCCCATGCTGACTCATTTTTATTATTGATGAGTGTACACACACACACACACACACATACACACACGTGCACACACGCGCACACACACGCACACAGTAATAAACTCTTCTGTCTTTGCTTGTGCTATTGCTGAGCTATAATCTACACATTTCTGCCTGCTCATCCATACTGGTGCAGCTGAATGTGTGCGGGGGATTTTCACCTCTGTCCCTGCAAAAGTATTTGTTGTGAATTCACATTCCACCTCCAGCAAATGCAAAACCATCATCCCTGAAACAAATGGCAGCAATAACATCCTGGCAATAACCTGCTTTGTGCCAGGAAGGATTTAAGAATATACAGGTCAAACTTTCCATTTGAAACAACTTTCATGGTAAATAAAGTGAAATTAGTGAAATTGGAAGTTTGCAAAAATTTCAAATCACGACTAGCAGCTTGTACTGTTTATATGCAGTGCAATTTATGCTGAAAGTGCCAAAAGGAACAGGAGGAAGAAGCAGAGAGTTTGGGTGAGGTCCTCGATGGAGAGGTGTGGCCGATGTGGCCTCTATAGTCCACAGCTGGAATTGGAGGCGAGTGAATTTTCTACAGTGAAGCTAACTTCAGGATTAACTGTTTACTCACAGATATGTCTCCTTCAGGCAATACACAACTGACGACATCAGTCACAAATATGAAACAATCTTTACATATCACACACTGTACGATTGTCAACACCCACGGACCCGGACTGGAACATGGCCCAGTCAGCTGTAATGTCCAAATCATATCCATAATCAGCTCAGCAGTCACAACTTGTGTCCCAGCCTTAACAAACAATCAGTTGAGGACTGTGGTTGCGATTCAAGTTTGACATTGTTATAAATTTAAATTGAAGTCAGAGGTATAATCATTTCAAATGATCATAAATGGCTTTAAATGTTTTCATTACATATTGTTTAGCATTGAGCACTGAGGCAGTGCGTCAAACAGTGACAGGATGCAGGATGAGGAAGTCGCAGCTCTCTTCTTTAATAACACTGGAAGATGTTGAACAGGTGTATGTCTAAACTCACTTTTAAACCCTGTGAATCTTGACTTCACCCTAAAGGCTGAGAGCTAAACACACTGCAACGTAAAACACAAGCAAAGAGGAAACACACAAGTGAAACTACTGTCATCACTTTCTAGTTGCTCAAACTGAAATCCAGCTTGAAGCTGTGGATTAAAAAATGCACAAGCAGAGCCTGATTTCTCCAATTTCCAATTTCTCAGACATAATGTGATATTGATGGAACAGTTAACAGATACACACTTTAATCTGTCAGCAGTTGCTTGTCAGAACAACTCCCATTTGTTTGCTGCTGCTCAAGTGTTGCTTCTTTTGTGACCTAATTATACTTAATTATACTGCATCACTTCTTTATCCTCCTCTGTCGGTGGAACACAAGATCCACATTGTTTCTTACAGTTGGGTGTATTTTCACCCTTTGAATATAAGCATTTTTTTAAGATCTCTGTAAATGTGCATGAGCAGAGTTATATAAACAGGACTGATCACCTAAACCAGTGGAAACAGCAGCGAAACCAACAAATCCAAAACTTATTCATGCTGAGATTCTGAATTGTGGTCTAGGATTTCTGAAAGTGTCTGTCTGATTTATTACCATGCAGTTGGCTGAGGAGAAAAACATGTTTGAGGTTTTAGTTTAGATTTATAGGGACACAACAAAGGCTTTCAATAACAGTTCTTCTCAAAAAACACAATAAGATAATACATCAATTTGGACAAGATATAACTCCATGGATCACAAAGTCTAGATGTCAACAGAAACGACACAGTTAACTCATAAAACATCAAGTGAAAAATAGAAAACAATACCACTGGTGTGTGTGTGTGTGTGTGTGTGTGTGTGTGTGTGCGTGTGTGTGTAGGTGTGTGTGTGTGTGTGTGTTCATGAGAATGCATGCACCATATGACAAAATGCTCTCCTACATTTAGTTAAGACAGATCCTGCATGAATATTTCATGAGGATGTTCAGTGAATTTACTCCCCCTGTGAATAAAGATGCTCCACAGACGTCTTCAGTAAAACTGACAGTGAGGAGTGTTTACAATTCAGTACATTTTAATGCCATTCAGTGACTACTAAGCCTTCTTTAACCATGCCATTACAAATGTTTGTAAGTCATTAATGAAGTGTAATGGCTCAGGTTTTTCAATAAGCCAACAATGATTCAGCTACGGCAGATATGTGAATGGTGTTAATAGACAGTTGTGGGTTTTTCACTGTCAAGTATGCCTTCATCAAGCACATTAATAATATCAAATATAATATGTATAATAAAATAAACACTTAATCAACATAATTCTGTCAATAATTTAACAATTCTGCAGATTTAGTTCTGCTAGTTTATGATTTTACAAAGTGCGCTTATTAAATTTTTATTCAGTTATTTGAAAAGATTGCTCACTGTTTCTTGACCAGACGCAGTGACCAGAAGTCTTGTCATCACAATGAGGTTGCCAGGCAACCAACTGAGATGCTGGTTGACAAGCTGTCATTTTTACATTGCAGCTTCTGTGCAGATTAAACAAACATATTCATCAGAAAGAGGTGGCAGGGGCTGTTAGTGACCTATTATTGATCTATGTTGCTGTACATATTAACAAAGCTGTGCCCTCATTGAAACATCCTGAGAGAGGAAAAGCAGGTGCTGCTTATTGTACCCAGGACACAATCACCATTATGTCCATTATGTGTTGATCTACATGAATTGACTGACTTGATCACATTCAAACTATGTAACCATACACACACAATCATCCTGTTGCTCCCATATTTGGTTATGATTAGATTTTAGTAGTATCTGTAGTGTGGATTTGCCTATATTTGAACATTTAATTTCACATTCTCAATATTTATTTTCAGTTGTTTCATGATCAATTCAACTTCTTCTGTCTCTCCAGACTGTAGTAAGGATCATTCATTACAACATTCAACCTGATTCTTATGTATTACTGCTTGACAGATCATTTATTCATGGTTTTGAAGCCATTTGCTGCTCGTGTGGCGTCCGGCTGCAGGTTCCTGGCTCAAGTGTTTTCATCAGTTTGAACTTTGAACCTTTGCCCTCAAAACATCTTCAAATGCACATGTGTAGATCAGGAACAAATCTAAGCTGAACTCAGAAGTTAGCAGCCCTGCAGCAACTCAGCTGGAGCAGTGTGAGAGGTCTGATGTACATACATGGTTTTGACTGATTGGGCCTGTTGGGGCTTTCTGTGCTGATGGACCGCAGCAAGATTCTGGGAATGATTTACTCATTTCGAACTTCCTTGGCAGAAGCAGTTGCCCACATGAAGTAGTTAATTAGTTTGTTAGGATTTAAAGAGGCTGTTGCAGGGAATACAGAAGCAGTCACGATGGCGGTTATCGGCTCGGTCCCGCCTCGGCTCAGCATCCCGGTGGATCGTCAGTCTGTCACGCTGGCGACAGCCGCACCATCAGAGGCTTCTCACAGCTGCCTCTCCCTCCCCTTGTCTGCTCTGAGTGGGCAGACGATACTCAGAGGAAGATCATCCCTCTGGTTTTAATTAGGCTTTTTAATTACAAGGAGGAGATGCTTTTCACGGAGACTTGCGCTGCAGTTGAGCTGAGATGATAGCAAAGAGAAGGTAACCATGACAGTGCCAAAGTGTTCAAAATCTGCCAAGCTGAATTTCCCCCCCCCCCCAAACTAATAGATAGCTGGTTTTGTTTTGATGAAAGGACTTTTGAGGCAAGTGGAATAGATTTTTGGTTTCCTCCCGGGGAAAAGGTAGAACAATTGATTCACTGCATCTAGTCTAGGATGAGTTTGTGTTTGTTCAGGGTAGCTGAAATGTGAAGACGTTATACTTTCACCAGTTTCAGGATTCAAGTAAAGAGGAGACAATGAGCATGTCTTCTCTGATCACTAAAGTAATCACCTCCTCCCTCCCACCAACACTAGCAGTGTCATTAGTCATATCTGTACATACAATTTATTCCAATCATAACTGGTACATTGTTCCTTTAATGGACCGAGCAATTGAGTCTCAGCAGATCAGAAATTACAGCAGTTATGTATAGATCCATTGATGGATTACTGGCATTTGAAATGTTCATAGGTCCTATTTCGACTTTCACTTATATTTGAACAAAGACATGTTAGGATGCTAATATTTGATAATATTTGATAATCGGATGAGGCTGAAAGTCATTAGTTTTTCAAGTATTAGGCAAATTTTATTTATTTATTTATTGGCCTGATGATGGTGCTACATGAAAGGTTAAAGGATCAGCAGAGTCCAGAGGGGAGACATGAATGTCAGAAACATTGTCAGATTTCATGGCAATCCATCCACTCTTGACATAACATAACACAAGTTCCCCTTGTGTTATGTTATGGCCTTTGCCCCACTATTTTCACTCTCACTGCTCTCATACAATAAGTGTTGTTTCCAGACTCTGCAGGCAGCTCTAACAACCCTAGCTGGTGAACATAGTAGAGCATTTAGCAGCTAAAGAGCCAGGTATTTTTCTCAGGAGTTGATGGAGAGTGAAGCATCAACTCAGAACAGTGAATGTTGGACTAACATTCATCAAGTGGACACAATGCTAATATGTACTTTATAAGTTCACAATGTGTAATGTTCACAGCTTGTTTCTGCTGCTCCCAAGTGGACAAAACATCTGTTAATGCAAGTTTAAAGGATCTATTTGTAAGTTCTGCTATTGCTACATAGCTAGCATTAGCATGACTGTTTACTTGCCAGTCACTCACTAAGAGCCATCTCCAGAGGTGGAAAGCAACGCCAATGGTTAACTCTTGTCTCTATCACGTCTTGTCTCGTCACTTTCTGATGGCGGCTCACTGTAGCCTCCAATGTGCCCTGAAGATGTGGTGCTGCTCAGAGGCGTATTAACGTCTTGTCTTGTAAACAGGAAGCAACAATCACCACCACCCACTTGCGGCAAGAAACCACATTCAGTGGCAGAAAAAACTTACAAATAGCCACTTTTTAGGGTTTGGTAAGGTTTAGGCACAGAAACTGCTTGGTTAAAGTTAAGGAAGTACATTGCTGTCATACATAAAGACAGCAAAGTGTGGTGAAATTCCTGCTGTCGTCACCCCATCTGGACTGCATCCCACTTCCTCCCTGATCTCTTGCGGGTCTTCATAGTCTTGATGTGGTGAATTATACAAATGAGGATAACTGCGCACACAAAGAAATTCATAGGCATTAATGACATTGTGCTTGTCGTGTACACACACAAAAAAAAAGACGCATTGTGTGAAAACTGAAAAAGAGACCTTGAGAGAATAGCTGAAATCCCGGATACTTTCTCACCTCCACAAAGCTGGCCAGTAATTCTAAAAATTGGGCATGATTTTCAAAAGGTCTGTTACAAAAAAAAAAGTGACTACAATTGTTGGACCGATTCCACCTTGGAAAGAGGTTTGTTTAGGCAAACACTTTGTTTGAAGCGCACTGTTGCCGTCTTGATCCTGCTGTTCTTGTGAGGGTTGTCTCAGAGGGAACTGTGAGCCATGATTTTACATTGCCTGTCATGTGTGACTGCAGAAATGCATATCAGTGAGTGAAAACAAATCCTGTGTCTGTGTGATTTTCATGTTTGGAATCCACTGCATTAAATACAGTAAACTGATTTGTACTGAATACATTTTCTAATAATAATCTGCAGTTGTTGGGGTGTTCAGACCAGACTTCAAGACTGACTCTTATCTCTTACCACCTGTTGCTTTTTCGCCAGTGGCGTTCTTGCTCTCTGCCTGGTTTTCACACTTCACACACAATATACTGATTTGTCTGTGCTGTTCATTCACAATAATGACTTAATTTTTAGTGAGGCTGTATTGGTGGAAGTGAGAAAGGAGCGGCCATGATGAGAGGAGCATATATGTAAGCATACAGTGGTGAAGTACTATTTTTTTTAACATTTAAAAGGAAATTAATGATTTTTGAGTAGGACGCCTAATGGTTTACCGGATGAAATGGGGGGCACAAACAAAAGATAATGGTAGTAGGCATGTGTGGTGCATGTCTCAGGATTGTTATTGATAAGATGGAGCTCATGTAGTGAAAAGGGGCAGAGATGGGAGCTAGAATAGATGTTGATAAATGAGTGTTCCTTTCAAAGAAAGAAGGGTGTAAAAGCTACACTTAGGGCTAGGTGTGGATTGAGAAGCTGGAAGGAGGGTTAAAGAAAAGGACAAAAGGTATTATATAAGACAGAAAAGAGACAAGAGGAGAAGATGGATGAGTGAGTGGTGAAGGCAAAGGCAGGAGAGCAGGGAGAGCACACAATGCCACATATGAAAATTCGCACACTTCTGAGGCTTTGTATTGACCGTGTGTTTATTCTCTACACCAGTGGTGCACATGGTGATTAAAGAGGAAACTGAAATAACACTGACAGAAACTCTCAGACTCAAAGACTCAGCAACAACAACGGTTGCTGCGAAAAGAATATATAACAACAACAAAGAGATATATAAATCGTTTAAGATCTGCTCAGAAATGTATTTTACATAGTGTAACTTCACTTAGAAGAGCGATATGGAAACTTGAAGCCTCCAGTTCAAATAAACTGAGAACTGACTTTTCATTGAAGAAGAAAACATCTTATGTCCAATATAGAGAGACAGAACAGAGATACATTTGCATATTCATATTCTGGATTTATAATTGAGTGAAGGAGTAGATAATGTAGAATGGATCATTTTTAATGAGATAATTAAACTTTTTTGTGGAAAAAAAATGAAGGGAATCTTTCATGCTTAAGAATTCACTCCTGGTTGATTTGGTGACACCCGTGGTTAGATGCAATTTAATACTACACCAAACTCAACTACTGAATATGTATTTTACTATACAGAGAGGCAGTTATTTAGTGGAAATATATTAATATGTTCTGGCTTTGTAAGTTCTCTGCAGCCGAACGTGTAGAGACAGGAGAATATAGTACAGCCTGTTAACTTAAGCTAGGGCTAGCTGGTTAGCATGCTAACTTCAGCAGAGGAAAAGACGTGATAGGAACAAGAGTTAACATTGTCGCTGCTTTGCACCTCTGGTCACAACTCTTAGTGAGCAAAGGAATAAAGTTTGATGCTGAACTCAGTATTTCTTCTAGTCTGGTAAGTAGGCTAAACAGCTATTAATGCTAATGTTAGCTATGTAGCAAAAGCTAACCTTATGAATAGCTCCTTTACAGATTATAACTTTAAGGTGATGGTTTGTTCAGACAAATTCAACATTAAACAATTCATTTGGGCCATGAAATTATATGAGTAAAAATACACAGAGGGGAGTGGTGTGTGAAAAGTTCATCTTAATAATTTAATCTGAAGGATATGAATCCAATACAGCAACCTCAGGCTCTTTTTCTTTTTTTTTTTTTGAACTTTTGTTCAGGGTCACCTGCCAAAATTCATTTCCAGAGCAAGTCTGAGGTTTCAGGAGACGACATCAGGGCCTGAGGAGAGGAAGGCGGTGATTTGAGATGAAGACTGACGCAGAACATCAGAGTATAAGAGGTGGGGGAAAGGTAATTGGCAGGAGGATGGGATGGAGTGAAGGGGAAAGAGACGATGATGAGTTTATGGATATGCTGTATATCCTCCAGTTAGTGAGATAGACACATGAGCGTAGCCATGGAAACCTTATGAGTCATGGGTAGCGACATTCAGGAGAGGGTGGGCAGAGATTGAATGACGCTTAAATTATTATCAAAGGCTACATAAAACAAGTCAGAGGGAAATTATTGTAGTTAACACCAGCAGGATTCCATTTCAGCATATTCAGGTGTTTTGGTTGTTAAATCTTGCCAACTGTGTCACCAATTAAGTGTATTGTTTTTCAGATAAATCTGTTTTAG
This sequence comes from Seriola lalandi dorsalis, assembly GCF_002814215.2. Lineage (NCBI taxonomy): Eukaryota > Metazoa > Chordata > Actinopteri > Carangiformes > Carangidae > Seriola > Seriola lalandi. The sequence continues at coordinate 102,679 of NW_019525133.1, read as the reverse complement.
TCAAATTAAAGTGAGTGAATTTAAAAAAAAAAATTAAGTTCTCACAAACTTATATTTCTATAAAGGAAATTTTGAACCATCATACGTGTCCTTTAACACACCACTGGTTTACACATAAAGTATATATTTAACTCTCTTATTGTCAGCTGTCTGTGTTGGAACTAGCATATTTTTACTACAACAAAATAATGTAGTCCAGGGTCACAATGGAAGGAACGTCCTTTACTGATTTTACCTTTATATTTGAAACAAGGACCTGCTGCCATTCACAGCTGTGTAAATGAAAAGAAAACCAGATGTTATACAGCAATATTTGCTTTTTGTTTAAAGATGAAATAAACATCTTGATCTGAAAATCTATTTTTAAAAGATGTTAATCATAATAAATAGCCTAATATAGAACATGTAAAAATTTGTACATAAATATCAAAACTTTTAAATACTGGATGTTTTAGAGATATTAAATCACATTTCTGTTTCCTTTTCTTCACCAAAGTGGATATAAAGTATTGATATTAAATCTCTAGACAACTGAAGTAGCAGGTGAGAGTCGTGACTGATAAAACTACTTTCCTCTCGTTGATATGATTGGTTTTTGGTACACGATGTGACACATGCCTGCTTACGACTGAGGTGACATTTCATATAACCGGCCTTCTGAGAAATGTGACGGAAACAATCAATAAACAGCAATTTCAAACACACTGGATGCACAACTTCTCAAATAAACACATGCAGGCTACAGACAAACAAAGAGCATTTTATTGTATTTGTATTATTTGTTTCTGTTTTCATCCAGATTTCAGATCTTTTCGTGCTGTGTTTTTTTTGGCACAATAAAAGTTCTCTCTCACTTGTAAAACATTCACTTTCTTCATGAAAGTTAACTTAAAATGCCAGTTGGCAACAGCACTGACTTTTTACACATCTCTCACTCATTCCTCAGTTGAATGAAAAATCAAAGCCGACTCCGAGAGGTGACTTTCTCTCCTTTGGAGATGGATGGGGAGGTGCGCTGCAGAGGATGGCATGTCCTGGAAAGAAAAGGTGAGTGAAGGAGGAGTAGGAGAAGAAAATGAGAAAGGACAGCAAACATGACCAAACTGAAAAACAGCCAGGATATTTATGTATAGAGATCTGTGTTAAGTCTCTGTAAGATAAGAAAACCTCAGTTTGGGCCATCTACAGATACATTTAACATGAAGAATGTGTCCTCTATTACTGTAAGCACATAATATGAGTATGCTATGATTTTAAGGTAATGTTTCCACTTGCAACCGTGTCTTAAGTGTTGCGTATTTCTCTGCCTTTTTTTTTTTTCTTTGAGATTGAAAAAAAAGAAAAAAGATACCATGCCTCCAAAGCAGCTTTGAAGCCATCGGCACACACAGGAGACCTTAGTGTTCATGCAGAAACTGAGTTGGTTGAACAAGAGATATCACTCAAATATGACACAAGCGTATCAGTGTTTCTTGCACCATCTTGTTCTCCTCCATTGCAGCTGGTTTCCTCCCAGAGAATTTACCCCTGAACATGATAGATGGTATGATTAATTCAGGCAGGAGCGCTGCAGGCAGAGCACAAGATGAATGGCCCGAACCATACTTGCAATGTGACAAAAAAAATCCCTGTAAAAACAAAAGTGTTTGCAGTTTGTAGTAAGTAGCAGGAAATGCAGAGGTGCCCCAGGGTTTAAAGTAACTCTCTCAGAAGCCAAAGGTCATAAGTTAAATCAGTTTTATTTACTGTATATAACCCAAAATTAGAGGTCTCAGAGGACTTTACACAGTCTATCCTTAAGACCCTCAATTCCCCCCAAAAAAACCTCTTTAATGAGAAAATGTGTAATATGTTGAGGATTTTCAGACAAATTGTGAAGACTATACATCAGAGAGAAAAAGTTAGCTGGATCCACCAACAAAATGTTAACGCGTTCCATCCCACAAGCCTTTCGTGGGACTCATGTTGTGGAGTCATGCATCATTAAAGCCCAAGAAGCTTATTTTAAAGGAATAGTTTTGCTAAACATATTAACTTTCTCTTACCAGAGATGCATTAAAATGAGTGTGTGAGGGTGGAAATTTTGTTTTATTTACCTCTGTGGATTTTGAATGAGACATTTCTGGGAAGCATTTGCATGTTTTTAGAGTTTAAAGACACTCAGAAGGAAAACAAGTTTCCTTTACCAAAACTGAAATAGCTAGAAATGACCGTATCTGACATTTTGCCTCTGGAAATTTTAATGTAGAAAATAGAGACGTTTATTTCAGATGATTATCTTCCAAATTTGGTAATCAGCCATGAACAAATGGAAAGCCTCATTGACTTGGAAAACTGCTGGAGAATATTTTCCTGAGTCTCTTGGCAGGCTCGATGAATGATGAATTCAGCACAGCTTTGCAGCAATGAAATGAATTATTTAATGTCGTTTTAAGGAGGTCTGACAGAGAGCTTCAGAGACAGGGGGCCAAGTAGAGGTAGTATGTGTGCATATGTGTGTGTTTGTTTGGTTAATGCTGCACCACCCAAACAGTGCTCTGCAGAAGACAGATTTAGACATTTCACTGATAAATGATGAAAGATGACAGCTGCACAACTCTGACTTGCCCCGCTTTTCTGCAGAGCTGAACTTCAGGACCACTCTGAAATTCTGCTGCTCTGCAGCGTACCTGTATATTACTGATGTCAAATGAAAGATCTCCTGTGGTCAAAATGTCAACTTTTTAGAGAAAACAAACAAGCAATCTAAGAGTGACACCTAGAATCTCTGCAGAGGTTGGCTCTGGGAAACACACGGATCACTAGAGAGTTTGCCTTAAATGTCAACAGCATGAACCTCAAAAACTATCAGATGTGTGTCTTTGAATGTACGGCTTGAAATGTCAAATGTCCAAAAAAAGTTAGCATTCAGAAAATGTTCTGTTCCTTCATTTTGTTTCCAGGGAAGAGTGGACAGGGGGCTGAGGGAAGGAGCAGGGGATAACGGGGGAACAGCCCTAGGACAAGGACAAGAGCAGAGCAGGAGACATCATGTGCATGTCCTGGAGGCCTGGCAGACAGGCTGGACTGTTCTGGAAGACATTGGCGAAGGCAGAGACGAACAACAGACCGCTCTAGAGGACGAGCAGGAGGCAATAATTGGGTCTCTGTAGAAGCCAGTGAAGACTGGGTCTCTCCGGAGGTCGGGCAAGAGGCTGGTGACGAAGACTGGATCTCTCCAGAAACTGAATAGGAGGACAACTGAAGCTGGATCTCTCCGGAGGTCCAGCTGGAGGCTGAAGGCATGTCCCTTTCAGAGGCCAAGCCTTTCAGACTCAGGACCAGACTCAGTCCATGATGGAGAGGTACTCAGCAACAACAGACCAACAACACTATGACAAAACATTCAAATTGTACATGGACATGTACAGTAGCATACTACATTGCTAACAATATGCTAACAGTCAGTGTGGTTGAAAAGTCAGACATCTTTTTTTTTTTTCTCTCTTATCAATAATTATCGAAATCGATTGATATGAACATTTTTATAAAATTTTTGGCCATATCGTCCAGTCAGGCGATTCTGCTCTGACCATCAACAAGGCGTCTCTGTCCACAGAACGGCTGCTCAAACCAGCCCGTCTGCCAACAACCATGTCACAGTCAAAGTCACTGAGATCACATTTTCCCCCATTCTGATGTTTGACGTGAACATTGACTGAAGCTCCTGACCTGTATCTGTGTGACTTCATGCCTTTACAGTTAGCTGCAGATTAACACACGTTTGATGAGCTTGAATTTACAGCAGCAGGACAGTGTATGTTGGACTTTATAATGTATAGAATAGATTTTGAACAACAATGGATGTCCACAGCAAAGAGAAATAATCCGTATCAGGGTTTTAACTTGCAGGGGATGCTTCATAGGGGGATCAATTCGTTATTGGATTTGGTCTTTTTGTGGTATTTGTGGACAGGAAGAAAAATATAGAAGCCTTGTCATTTTGACATTGCCAGGATCTTTATAACACTTTGAGTCTCTGTTTTGACACTCATCCCAAAACAAATGGTTAATTAAAATAGCCTTCATAAGGCTGATTCCAATAGATCATCATCTTTCCTTCATACACACAGAAGCAAACGTGAATATCTTTAAAGGTGAAAAGGGTGAAATAATGAAATATTGAACATGGATTAAAAACATTGTGACAAACATGTCATCCTCAGCAAAGGAAGCTTAAATTCCAATGAACTTTCCACTAACAAAGTTTCCCCATCAGCAGCCGTTTGTATCTCTGAATGTATGGTTTTTATCTACAATCACTTACCTGATTGTTCAGGTTATCTGAGGAGAAAGCAGCAATTAATTTCAGGCTGGTTGGGCACAACTGAGTCTGTCTTAATGGCTGTGTTGGCTGACAGCATGAGCCTTTGGAGAAAAGCGTCCAATTAAATGGGAAACACAGAGACAAGGATTTATTTCCGAAACTCTCGTGTTTGAGCTGTAGCTTTAAAACGGCTGAGGGTGACTTCCACAGAAACTCATCTAAAATTCTAACAGTGCTGTAATTTCAGCTCTCTGTGGATCACAACAAAAAGTTGGGTGAAAAATGTTGTACTCTGCCTCAGCAGCTCTCAGAGTAAAACCAATTCTCCTGTGGGATAGGCTGTGACCTTGTACCCTGTGGTTCCCCGCACTTCCATATCCCCTGTTTAATTTAGTTCAATTCTACCGTGCAATTTGAAAAACCTGTGACATTAATACATTACAATTCTCCACAGTTTGGAGACACATTCATCTTCCCACTTTTGGGTTCAGCCTCTAAAGCACATTTTATTCCTGCATGTACTGGAACGTTCTTTGCTGATTATATGTGTGTGTAGTTTAAACATCAGTATTATAACATGCATTCGGTTTTAGCATCAGAACAAAGTAATAACAGTTTGTGTTTGTCTGTGAAGCAGAAGCTTCGTTCCCACCAAGGTTACGCAACCGAAGAGAGGAATGCATTTCTCCTTGCTGGTGCTTTACATTTTACACCTTCAACTCTCACAATGCGGAAACTGTTTTGTAAAGTAATAATAAAAACTGGAGGAGGACTGAAGGTTTTGTACGGTGAGTTTTGGAGATTACATATCTTATGAAGTGCAAGACTGCCCCTTTAATCTCTTTCGACCTGTCTCTCTCAGGAGCAAATACGTTGTAGCTCACATCATTCATAATGGGATGCATGATTCATGACAGCCTAAGGCACAAAAGCAAAGAAAATAATCATCTGTGCTCTCCATTATTGAGGGTATTCACAGCAGCTATACAGCCTGTTCCCATGACTCTCATGTACACATGGACAGTTAGTGCTTTTCCTATATGTAAGAATACTCTCTTGCTCATAGGCATTAAATGGATGTCTCCAGAGCTGAACTGTGAACCAGCAGCATTTCTGGGCATCTTGTTGCAAAAGTGTAATTTAATAAAGTACATCTACAAAGCTGCAACATGAATGCAAATAGATGTTACTGAACCCATGCAGCATCGGTCACAGTGCACTTTTTATACTGTGAAAAACAATAAAGAGGTGCTCATAAAAAGAACAAACAACACTGCTGCCCTTTCCTCAATAACATGTACAGATATATCATACCACACCCATCTGGTATCATATAGAAATATAAAATACCAGCATTATTACTCCTAAAGCTTGGCTTGCTTTTGACGGATCAGCTTTGACAGTCAGGCCTCAGGACAGCAGTGTGCAGAGACTCTGTGGGAGGCAGTGGTGAAAATCCCGTGAAAGGGCAATTTCAGAGATGTCACATTGTCTCACTGAGATAAGATCCCTGCCAGGTAACTGCAACAATCCTGAGTTCGAATCCAAGCTGGAAGTATTGTCTCTCTCCCCCACGACTGAATAAAGCAGAAATGCCATGGAAACCGAGATGAAATTAGTTTTCCATTTCCTTTTTTGAAAATTGGCCTGTAAAAATGAAGCACAGTACAAGAGCAACAAATTGTGCCTGTGAGTCAGACATGATGTATAAATGTAGCACACAGCAATGTGAAATACCACTCAAAGCAGCATTAAAGATATTAACAGTGATGCTCTGATTTAATGTTTATCAAGATGTTTAGTTGAAGCCACTATTTGCAGGGCCTCACATGAAATAAAGTAAAAGGTTTGGAAATTGTAACTAGCAACTCAGACTGAATAGAAACATAGAAAGTTTGAGCCACTACAATTTAAAGTAAAGGCTTTTGACTTAGCACATTATTTCTGCCCAAACACATGCAGTCGCAATTTACATTCCATGTGCATGTCTCCTTACTGCATGCATTTATGGTAAGGATTGTGCATATAGTAGGAGGAGACATGTTAATATGATGAATTTCATGAATTTCCACTATGGGATAAATAAAGTATTCTCTATCCATCCATCCATCCATCCATCCATCTATCCATCCATCCATCCATCCATCCATCCATCCATCCATCCATCCATCCATCCATCCATCTATCCATCCATCCATCCATCCATCCAATAGAGGTTATGTACTCTGCTTGATCTGCTGAAATCCAAAAATTTGCAATAGCTGTGTTAGTTCTGTATGCATACCACAGAGCCTGTTTGAAAGTACCATGGACTCTATGTCTATGGTAAATGTCCCAAATATACTTCACACACCTCTAAAATTGGCACAGGAATTTATTGAAAGCACATGAGATACTAGTACCAAATAATAGAGTAATAGGGTAAATTATAGTGTATTTTGCCTCACACAGATTGTGGCCTCAAATTCATCAGGAGCCACGGTGTGCATTTTTACGATGCCATTTATTTACGAATCTGTCCCTAAACGTCTCCTTGAAGTTGCTAGAGGCTGCACTTAGGCAGAGCGGTGGTTTCAGCTAATGCTATCGTCAGCCAAAGTCCAGTCATCAAAGTCATTAAAAACCAGCCAAGGCTGATGGGAATGTTGTTTGTTATGCAGGTATTTGGTCATAAATCAAACTACTGGACACATTAAAATTCTGACCTGATGGTGGAGCTAGATGAAAAGTTAAAGGATCACCACAGTTATTATAATTCACCCTGAAGGGAACAGGAGTCTGTGGACAAAACAATCCAACCAATAGTTGTTGAGACACCCCACTCAAAACTACAAATGTCAACCTTATGGTGGCGCTACAGGGGATCACTAAGGTCATAACGATGCAATATCTATCTGAATGTCAGTGTTGGACATGCTGACAGTTTAATCTGTAGAAACTCACTGCTAGTGTGGGTAAAAAGACGAGCAATGTTGGTCTGAATCATAAAAGATGTGAGCTCAGTTGAAACCACTATTTGTTGAGCCTCACATACAGTAAGTTTGGAGATGGTAAATGACAGAGGAGTGCTGGGCCTTATATCATCTGCCCCTTCGAATGAAAATAAATAAACTCCTCACACTTGCCTGGGCAGGCTTCCACTTAATCACTGTGAAAAAGCTGTAGTGACTACTGAATTCATTATTGAAGAGGGGCTTTTGGATGTAACAGATCTGGTGAGAGGCAGCTCTTGCATCATTAACAGCCCTTTAATAGCCTCATTTCTTTTTTCATTACTTTTTTTTTTTTCAGTGTAATTTAAAAAGTTGAAATTTATATGATTAAATTTCCATGCTGAGCAGAAGGGAGGTATAAGCATGTGAGCCAGGTCTGAACAGCATATACTGAATGTAAATAAAGTGGTATTAATACTGTTGGACATCTGTCACAGTTATACAGCACAGTAGGTAGTGTTCATATCTAATCTATATCAACATTTTTACATCAAATTTGTGTATTACAAAGAGAAGTATTAGATTCATTTGACTCTTGTAGTTCTTGATCGGACTGAACTCGATAGTCCTTTGATTTTGTTTATGGAGCAGCTGCAGCCAGGTAAAATCGTTGTTTTTCCCAGAGTGGCTTTGACTGCAGACACACAGAGGAAACCAGACACTTGCTGTTGTTGTGAGTTATTGATTTGCCTCGACCTGTTATGCTCTTGGAAATGTGCATTCAACCCTCATGATTTCTCAGTGAGACTTTCAGACAAGCAGACAGGTACCATAAGTGTGACTGCAGGCTCCAACAACCATGTCTGCCCTTCTTTGGACATCCATCTGTCTTTCACCTTTTTGTTTCTTCTTCACACATACACACACACACACACACACACACACACACACACACACACACGCGCACACACACACACGTATGAATAGCAGTCAAATGATTTAACTCCAGAAAAGCCGCAGAAAGCTGTCTGAGCTTGGCTCGATAAATCACACAAACACAATGACCACAGGGTGAGAGATAACCACAGACACATCTCAGAGCGAAGATGGTATTGGGGTCTGTAGGTTAGCGTGGGATTGAAGGGACACACATCCTCTTTTTTTAGCCCTGCTGGCAGCATGGCTCTAGGGAGGACAGTGTTGGTCTGTCGGTTGATCCACCGCTGTGGTCCAGACTAAAATACTGTATCGTAACATCTACTGGATGGATTGCCATTGGTACATTTATGACTTCCTGACAATGTAATTTAATGATTTTGGTGATCCACAGACTTTTGACATTTGTGGTTTTGAATTAAATGTCTCAGCAACTCCTGGATAGATTTCATGTTAGCATTGTCATTGTTAGCCCCACAGTCTCTGAGGGCCAGGTTATACTGGAAAAGAGGGGGTTTCGTACGGCATGTTGTCTGACCGCAGTGGATAGTGGCTCTGATCTGAACCGGACTCAAAGATGAAATGAAAACCCAGCAGTCGTAAAGATGAAGGAGATGTACTATTGTTTAAAAAAAAACTGGGATGATGGTGCACATTTTCAGACAGTCTCCTCCAAGAAGACATTCAGTGTTGCACTCAGCTGATCACATGAGTAGTGCCACAAATTGTTGTGTAACAAATGAAAAAAAAAAAAAAAAACAGAGCTGGGGAGAGAAAACATTCCTGCTTACATGTTCATCCCTTCCGCACACACACTTTACTTGTTAAGGACTCACTGCTGCATGTTTGAGAACCATGATGAAGCAGAACAGTGCTTTTGTAGCTCTTGACCTTTTCACATGCAAATCAGTGCAATCCTCCTCAGAAAGGAAACCAGAGTTGATCCAGGCCACTTCAGATCCCTATTAATCAGCCAACGGTGTCAAGGAACATACACACGTTCCACCTTGCCGTTTCTCTCATGACCTTTTCATCATCCTCCCTTCAGAGAGTCCCAGCTCCTCATATCTAAACCCTGAGCGTGTCACATACATGTGGAGGACGACCAGACAGTTCACTTTCAGCTTAAAAACATCCATTCCAGTGCAATTTCCATGCAGCTCTCACTTCAATCCTTTTAGTTTTTAGAAATAGTTCTGCCTCATGAAAAGATTTGAAAAGCAACGAACCAAGCATCCTGACGCACCGTGGCCTGGTTTTGTTGGGAATGAAATGTGTCATCTGACAGCTAAAAGCCACTAATTGGTACTGTAGCCGTAATAATGTCTATGTCATTTTCTTTCACCCAATGTTAACAAGTAGATTTGCACACATTAAGTCGGAACAGGTGAGTGTGTGTGTGTGTGTGTGTGTGTGTGTGTGTGTGTGTGTGTAAGAGAGAGAGAGAGAGAGAGAGAGAGAGCAGAGTTTTGGTGCCCCCCTGTGTTAACAGTCTGAAAATATATTTTGAACAGGCATGGCTGCTGATGCTTCATGCTTTCGCTGCAGATGCTCGATGACCGATGAAAATTCCAGTGAAAAGAACCGAGAGACTTCACATCTCAAAGGCAATAATGGTTTGTTTTTGAAAATGTGATTCAGATGAACAGATGACACATGAAATAAAGTCAGGAAAAGGCTGTCTGGTTCACCTTGTGTACACAGATCTCTGATGATATAAAGCAGAGATATGGATGGATGGAAACAGTACTGAGCAGTTATGTGTTTCAAGTCATAACTTATTTATGACTCTTTTACATTTAAAGGAATTCTTGGGCACATTTCTTGAGCCTTTAGATGCCTGAGTTTCTCACCGAATTCTACAGTCCTTTCCTACTTTCCATTTTGTTCTACATGATACAAAGAATTCAACTGACTTCATGTGTAACAGAGGTTAGAAAACAATCCATGGTAAATATACATGTTTTTTAAACAACAGTATAGCCTGTTATAATAGTAGGTTATGTAGACAATACTACAATATATACTATGATTTCATTCTGATATTTAACTCGGACAAAAGTGACGCCATTCCTTTTAACCTGCTGAGAGTAAAATGTATGCGACTATTTCTCACAGAAACTTCTCTGATGTAACTCTAGACGCGGTTGTGTGTGAGTTTATGGAGGCATTTGTATTCTTTACGTGTTTATAAGCTGAGGATAAACATCCTCTAGTATGATCAGTGGACTTCTAAACTTCTTTACGAACTTACTGTGATTCTCCGCCTCTAAGGCAGACGAAATGTGAAGATCTTCAGTGGATTTTGTATGAAATGTATGATGTGGAATTAAGTCAATGCGGCAGTTTTTCCGGAAGAATATTTTGGAGGGTGGCGGTGTAGTTGTTGCACAACAGGGATGTAATGTGACCCCCCCGTGTGCATTAGTCTGTATGTGGAGCCTCAGCAGTGCATCTTCTCGCCGACTGCAGCCACAGAGCAGCGGTGGCAGCGCGCCTGCGCAGTGCATCCAGGGGCTCGGCGGCGTTCGGTGCTGAAGTGGGGCGGATGGCAGAAAAACAGCGGCGATGGACATAACACCACAGGATTCCCATTTACGATGTCGTTAATTAAGCATCGGGACATCGCTTTTTCACACCTATCACCCTAGGACACTGACAGCCCAACATAAAGGGGTAAGATGCTGATTTATCTGCGCTAATGCTCCACACGGAATGGCTAGCTGACGTTAGCACGGCGCTAGCTGGTGCTCAGCTGCCACCGCCTCCTCTCGCTGCGAGAGATAGCGGATCTCAGGCTTTCGGCTAAAGCTAGCAAGAAGAAAGTGGGTGGTGTTTGATTTCTGAAAAATTTCGGTGCGACAGTTAGCGCCGTGCTCTCCCCTCTCTAACGGTTATAGCTCCGTGCTGTCGCCTCGGAGGGGATCTCCTCGCCCGGCTGCTCAGACTTGCAGCGGCTCGCCGGGCTCAGATGGTTCGGGCAGCTGCAGAAGAAACCATGTAAAACACCCAGCCCAGCAGCTAGCCAGTAGAGCTAGTGCACAGAGGGAGAGAGCAGGGTCCGATGAGCCTGCCTACTTCTTATCTGAAGATATGCACGGGCCTTCGGGCAGATGCAACAGATCTAGTGCTGCGACAGCACACTCCACCATAAACTGTTTTGTCAACTTCCTCACTTGCGACTTCATTTTGCCACCGCATAGAGTTATTTAAGCCCTTTTCACCTAATGTCATGCACTGAAACGATATCATGTCGTGCACAGCTAAGGGAGTACCCACACTACAGTTTCCCATGGGTGTGTTGAGTCAGAGGAGCCCAGGTTATGTTGCCACTACATCCTGGATGACTTCATGATTCATCTCATTCAGCTTTTACTCTTCATTCAGAGGCTTGATAGAATACCAGCTGTCTTATCAGCATACCTGTGACTGATGTTATTTGCTGGTAGGATAGAGTAATTTAACTTGAAGTACTGTGCAAACGTCTTAGGCACTAAAAGTAAAGTGAGGATGCTTTAAAAAACAATATCATGAATCATTTTTCTAACCAATTAATTAAACACAAAGTGCAGAGGAAAACCTAAACCAAATGCTTTCGCTTTTAGACAGCACCAGTTCCTCTCTGTATACCTGTGCACTGTTTGTTTTAAGGTACTTGTCAGGAACGTTGTTCCAAGCATCTTGCAGCAGAACTTGCAGATAACACAGATCCTCTGTGGATTTAGGCTGTTTCAGTGTCTTCTGTCTGTTCATGTGATCCCAGACTGACTCCATGAGGTTGTGATCAGGGCTCTGTGGGGGTCACACCATCTGTTGCAGGACTCCTTGTTCTTCTTATTGCTGAAAATAGTTCTTTATGTCTCTGGCTGTATGTTTGGGGTCGCTGTCAAGCTGCAGAATGAATTTGGTATTGTGTGATGGATGAGAATCGAAACATCTAAATTGCCTGAAACATTTGCACGGTACTGTAGACTTAAAACACTGAAACTGTACAGTACTATTGTCAGCAGAGGCAGAGTTACCCAACACCAAAATCATCCCTAAAGACATAAAGAGTGATATCCTGTTTGTTCTCATTGAAGCTGCAGAGTTAACATGGCTAGAGTGCTTATTTCTTTGGTAGATAGTTGTGATGTGATGTGAAATCTCAGCTGCATTTATATTTGTTATAATCATCAGCAAATTCATGTAACAATTCGATCTTTTTCTTAGTCAAAAACTGTCCCAACTGTTTTCTGGTTCAGTCTGTGGCTGCAAATAATGACTGCTTTCAATATCGAGTAATCAGCTGATTGTTGCGTTGATTCCTTGAAGAGTGGTTTAGTCTGTAGAATGTCAGTCATTAGTGAAAAATGTCTTCAGATGTCTTGTTTTTTCTGACCAACTGCCCATATCCAATAGATGTTCAGTTTACAGTGATATTAAGCAGAGAGATCATGTTTTTTTGTATGTTTTAATTAATTTTTTTTTTTGGTAATTTTCGTTGAAAAATTTCTTGAATGATTAATCGATTTTCAAAATGGGTCCAGATTATTTCTCTGTCAATTGACCAATCGATGAATTGACTAATTATTTCAGCTCTAGTTCAGACATAGTACAGACAGCCATTATAAGGATGCTGGCCTCAACAGTTTTGTAAGTCTAATCTTTTTTTGGGAAGCTTGTTTTTAAAGTTACTGTGTTGCTGTCTTCCTCCTGGGAACAGGCAATTGAAAATCTCACAAGTACAACACAAAAGCCTTATCTTTGCACACAGCTATGCAAAATCATTCTTCAGAGACTTTTAACATACAAGGGAAACTTTTGTTTTCAAACCAGTTTAAACTGGCATGAGCATCGATGCTTCCCTCACTGAGGGAACGGTTTTACTGTAGAACAGTATTGAGAAAGCATGTTGTGTCATATGGGTGGGGGGTGGGGGTGGGGGGGTAGCTCCATGTGAAACCAAGTAAATGCCATCTGACTGTGATGGTCTGTATCACCAGTGGCTTGATTGTTTAAACTAAGTGTATCATCAGTCATTTACTGCCTCTGCTTCATTTCCTGATTCATTTCCTGATTTGGTTCATTTCATCTTATTTCAACCACATCCTTTAACTTGTCACTGATATATGAGCATCAAAGTGTATGTTTGCTGATAAGTAACAAATGATTGTTTCATTATTGATTAATCTATCAATTATTTTTCCAGTTAAGCGATTATATGTTTAGTCTAAGAAATGCCAGTTAACTGTGAAAAACGTCCAGTTACCGTTTTCCAGAACATTGAAACGTCTTTCAGTAATTTCACCAAAATATAAAGATGCTCAGTTTTTCAATGATATAAAACAAAAAAGCACCAAATCCTGACTTTATGTTAAATGGGAAACAATTTAGAAAAATAGTTTTAATCTTTAACGTCGACCAAAATGATTGAGAGTCGACTACTTTTTCACGCAGCTAATCGTTTCAGCACTTCAACAGTGTGGCCGTTACGTAGTGTGTCCACCAGACAGCAGAGTTTATTTTTCAGTACGCTCAGTACGTATGTTAGTCACAATTCTAGTCACACAGCAAATTTAAGGGATTTGTTAGCATTAGCAAAAATGCTAATGTTGAAAATGAATACTGGCTGATACAGCACATCGTCATTGGATGTATAAAGTCTGATATTGACCTCAAAGTAAGGAGGATGTAGCGCATTGAACATCAGGTTGTGTTGTGTCTTCACAGTGAGAGCAGTAAGACCCGACATATCTCCGCACTGTTGCCACTAAAGATAAATCGATAAGTGATTTTGACTGTAAAACCTGGTTTTGGTTGCCCTGTGTGTTTTTCAGATGCTGTACTTTAACTGCTCCCTGCACTCTCAAGTCCATAAATGATCCAAGGAAGCCGAGGAGGCGACGGCAAGAGAAACAAAAGGAGTGAGCGAGTGAAATAAGGAGACAAGGAGAGGAAGTAGTTACTCTTCACCTCGGCTCTCGTGTCCCTTTCCGTGCCAGTCGGTCAGGGATGGTGAGACCAGTAACTTCTCTTCTCTGTGGTGAAAAGAACCTCCTTGCCTTGCCTCCATCAAGCCAAACAGTCAGTCCATTAGCCAAACAGACGCTCAGACAGTCCACAAGTCAGTCACTCTGTCAACCAGCCTGCTATCGTCCAGCAACCTATTACCTCATGCCATGACTGCTCTGTCTGACCTGTTTTTAGGAACTCATTAATTCATGGTAAGTTTCCCCCCAGCCCCCTCTTTTTACAACTCTGTTGCTTATTGTTCTCACATTTACTTCACATTGTTTACCTTTAAAATGAGCAAAAATCTGTTTAAAAAAAGTATGATTAAATAACAAAGTGGTTGTTGACTGTAATGTGTGGAGACACTGATGGAGAAGGGATTTTGTTATGGGTTTTATTTTGTGTTCTTTTCCACTTTATGACTTTCGAAGTAGAAAAAAGAGAAACGAAGAAGGACAGACTTGGTTATTTTCTGTTTAACATCACAGCAACGCTCTGTAAATTGTCTCTTCAATATGTCTGTTGAGTGTAAACATTGATGCTTGAGCTGAGAAACAGTAGTTTGACAAAAATGTCAAACAAGGTCCAACTGACCAACCTTTTCCAGAGCTTTCAGCCGCATCCCGCCATCTTTCTCAGTGGTAGGAGTTTGCTTAGGTGTCAAGGAGATTATTGTCTCTACGACAACTTCATAACATCTTCATGACAACTGAGCAAACTCCCATCTGCTGAGGAGGCACTGGAAAGTGCTTGTAAGGGGACCTTGAGTTAAGTTTTGTTCATCCTAAAGAACTGACCTCATGTGTCACGTCTTGCATCGGTTGGTCTACAGTTTTGCTGTTGCTAACGAGAAAGAAAATCTTATTTCTTCTATAAATTTGATCAGGTTCTTCACCATCAGTGTATAAACAATAGCTTATAATGACTAAATGAAAATGCATATATAAAATCTTCTAAATTCCTTATTTAACATATGGATGCATCCTGTTTGCTAAACCCATCCTAGCGCTTAGTTGAAGTCGATCTGCATCAGATTCCGTTGATCGGCCATAATTAGTCTTCAGTATGTGAAGCCTCACAGTTCACAAAGATCCTGTATCAGAGCAAAATCCAAGCCATTAACTGGGAACTTTGTATCTGCTGGAAGTTTATAAAATAAGAACAAAACTGTTGCGTGTCACAGTGGACCTCTCATTAATTATTTGTGCTGCACAACAAGCAAAAATCATAAATTATGGGTAATATTTATGTAACATATTCAGTAGTTTAGGACACTTTTAGGAATATGTTTGCTCAAACAAGAGAATCAAAGTGAAATAGGCTCCTTGTTTTACATTTTCTGTGACTAATAAAAAATTATTATTCTTAAATTGAAAAACGCTATTAATGTTTCTTTTATTTGATTCTATCAGGAGGATGTTTTAGGTCACGGAGTAAAAATATTAAAGAAAAAGAAAAGCTTTGATACTGAACATTCACCTCCGACCTGACTCCGCTAACACTGAGATTAGGTCCAGATTGTAAAGCCCTCTGAGGCAAACTTGTGATTTTGGGAGTATATGAATAAAATTCAAGAACATTTCTACAATGCTGCTGCCTATAATGTTAGGCTAAGCCATTTCTTCTGATCAACTTGATATGAACTATTGCTGATAAACAAAATAAGTTGGCTGAAATACTGTGTGGTGATACTTAAAAATGATAATTTCTCTATCATTGAGATACTCAGTCCTGTAGTCTGGAGTGTTAGAGTAAAGAAAAAGTACTGCGCTTATAAAAAGAAGAAAATAAAAGTCTTCCAGGTCCTATATTTTCTTTTGAGGGAGTGACACCAAGACACAAACAGTGTTTTTATTGGCGTGTTTTTCTGGTAAAATATGAGCCGAGGAAAGTTTGGGAACGAAGGCAACAAAGAAATATTACGACTTCCACAAAAGCCTGATCCACCCAGAAGCTCCTCTCTTTCCCAGGCCTGTATTACTCATTGACCAGGAGTCCTGCTCAGCTAGAGCTCTCATTGGCTTAACCTGTAACATGAATGACTTGTCTACAAGTGGGAGTTAGGAATGACTGTTCCACCCAGCTTTCTAATGTGAAAGACCACAGTTTGTGACTAGTAGCATGTGTTGCCAGATTGAGTGGTTTTCCGCCCAGTTGGGCAACTTTTTATTTAATGGGCTGGGTAGAAATGGCACAGGCTTCTTTTTGTTCCATGAAAAGTCAAGTTATATTCCAATAAGCTGGTTCCTCCTCTCTAACTAGTTTGATTAAGACTGATGGGGCGCTGTGTTCAGCTTGACATTCAGTGACTGATCAAACTGGTCAAAACCAAATGTTACTGCAGTATTATAACCAGGTGGAACCCTTTTTCCTATTCGAATTAGTATTTGGTTTTGCCTCAGTAAAAAAAAGAAGAAAAGAAGTGTATATCTCTTCATATAACGGAAGACTTAACATTTAACGCAACATTACTCAGGAAAAAAACATTTAAAAATCATTTCATTACATTCTCATATCCAACTCTATATAAACCAACCTCTCTTAAATGAAAATAATAAATGTAAAAAATTTGGATAATTACACGATGATTGGGTTCCAAGCTTCGACTGGGTTATTAATCGGGTAGTTACTCCTTAACAGACTCTTAATATTATTTACAGCTCATGCTTTCTGACTGATGAAACTGATGAGAGAGAGCACTGAATAGTGTTTTGGCTGATGTGATTTCCTGTATTTCGATAGTTTCCTCAAACAATTATTCCATGTAATGTCTGAATTAAGAGAATGAGGAAACAGTGAGAGTGGTCACCGGAATACTTTGACAGCACTGCATATATGACGGATCTCATAGCTCCCTTTTTCATCATCGCTTTTCGTTCATCTCATTGTATTTGTATTTCCACTCCATATTTGCATGTCCTGTCAATGCCGCCTCCTTCTCCGGCTTTAGAACAAAGCCGTAGCCTCGCTGTCGTTTTGCATCCAGCGGCCTGTTTTTCCACGGATGATGCCTGGCCGCTGAAAAACTGATGGCCACTCCACTGGTCAGGTGACGACATTTGCATATCAGGCAGGTCGTCTCAGCATTACCTACCACGTATGGTCGTTGAAGTAAATTGCATGTCTGTGTGCAGAGTAAAGAGAAGGAGAAAGAGCAAAGGCCCGTCTGTTGGTACTGGAGCACAGTTATATTTATTTGGATTTTTAAGTGTTTTTAATGAGGAGTTTAATTTGAACCATGACGTTACAGGTAAGAGTTCTGTTTCTTAAATTAGCTAAGACTGCAGTTAATTAGTGCATTTTTTTCCACTGGATCAGCTTGATGAAATTGAGCTGAAATGCCCCAAACTGTGAAGTGGGGTTTTTTTGTTCATTATTTGGTGACAGAAGAAGAGTTAGTTCTGACATGGCATCCTCCTCTTAGCCAATCTTCATTTCCTGTTGTAAATGTTGGCTGTTGGACTATTTGGGAGAGAGCTGTTATACTCATCACACAGTGGGACAAGGGTTTTCCCGGCCCACCAAGAGTTGCTTCTTTCTGCATGGAGGGTGATGAAAAATAGCATTACTAGACTACACTGTATATCATCACTAGAATGAGTTATCAGAGAAAAGTGTTTTTAATTTAAGGTTGAAAAGCGCTATGTTTGCATATAAAAGCTCTTTGTGTGATGTTAAAGTGGCTCCTCACATCCCTCCCACCTGGAAGGCTGAGGCTACTGGCACGCTGACCTTCAAAGTCTCTGTAAAGGCCGAGGATTACCGCAGGCGATGGCCAGCACAGCGTTGTCCGCAGAGACTTTAAGGCAGAACAGAGTTAGTTGTCCAGGTCAAACCATGTTTAAGTACAGTAAACCTGATTTAGGTAGCTGCAGCGGCAGAGAAACAACTGACTCACTAAACTGTTTTGAAAAGTTTTACACAGTCCATACCCAAGTTTGCAGCAGCTGAAAGTGATATTGTATAAAATTATAACAAATAGTTTCTCTCTGCGTTTATTTTAGCTCTGAAGAACAACATTGGCTCTCTTCTCGGAGGCCTGCACTCAGCAACATTAAAAGACGTTTTTGTAGGAACTCTTTGTTAAACACCTCCACTCCAAAATACCTAAAGTGATGAGCTGAAAATTCTTTGATTCAAAATGGTCCCATTAAAAATGGTGACAGTGAGATTTCAAACTGCAGTGATTCATTGATTAAACGCTTAGTCATCTAATTGAAAATTGAATTCTATTAGCAACTACTTTACTAATGGAATTCAGTCATTTCAGTCAGTATGTTCTCTCATAGGTTTCTGCAACTCACTGTCTTTACTGTGCATTAGAGCTGGAGCAAGCTGGCACGTTAGTACTGCGGCTAATATTTATTTTCATTAAAACATCAATTAAACTGTAGATTATTATTTGGATAATTATTTGGATGGCATGAAATTTGGTCATGTGGACATGTCAGGGACCCCAGAGGATGAATTCTAGTCTCCGGTGATCCACTCACCTTTAATCCAGTGACATCACTGAGTGATTTTATTTGAAATTTCAATTATTGGATGGATTGTCCAGCAATCAGGAGCAGATGAATTAAATTATTTTGGCGATGCCTTACCTCTTCATGAAACCCTGTCAACAGATCCACTACTTTGGTTTATGGTCAACTACCTGCAAAACTAATGGCTTTCCCATCAGCCTCAGCTGCAGCTTTGTCTGTGTGTTGAAGTAACAAGTGTTTAAGTGAAGTGTGCCAAACCAAGGTGGTGAATACATCAGCATTGTTATTGTGAGCATGCTGATGTTAGCATTTGGTCCAAAGCGCTGTGCGAGTGCAGCGTCGCAGCCATGCTAACTGAAGTGTTACCACATACTATATGTTTTCATCACATGTCTCATACATTAAAGAGCAGACTTCACAAAGCCACATCAAAGCATTTGCAGAAATAGTACAGTGGTTTCTGCTGCTGCTTTGATGTGAGATACATGTATCTACGGTGGAATGACGCACCATCAGCCAACAGCAGCACATTCATGTGACCACACTGTATAAAAGAGACACTACAATATTTCACTTTTTGTGACCTATCACTGTTTAAATCTCATCTCCTGCCAGTGCAGAGGATGTTGCACATTCTCAGGCCAGACAGAGGGTGAATGTAGAAAGAGCTGGCTGGGTAAATATGAGTGTGCATGTGTACATCAATTTGTGTATTTATAACATGTTTGTCAGTCCATGAACATGATGTGTAAACTCTGTTTTTCATGTCTGTTTGTGTCTGTGCCCATTGAAATGTATGTGTAGTGTCCGTCAAAGCCGAGTGAAAGACTGGGCTTAAAGCCAGAAACCCTTGTACCGTACAAGGAAGGGAATCCTCTCTGTCCTGCTTGAGTGCTCTCTCTCTTACTTCATCTCTCTTACACACACACACAAACACACATACACGGTTCTTTTTTATTTTTACCCCCTCTAATAAGAAATATTGCTGGTGAGCCACAAGTAAAACATGGGGACCAAATTTGTAACTGCGCTCACAGTTATATTATTATTCATTTGGAGTGTATTTAACTGTGTTTATTTTCCACGTATATCCTTTGTAAAGCCCCGGAGTGTGAGTGGAGTGGAGATGAGAAAAAGGCAGGCGGCACACATCGAGGCCCCACCCCAGGCCCCTGGACAGCCCCGACCCAACACCTGCTGCCTCTGCTGGTGCGGCTGCTGCAAGTGTCTCTGGTAAGAAAATACTATACTATACTGTACTATACTATACTGTACTATACTATACTACACTATACTGTACTATACTATACTATACTATACTATTCTATACTGTACTATACTATACTATACTATACTATACTGTACTATACTATACTATTCTATACTGTACTATACTATACTATACTATTCTACACTGTACTATACTATTCTATTCTATACTGTACTATACTATTCTATACTATACTGTACTATACTATACTGTACTATACTATACTATACTATTCTATACTGTACTATACTGTACTATACTATACTATACTATTCTATACTGTACTATACTATACTATACTATTCTATACTGTACTATACTATACTGTACTCTACTATACTATACTATTCTATACTGTACTATACTATACTGTACTATACTATACTATACTATTCTATACTGTACTATACTGTACCGTACCATAACTACATTCTAGCCACTTTGTAGGCTGTAGCAGCTATGTGGCGTGGCGTTTTTAGCAGCCACTAATAGTTCATTAATTGGAAACATTGCTCATGATGCACTGGCTGGAGTTGGTCTAAAGTTGCCTTAAAAAAAAGAAATAAGAATCAACAAGTATAAATTTAACCATCTGTTCAAAGCAATATCTCGATTCAATAATATTTGGTCATAAAAGGATACAGAGAGATTCCCGGTACACAGCACCTTTAAACGTTATATTATTGGACATTCAGTTGACACATAGATCTTTTTTGTACTTTTATTTTGCTAAAAACAAAAGGGATAGCAGTTCACTTTACAACTTGTTACTTCAACAATGTTAGTTGTATCACCAGACAAAAAAGGGTTAGGGTTAATACCTGAAACAGCAAACAGCTGGTCCTGCCCTTAATCCTGTTGCTAAATCTATGATGCTACACTGATGCTGAACTCCCTAGAAATTCAATTCAGACTTTACACTGACACAGGGCTGGTGTCTGATCCGGCCTTTGCCTCAAGGGGCTTCCTCTGTCCTTAAACCACTGTCCGCAGCTCAGATAAGGAAAACTGGGAGTTCCCTGAACAAAAACACAGCACACTCTGTGCTGGATCATGTCATTTGTTTGAAGTTCTAATAATATTTACACAAATAATACAAATTTATTCTGTGGTTGAAACTTACAGAGATCATCTGAGAGAGTTGTTGCTGCAATCTTTGTTATGTTTTGGTTTTTATTTTTATCTCACCTTGGTCATGCAGTGTTTAGTAATATAAACTGATTTGGATTTGGATCCAGGACCAGCGGGTTTAAAGAGCGATGCCAGTTGGGGTTTTTCTTTACCGTATATCAACAGTACTGAAGCACATTCCCTGTGACGTTCATTATAAGTGACAAGTGTTTTGGCGTAATGTATTTGATAAGGTGTGATGCGTTGGCTCAGGCTCTTGTAAACAGAGTCTTCAGTGTGGCTTTAGATCAAGTTTAGCCGGTCTCCTTACTACAACACCGTGCGGCTGGTTCAGAGCAGACGGGATAGGTGGGATAGTTTACAGTAAAGGCCAGGACTTTGAAACCACCAAGTTTAAATCTTGTTAGCAAGGCAGGATAGTCGACTGGACTAGAGACAGTTGTTATTTTAAAAGTGAATACTGTTGGAAAAAGGCAAGGCAGGTTTTTCCCTGTTTTATGTCACATCGCTGTATTTTAATTACTACAGTTCAGTGTGTGAATAGTATGACAGTGACATGCTTTTCATCATGTTTAGCTTGAGCCCAGTGGATCTGAAGTTAGCTGTTATGTTAAACTGTTGACTTGTAGCTATGAAGGAAAGGAAGGAGACTTAAATATGTCAGATTGGGCTTTAGGAAATTGTGGATTTTTGTAACATTTTATAAACTGAACTAATTTGTTGATTAGATGAGAAAATAATGAGAATAATAATTCATAATGAAATGAATTTTAATACCTATCTAATCTAATCCTACCTAGCACACAACCGACACAGTGAGATGTGTCACTGTCTTATACTTTGAGATTGCACTGTAGGTCAGAAACTTGCACAAAGACTTACAGCACCATGTTGCCCCTGAGCAAGGCACCAAAACCAGTAACTGCTGTGCAGCTCCTACAGTTGCCTCACTGTGGCTGCACTCTTGCCCGGAGAGAGGAGTGAAAGAATCATTGTTTGCAGGCAGTGAATGGTGAATGTGCTGCTTCTTTCACACCACTTCATCTGAAGTGGTGGCAGCTTGTGGACTGGGCCTGTAGTGAGTGCTCTGTGACTCCGCGGTGTGTTTTCAATCAAATGCCGGTTTCGGCATCTCCAGAACGAGTCTGGAAAATTGTCTTCAGTAGCCTATAAGTTTATTTATTTAAGTGTGAAGGCTGTGTGGGGGATAATGAGCCTTTTCAGTGCAAGTTTGTGTTACACAGCTGGGACCCAAGTCAAGTGGTAGATATCTGTGGGAGTGTGTGAATTACAGGAGATCTCGTCTGCCGCTGCGGTGAAGTTTTAGAGACTGAGGGTGAATGTGTACAAAAGTGTTACCCACCCTCCACCCCACCCTCCATCCCCATACCCTCCAACCCATCCTCACCCGCCCTTACACAAGGCCCTTATCTGGTTGGGGTGCCTTCTATTTCCATCCACACATCACATGCAAAACAGCTGTGAAGAACAGCCTGTATATTTAGCTGTATTGTGAGGGCGCCCGGGGGCTGTGGCTAGCTTAGCCCATTACTGCCGCACAATGGGGACTTTGACAAGAGACAGCAAGAGGAAGGAAAGATCCTCCATGGTGGGACAAAAATAGACGGCTCAGTGTGTGTTGCATTGTGGACTCAGCAAGTGTGACTGAGCTGCGATAGACAGAGAGGCTACCGTGTGTGTTTCGAGTGTTTACAGAAAGGCTTTCACTGAAGCGTTATTGTTTTATTGACTTTGAATATGTGGCAACATTTACTGGAGATTATTTTTGTCAGTTGAAGCTCATGCTGATGCTCCTCAGTGCGATAAACTCAACTAGAGGAGAGCTGCTGCTAACGGTCGATTTCATTATTGATTTATCTATCCATTATTTTCTTTAGCAGGTAATTTAAAAAAAAAAAAGTTTGGGCTACAAAATGTCAGAAAATTGCAAAAAGGTACCATCATGATTTCCCAACGTTCAACGTTTTTATATGTCTTGTTCTGTCTGACCGACAGTCCAGAATCCAAACATCCAGATTACAGCAACATAAGAAAAATAAAAACAATAAATCCTCCAAAGTCAGAAGATATTCACTAGATCATGTTTGTGGTTGTCCAAATAGTTGCTGACTAATTTTCCAACAATAGTGCAAATTTATCTTTATAAGGATTATTATACCATTATAATTTCAGATTGGCTCTGGACATTCCTAGTTCCTAGAGAAATGCATTTTTCTTTGGGATGTTTAAAAAAGGATGGTTAATGATTATTTGCATTGAAAAGTCATGTATTGGTCACAATCAATGACTTGTTGCAAGCTTAAGCCAGTGTAAATGTAGAACACAGCCTTAATACCAAATACGTAAATAAAAGACTAGAAATCTCCGTCTAGTTAATCTAATGATAAGTTAAATGTATCCATTTTGACGACCAGTCTTTTATTTTGGCAAGCAAAATTATTTCCCGTCTCCAGGAACGAAGACAGGATGGAGAGGAGTGAACGGCAGACCTGCACCAAGATGGACAGTATTGAAACTGCAGAAGAACAGTAAGTCCAGTCTTGGATGTTTGTGTCGGTGTGATCGTGTGTTTGCGTGATTCTGTCAGTCCCACGCACATGCACATCTTCAATGTTTTCTTCCATGTCCGACTGTAGACACCCCAGTCTGGATGAGGTGCTGTCGTGGGCACGGAGCTTTGAGATGATGCTGCGCTCGCTGGAGGGCCGGGAGATCTTCCGCGAGTTCCTGCGCTCGGAGTACAGCGAGGACAACCTGCTTTTCTGGCTGGCATGTGAAGAGCTGAAGAAGGAGACGAACCCCTCCGTGGTGGATGAAAAGGCCAGGATTATATACGAAGACTACGTGTCCATATTGTCACCCAAAGAGGTATCGACTGTATTTGTTTTCAATTCATCACAAGTGAGTCAGCACTGAAACAGACAGAAACATGCCTTTTAGCTTAAAAATAGCTTGTGAAATCAAAAGTTTCCTCCCATAGATCCTCGAAAGTAATTTTAACTGCTTGAGAAGTGACTCTGGATCCTAATGGATGGATGCTAATCACTCATCGTCGCATCATAAGCTTGGCTTGTTAAGATGTTTGAGACATTCACATCGCCATCAGGATGAATTGTAATCTCTTTGCTTAATAA
The DNA here is from genome assembly GCF_002814215.2 of Seriola lalandi dorsalis. Lineage (NCBI taxonomy): Eukaryota > Metazoa > Chordata > Actinopteri > Carangiformes > Carangidae > Seriola > Seriola lalandi. The sequence continues at coordinate 78,470 of NW_019525133.1, read as the reverse complement.
AGCCACTGGCACTATGCAGGCTACTGGAAAAAGCCACCGTGGTTCATAAGCTGAATTTGTTTTCTTTACCCCAGGTGAGTCTGGACTCACGGGTCAGAGAAGGAATAAACCAGAACCTGGCCGAGCCCAGCAACCTGATGTACGAGGAGGCCCAGCTCCAGATCTACACCCTGATGCACCGCGACTCCTTCCCCCGTTTCCTCAACTCCTCCGTTTACAGAGACCTCCTGGCCAACAGGAGGCGCACCTGCCTCGACACCTAGACCCGTCCACCCTCCCTCATTGCCATCGTACACCAACGAGACTACTACTTAAACTTCAAATACTACTATGGTGCCAGAAGTCGGGTTTGGAAAATCTCTCCCTCTTTTTTGATTGAAAAGACTGAATGACATCCAAGATAGCTGGTTGTTTTTTTATTTATATTTTTTAAGCAATTTATAACTCCACTGGAGCCAGGTCGGCCTTTGCTGGTTGGTTATTGGTCAATTTAAGACCATTAATGCTGGCCAGTGATTGTTTTGCTAGCAATTTGTGCTGTTTGTTGCGGTTGACTGGCCAACCCACGTGTCAGCTGTTGGTTGAGACAGCCAATCAGATGGCCAGCTGTTGGTTACCTGTGGACAAGGACTCCTCAGGCAGTGGGAACAGAAAGAGAGAGATAGATAAAGAGAGAGACTAAAAGGACAAGCCAACTGTTCCTGTACTGTAATATTTAGACGTCATGCTTTCTACCCTCACTTTAATGTTCTCTCTCTTTACTCATTCTCTCACATATTATTTTGTAAATCTAACTCTGTCCCATTCCTCAGATGTGTTTAATTTGTTTTTCATTTCTCTACTGTCCAAACATGACACCTAGTTGTTGGTGGGAGTTGGGGCGTTTCTGCCCATTTAACCAGTAGAAGCACTGGCTATGCATGTAACTCTCTCTCTCTACAGTAGCTTGACGATGTAAGCCGCGGACTGCAACCGTTTTTTGAATATTGAGATGTGTTAAGACAGGGGACCTGTCTCTCTGTCTGGCTGTCTATGTTCAGTGAAGGGAAAAAGTACACTTCTGCCAATTTTAAGCTTACTGCAGTTTTTTTATTGAGGAGATTTGATGGCTTCTGCAGCAAAGGCAGCAGCAGCAGCAGCAGCAGCACCTACCCATCCATCCATCCATCCATCCATCCATCCATCCACCTGTCCATCCGTCCGTCCAAGCACTTTCCTTTAGGATTCTTTAACCGGGAGAAGTAAGGGCTAGAATTGTGGTTGGGCAGCTACATGTATTATTATTATTATTACTCATGAACTTCAGACAAAAAAATCTCTCTTGAGAAAAATCACAATGCCTTTACATGTAAGAAAAGGCAGCACAAGCGCTGCTGGAGTTTTTCTGGAAAGCAACCACAGTTTGTCCAACGATCCCTACCTCCCTACCCTCCCTTTCTTTCCCCTCCCCCTTCCTCCCTCCTTATCCTCCCTCCAACTCCGACCATCACAGCCTGACAAGCACAGGTGCCCAATGTGGGGGAAAAAAAAAAACACACCACTGGAGAAAAAAACAACTGAAAAAAAAAAAACTACATTGACTCCAAATAGTCATCTACATTTTGAAATTCTTGAGCAGAAAAAGAGGGTTTACTTTGTAGTGTTTCACCATGAATTGAGCATTATGGAAAGCTGGTTCTGCTCGGAGAACATAAGCAGAGGCAGCAGGCACTGATGTAACTGAAAGGGTTATTGAGCCCTGGCCTTTGTCTGTAAGGCTTTCACTTTAGAAGCTACAGTGTGTGAGTTGGACGTCCAGTATCTCGCTGCAGATACGTGAACCAGGTGCCAAAATTGATGTCAGAGATGCTGTGAAGAGATATTAGATGTGACTTGTCACCAGGTTGTAGAGTCTCGGTCTTTCCGGTGCATGTCTGTTTCTCCAGCAGATGAAGTTGGGAGAGTGTGTGGTTGTCCTTCAGTCAGCTGCTGCCCATTTAAGACACTGATTTCCCTTTTCTTTTTTACCAGAGCTAGTGAAAAGGGTTGGTATAATAATGCTAACATGCTAGCCTAAGTTTCAGCATGCTGAAGGCAAGCATTTAGCATGCTTGTGCTAGCCATGCTAATCATCCATCCCACTGCCAGCCCTCAAGCACTCTGGTTTGTTTTTCTAATCTGACTTTGACAGCATGCGATGATAATGGTCATGTGTGTGTATGGTACAGTTACACACTTAACAAAAAAAAATTTGAAAAAAAGACTTTAAGGGGATCTTGCCAAATGTCCCATTAACATTTTTATTATATAAAAGAACATTTTGTTTTTTAATAATGTGAACATTTGAACATGAATTTGTTCCTGGCCTGTGGACGTGCAGTAGAAAGTGCATGAGTGCAGTATATGCTATTTTTTTAATCAACCGGGCCTCCAGGTGTGTTCATCATGTCACATGGTGGATAGCTCAAGTCTTGGTTCGGTGGTTAGTGCAGTCTTAAAGTGTCAATGAAACAGTGCCACTCCTCACTGATAAATGTAGGCATCCATGTTGCCACCTCCTTTAACTACCTGAAGTTCACGTGCCAAGTTTGGTTTAGATTCAATTTAAGAGTAGACAACGCAGGATGTCTAGAAGACTATTGAAGTGCAATTGGATGTAGTTAGTGATAATAGATTGGAGTCTATTTGAAGCTGTGTCCCACTATCTTAGATTGGTTTTGAATTGTCAGAAGGTTATCTAATAAATTACTTATCATGACACCTTTCAGGATACTCCAAATGTTTTAATGGAACCACCTCCCTCTAGTTCACATTTGCAATTTTTACCGGAGGAATTTATCTTTAAAAAACAAAGAAATGCAGGTCCTTTTTCCAGGGCATAGAGCCCATGGAATCATGGGAGTCTGAGTTTTCCTCCAGACCTATTTTGTCTTGCAGTAACTAGATGAACCTGCCAGTTCAAAACCAAGCTAACATATTTTCACAAACATTTTCTGTCGTGAATTATTGGTTTTAAATCAGTAAAATTGACACTGTAAAGTCAAGAAGGCAAGTCTGAACCGATAAGTTTTGCAATGTTCCTTATTGAAAATATACTATATTTAACCGTTGGCAATACAGTACTCACATGCAGACTACATTAATATCCATAAGGGCTTGATTGATACTGCTTAGCTGCTTTAATGAAGAGCTGTGCATGCATGCGCCCAGTTGATCAGAAGCAGAGGAATACAGAGTTAATAACTAATTCTGATACTAAAGGATCAATTTTCACACTTACTCCTCAGAGCAAGTTTTCATCTACAGGAAACATAAGCATTTTAGATGTTTGTATTTAGACAACTCTGTAACTTTTCTCTATCAGTAGAAGAATGCCTGTCACTCATGAAGCTCTCTTGCAGACAAATCCCTCTTCTGCACAGTACAGCTATGTCTCCTTGTTGCTGAGTCTATACAGTAATTAACACGAGAATGTTTCACCAAGAACCAGATAATGAAATTATGGTGCAATTAAACCAAGTTTACATTTATAAATTGTGAGATGTGTGTACCTTATTAAATACTCGGAACAATGGGGAGCCGAGCGTCCCCAGTGTGAGCAGAGACGCCAGCAGGTTTAAGGCTGGCGCCGGTCTCTGCCCAGTGCTCACGGACAGTCATGAGTTAAAAACTGGGAGCGTTTTACAGGGAGGACAGGCACAGCAGAAGCCCAGGTTTTCTGCTTACGTCCTTTTCTCTTAATTTATTGTGACTTTTACACAGTGGGGAAAAGTACACGGTTGTTTATTTTTAATAACTGCATTTCAAATGTGGATTTTACAAGCAATGATGATGATGTGAAGTGATGAAGTGTCATCGCTGAGTTTAGATTTTTTCGTCTTTACATTTCCATGGGTTCCAAGTGAGTGGGTTTTTGAAACGTGGCTGTGGTTTTGTTGACTTAAAAAAAAAAAAAAAAAAAAAGAGGTTGAGAGCTGAAGTGTCCTGATTGGATGGAGGAGGTTTGCGAAGCTTTGGCCTTACTGACACGTTTTATTTTTTTTCCTTTGTATAAAAAAAAAAAACAACAACAAACGTCTCTGTAGGCTTTTCACTACCTCTCATGTTGGTTAATTTATTTCACATCTAGTTGTCAATGTACAAGTTGTTTTTAGATCTACTTGAAGCCTAACACTGTAAACAAAAATGTGCACAGAAAAATGACTATGTATATGACCAGAGGGGTTAAAGAAAGCTTGGCCTAGTCAACATTTTTTTTTTTTGTTTGTATGTATGTTTGTTTTTAATTGTGTTGAGCTGAACTAGATTTTGCATCTCTATAAAGAATTCAGGAATCCACTGTCTAAGGGCTAATCCCATTTTTGCCTATGCAAATCTGTTACTGTGGGTGAGATGGGAAAGGGGCGAGCAACCGCACCTTTCACCTGTTTTAGATAGACCATGGTTTACATTGCCCTTTGCTGATATTCTTCAATCTTATTCAGCAAAAATGTACGCTTATTTTTGTTTCTATATAAATATTATATATATAAATATATATAAAACAAGTAATATACAGAGAAAATAGTATATGCCTTCGTGATGATAAAAAAGAAACCTTGCTGAAAACAAATAAATGTGTTGTTGTCTGACATTATGTGGCTGTGTGCTGGAGTCTTGGTAAGATGATATAGACGACTGGAATTCAACTGACAGTTAAAGCGACTGACTGACTGACTGTCAGGAAAAACTCTCATTACTCAGGCTACAACTCTAGTAGCTGACCCTGTGCAGTATTTCCTAACTGAGGGGGAGGAGAAAAAAACTTTATTTATTGAAGGAGCAACCACATCATGACTTTGTGTGATAAATATTGTTACCCAGCCCCCAGCCTGTGAGCTCAATTATGTGTTTGGGTCACCCAGGACTTGTTCTTGTCATTTTTCCACTGTAATATTTGGTCATTTTAAAAGCAAGACTATGTAACTTTTGCTAAACAAAGGCCACTGTTGCCACAGATGACAGTTATGGGAGAAGGCAAATGATAAAATATTGTGTAAAAGTAGCACGAGTAGAGAAAAGTCAAATCATAAAGCGGTCACATCGGACCGAGTGAGGCTACAACAACAAAACCATTGAGAGTATTGAATTGAGCAGAGGTACGTTTTACTGCCTATGAATTCAGCTATTCATTTGCAAGAGTCGCACTGTTTTATTTCTTCATGCAAAAGTTACATAGTCTCACTTTGAAGGGCTGAGTCAGAGCAAACCTGGAAACAAGCTGAGTCATTAATGGTATCTGCCTTTGAGATGTGCACTGTCCATACACAAGTCACATTTTATAACCAGTAATTCATGAATAAAATTGAAGAAAAAAAAAATGCCACTTGCCATGAAATAATTAACATTTTTATCGTGATGATTTTTCTGTTGTTTGTCAGTGGACACTGCACAGCTGTTGTGAATTTTGTAACCGGATGAGTGCAGCACATGTCGTCAGCAAACAGCAGCAACTTATTTTTCTATTCTTCAACTTCCTGTTCTTTTTGTAGCCACATCCAGTCAGACTATCACTGTGTGAATACAGTAGCGTTGATGTGGAGCACATCAGCAGAAGTGGGCTTTTCTTTTCTTTTCTTTTTTTTTAAATATTCCACTAATGCAAAATATAAGAAAAGTTAATAATATAAGTTACTTACAAGACCATTCACTCAGCTCTTTCGAGCCCCTTTCAGCTTTGAGTTGAAGTTTGATCTAGAGCTAATGATGTTTTTATTTTTTGTTTTTTATATTTCTTTACTTGTACAGTAAATTTAGCTCCTGAACCGAGAGTTGATGTTGTATAGATTTTTCCCACAATTCCTCACAGTGCATCGTGGCTTAAGGGAAAGACAGGTTTTTCGACTGATGTTGGTTTGAAACTCGACCTGCTTTGTGTGTTCCCTCCGTTTGGATTTGGTGCCTCTTTATGCTTCACAACAGACCTCAAGCTCTCTTTCCGTCTCGCTGTGTGTCTCACTTTCTCTCGGGCTCTCACTTCCTCTCTCTGTAACATCACACATGCAACACTGTTAATAGCAGTCAGAGCAGAGATGGCCCTGTTTCACAGCAAAAAAAAACACACTGCTCCTCCTACGATGAATACCGACACCCTCATGTCGTCTCTTTCAAACCTCTTCCAGAGGTGTTTGTGCTACTTTGGGAAAGAGATTATGTTTGTGCGGGTACTGGTTGAAGTTGGTTTTTAACCGTTTTAGGCAATCACTTTTCTCTTTATTGATTTAGATGCCTAAGCCTCTTGGTTTTTGTCATGCCTGTGTAGATAGATCACAGTCGTCGAGAGATGATCTGCAGGTGAAAATAAAAAGAATTTGACTGTCACTTTAGGCGACTAAAAAAGTGACATTTTTTCTATTCAGCATGCTTTTTGCTAAATAAATGAAATAATTCAGTTATTTGCTATAAACGATACTGTATGAGTATGTATTCAAGTACTGCAGTATGCAGACAATTAAAAATATCAGAAACTCTTTTGAGAGGTTCATATTTTTCTTCTAGTATGTTTCACTAATATTGAAAGTTATGGGTACTTAATTCTTGTTTTGAGTGTCTCATGAATTACCAGAATGACTAAAGGACCCTCTTTGTATTAACAAATATAGACTATGGTTGGTTATTTCCACATGCATGACTCGCAGAGCAACTTTACCAGGACAGTGCTAGGTGCAGCGGGCTTTTGAATCAAGAAGTCAAGCTCAACTTTTCACTATTTTTCACTGGCTGCTTGACAACTTTTGATGATGACTGAGATCCTGACTGTTTTATTTACATCAAGGCAGGTGAAATTTTATCCTCAACAAGGTAGCGTGGAGTGAAATTTATTTCTCCTTCAGAGCCTCATCTTGAAATACGAAGCAGTTGTGACTTCTGGTTTTCAGATTTAAATTGAACATCTCGGAGCACTGTGTCCCTAACCTCCAATGTCGTGCTGCCCAAGGATCTGATTGCTTTTCATCATGACTTTGAATTATATCAAAGGAAACTGATCATCAATCCTTGATCAGCATCGCTGTCGCCCTGAGATGCAGTAATCCAATAACTGTAGCATTGAAAAGACTTTTCTATCTTATTAGTCCAACCTTGATGAAACACCATCCTCTGCTGTAGAATAGCACAGGCAGGACTCATCTCATCCAGCCTCGTCTTACAGGGCTGTAAATCTGTACTTCAACACAGATCTGGTACTGCAGGTAACAGCACTGAGCATTAGAGAATATGTGCATTGTGAGAGACATTTAACTATGTTGGTATTGGCGATTCTCTGCATGATAGTACAATACAGATGTGACTTGAGTTTTTCACTGAGGACAGTAGAATCAAGATTTAAGAAATATTTACACCCAAGTCTAGTGGAAAAAATGTGGACTCGTCTTGGTTCATAAATTTACACTAGTTGTGTGAAACTGTAGTTAAACTGTGATGAGTGTGGAGAAAAAGTTTTTTGGGAAACGTTCGATACCACTCACTTACATGTACGTGATCAATGAAGCTAGAACCAGCAGCTGGTTATCTTAGATTAGATAGGACTAGCTCGCTAAGTCTAACTGCTATCCTGGCACAGTCCACATATAAAAGGTCACCAATTGTTTCTCTTTTTTTTTTTAAACCAAGTGTAAAAATAAAAATGTATGGTTTTGTGGGGGATAATGTGTCAGACAATTCCACGGCGACTAAAGAGCTAGTTTGGCTAAGCTAAGCTAACTGTCTGCCTGCTCCAGCTTCATAATTATCATACAGACTGCAGCAGGTAAAGCGACTAAATGTAGTTGAAAAAAGTAATAATTGAGCCATGTAAAATCTGAATACACAGAAGGAAAAACAAGGTTGAATTTGTCTGACACAGTGGTCAATGTAACTGTCCCAGTAATGCTTCTTTGGTGGATAATGTGCCAAAATTATAATCTACCTTTTGTTTCAATGTAAAGGGGTCAAAGGAGTTGTTGGAATATAAAATCACATATTCCGTTGGACTCAAAATGTTCCTTACGAAACGCATTTTATTTGTATTCTCGCGTTGCTGTTGTAGGTTTGTGTCATTTCTCTGAATCATCCGCATATAATCTACTTCATCGTCATGTAACCAACACACCTGAAGACTTTGTAAACAGACACTGAACATTTTGGAGTGTGACTGATGTGGACTACGAGCAACCATATCAGATCCATCTGAAATTGTAACTGTGTAACAAAAGAAGCTGTTCACTAGTTTTCAATTTGTTTTGTACTGTTTTAATTTATTTTAACAGGAAGTTTATTTCAGTCAGTTTTTTTTTTTTTTTAAATCTCAAAAGACAAAAAAATTGTTGTTCATCAGCCTTTAACTCCATATGAATTACCATCACGTTAACAGCGTGTTCAGTTGTGGTACATTTTGATCTACGGTTCAGTCTCTGTCTCTGTTTACACAATGACATCTTGTATTAAGAGAAGACTCCAATCTATGGTAACTGCCCTTGAATATCTGTAATTTAAATAGTGCTGCTAGAGAAAGAAATCTAAATGTAACAACTTACAATAAATACTTAATAGATTTTTGCCAAATGTTGACTGTGTCTTTCTTTTCTTTGGAGGTTTGGAAGATTAAAAAGAAAAATGACAATGTTGGTTGGTGAAAATTTCACTTAGTAAAACATCTCAATATCTATTTGATGCTGTAGCACCACCACGAGGTTGACACGGGGTTTTTCATGAAACGTCTCGGCCAATATAGGATGCATTGTCATGAAAATTTGTAATAACATTTCCCGTCAGCCTCAGCTAAACTTTGTACTGTGTTTAGTGCTAATTCAGCTCAGGGAAAAACAAGGTCATGAGTTCACCAACGCACATTTCACCACCCTCAGGAAAATTTGACCATAAATTATAAGAATTATCTTGTGGATATTTGGATATTATATTCAATTAGTTCAATTATACTTTATGTACATTTTATTTCCCATAAATGAAAGCATGTCAAAGATTTCTCCAGATTATAAATTTGTGGAGAGGAGTGCTGAAACCTTTATTTGTTTTATTGTTGGGTTAAAAGTAAAGGAATTTAAACAAACAGTGTCTAAAAGGACTGGATACTCGAATAAAATACCCACCTTATCTTAGTGTCTTATCCTAAATCGTCCATCCTGTTGAGGTTGATTCGGGTGTTGAAAGAAGTTCTCAGGGATCACATGTTGACTTCAAATAAAATATGAATTCCTGGAAAGCAGAAAACGTTTTGCTTTGTGTGCTATGACACAGATGACATGAGCAACATAGAAAGAGGCAGCCTCATTTAAAAACGTCTTTAATTCATCAACCGGAGCCAAGATCCATGTTTTCACACTTGTTTACATTCAGACAACGGGGTGAGACCACATGCTGAGGACAGGAGAGGAGGCAGGTTTGTGTGCATGGGTGCTCTCTCATACAATCCACTGTATGTTTGTGTATACGTGTAACTTTTTATACAGTCCTCTCTGTACGTGGTATGAGTATGGGCACTCTTGTGTGTGTGTGTGTGTGTGTGTGTGTGTGTGTGTGTGTGTTTGTGTTCTCCTTCTCTCAGACAGTCTTTTGATCCGTTGCCTCTGGAGCTGTTGAGGAAGATTCTGACTCTTCCTGTGTCTTCTCTAATCCCTGGCTGGTGACCTGGCCTCGGTCACCTGACTGTGTGCCGTCTTTCGCTGTGACGGCTGCGTTGGAATAAGTCGCGTCTATACTCTCATATGGCTCTGATGTCCACTGAGAGAGACGGGAAGAGAGAGGAGACATAGCAGGGACACATTAGAGCAATAATCTTTGTTTATAGTCTGTATTGCACTCATGAACAGCGAGAGAGATTATTATCTACAGTGGTTTAATAACGATCAATGCTAACTTCTCTTCTTTACAGCTCAAATTTTCAGACGATACAATGAAAGTGACACAGTTAACATGTGACCGCCTCTCAGATTGACTTTACACTTAGACTTTAAATTCTCTTTAAGCCTCATGAGCGGCCCCTAAAGGCTGCAGCACTCATTACACCTCACGATTAAAGTTGGATGTAACAAGTAACCCCCAATACAGTAATGTTTTGATGTTCACAGAACCTACCACCACCTCTACAGCTCATTAATCGTACAAACATCAAACAAGTAGTTGAGGTTTTATGATGGTTATGTGCCGGTCTATTTCTTGGCAGGAAGAAGATGTGAGAGTGATATCAATCCTCTCATCTAACCCTTGCCAAGGAAAGCAAATGAGCATGTTTTCTGAAATGTGAAACTTGTAAACTCGTGATCTTAGCGTGATATTAGCTGTTCAGTGGTCAAGAGTTGGTTTTGAAATGAAGGTAGTGCGAGAAGAAATGTCGCCAAAACCAGACATCTGTGAGTAAATGAGCAGTAAATAAGACAATGTTTTATCAGTGTAAAACGTACACTTGTTCTGTATGTCTTACTCCTGAGCCTGAGTGAAGGCCGCGTGGTAACGACAGGGCCACGTTCTGTATGAGGCACTGTGTATAAAGAGGCAGGGGCTTTGCATGTCTACCTGTATGATTTGTTCCCTACCTGTGTGGCCCTGCTGCTGGACCTGTGTGAGGGCCCGATGGCGATGTTGACGCTGGACGACGACTGCGTATCGGTGGTGTTGCCCCCTTCAGCGGCAGACAGCCCAGAGATTACCAGGCCGCTGGAGAAACTACGCTTCCCAAACAGCAGGCTGAGAGTGGACGAAGACGAGGAGACCTGGAGAAAAGGCAAAGCACAGGGACTAAATGCAGTTCTTGCATATACTGTAGCACTGTAAGATGGTGCATAGGAGCAGAGACAGCGGGCTGTGTCTAAGAATAACTTGTAGTCAATAATACACTGTGGTCACATGCTTTGGCCATCAGCTGTTTGGATGATTTTTTTATGATAATGAGAAAGATTAATCCCAGAACCTTGGCTTCAGCTTTGTGCTGATAATAACATCATCTCACTTAGCGTCTGCACAAACAAAATGTAGTGTACTTTAGGGGTTTTCCTGCTAAACATGGCACTATGTTAATGTACAAACTTGCTGCTGTGACATGAAAATATCACATTTCACTTCAACTAAAGGACTATATTGTATGTTCCTCTTATAGCCCCTCCTCTTGAACCACAAGCTGATTTTCACTTGTTTTATTTCTCCCTCTGTTTGTATGCTAACAATACAGTCACTACGTATCTCAGATGGACACTACAGGAACATATAGGTTTCCAAACATTAGGTGCAACAGGTTTTAATTTTTCCAATGTGCAATGAGCACTTTTTCTACTTAATTCTAACACATCTTATTCTGTCTCAGTTCCTCACACACCTTACCATCTTTTTAATACAGAATATGCGCGCATACTCCCAGCACTGAAAATAATCATCAGCTGTGGCTGTAATAAAGTGTTCCTGTAATTTGAAGACTTTTAATGACTTCATTCGTCTTATTGTGTTTATGTTTAATGTTTTTGAGACAATAAACATCTGAACTGAACAAATATTTATTTTGAGTACACATTCGGCTCATTGGAAATGAAGCCATTGGGCATGTAAGTGGTACCGTATATCCTCTGGATACTTTTTAAAATGAAGCTTAGGGGCACGTTCAATCAGGAAGACTATCTCTATTCTCCCTCTCTCACCCTGCTCCTTCTAATCAGCTGATTTCAGGTGCTCGGTAACCAATCAGATCGCGCCACGAGCTCAACCAGCCAATTAAGTTGTCCCCGTCATGCTTTAAAACCTGTTGTCCTTTCTCCTGTGGTTAATTCAGTGCAGTTGCTGCGAGCTTGTACACGTTCATCCCGCGTCGCGTTTGCATTATCGTGAGGCCGATGTCTTGCGCTGATCATCGTCGTCTCCCAGAGGGTTTGAATCTCAGCACGTCATGCTGCAGGAGATTTTCCACTTTCCTCAGGCGGCGGTCGGCAGCTAGGAGCAGTCCTCTTGGTCTATGCAGCAACTCTAACAGATGAGCGGACTCCTGCGTCTCAACTCTCCAGCCTCTCGCCTCTTTCTCAGCCACACGAGTTGCGGTTCAGTTGATAGCTGTGATCCCGTCCGTCGCTTGGAGCAGGCCACTCTTGCAGACTACACTTCACCTGTTCCCGACCCGACTTCACGCAATCCGCGGGGATCGCCACATCTCCGCCTCATCTTCTGTGACCACGGCCGCCCCCAGGCTCCGTGCTGCAGCCCGATCACACTCATGTTGTGGAAGCTGCTCAGCAGTCCCAGGCCTCATGTCCCAGGCCTCATGTCCCAGGCCTCATGTCCCAGGCCTCATGTCCCAGGCCTCATGTCCCAGGCCTCCCTAGGTAGGCATCATTGCTCACGCTGCAATCACATGTTCATTTTGGGGGTAACTACTGCGCACAACTTTGAAAGCTCAAAATCGGCTAATCAGTTATTGTCGGGTTAACTCTGTGTTAACCATCCTGCCATCAAAGCTACTCCCATATCAAGCTCGTTTTCAAGCAGACGCTTCACCCTAAGTAAACATAATATATCCAATATTTGAAATTAAGTATTTTATATTTGTAATTATCAAATGAACCCTATCAGAGTTTGGAGTTCTTTCACATTGACATCATGTTTTATTTGCATCAAGTAGCTACTCACTGAAGTCAGCCACTTCTTGCTTATTTACTTGCAAAGGTTGTGATGAACTCAGAGCTAAGACTGTAGTTCCAGTAAAAGGTTCACTCCAAACAGGTCTACACGTGTGTGTGAATTATTTTTTTCTAATTCACTGCATTTCAGTCAGTCTCTTGCGATGTGTTTATTGCACATGTTCATATGGCGATGAAAATGAGCTTAATCGTTCAGCACCAGTATTAACCTGGGTCTTCAGTGATCCGATCACAAGTGGACAGTTCTCAGTACGTCAGTTCACACCTGACCTTAAAAATGCTTCTCCACATGCGTCTTGATTGACCACTTGTGATCCAGTCTCACTTCCCTGCTCACACACACACACCATAGACTCTAAATAAAGAGAGACGTAGCCTCCGTGAGGTCACCCATACCTTTCTGAAGAGCGGTTTTGAAGCTCAGAGTGGGCTGTTCTGTCATTGCCATCTTGCCAGTACTGAACTAATCCAAAAATGGGCAAAGAGGAGGGGCGCATTGAGCTGAGCCCTCAATTATACAGAAATTTAAGCTTCAATACAATTTTTAAAATTAGTTATATAAAGATTCACCCCCCCTCACACAGTTGTCATGAAGGAGGAAATTAGCAATAGAGACCAAAACTCTTTTGTACCAGGCTGCAAACATCTTTATTTCTGCTGTAAAGTTGAGGCATTTAACATGGGAATCTGTGAGGACTGACTCGCTTTTTGGAGCCGGCCTCGGGAGGTCGCAGCTTGGCACACAAGAACATTAACAACGGACCGGTCTGTCAATTTGGCTTAAAACAACAAAGGCATACCTGTTTATTTGCATATAAAACCAAGAAATGAGATCCGATCACAAGTGGTCAATCGAGACGCATGTGGAGATGCATTTTAAAGCCAGGTGTGAACTGACGAACTGAGAGCTGTCCACTTAGTGATCGGATCACCCGGGACGGATGTTAATACAGGTCTGAACAGGGCCTATGAAAGTGTGGCAGGATTAATCAGACTGTGTCAGAGGATGTCGGTAGCGTAGGCGGCCCTTCAATGTGGCCCAGACCACCACTGGATGTGGTCTGAGTGATCAGATCTCAAATGCATCCTCAATGCCTCTTGGGTGTATTCACACTAGGGTTGTGCAGATGTACGATGGTATCGGTGATCGACGATCCATTAGAACTATCTCCGATTGCTCATGCCTTTGCAAATGTCAAGACAATATTTGACTTGTTTACCCCATTAATGTAGTTACTTATTTAAATTAATACTAAATTGAATTTGCCTGCCACAGTTTAAGTCCATCTCTATTCTCCTCTCACCCTACTTGTAATCAGCTGATTTCAGGTGCTCGGGAGCCAATCGGCTCGTGCCACGATCTCAACCAGCCAAATCAAGTTGTCCCTGTCATATTTTAAAATCTGTTCTCCTGTCGTCAGCTGTCATTTCAGTGCAGTTGCTGTGACCCTCCTTCACCTCCAGTCTTCATATCCAGTCAGGCCAAGCTCATCACTCTCATCGCATCCAGGTCTGCGGCTTCTCCTCTTCCTATCTTCAAAATCACCGCCAGTGTCTAGACCCCAGGGGGTTTCCTGTACTTTGCACAGCCTCGCCCCCTAATCACATATGACATCACGTTGTGGTTTAACCACCAAAGACTCTCACATCTCTCCTTTTTCCTATCTCATTTTGCACATGGCAATAAAAGTTTATTTGTTAAGCAAATGAGTCTTTCCTGATTGGAAATATAAGGGGGTTTAAGATAAAAATAGTCATTGAGGCTGGGTTTCTCTAAATCTACTTTTAATTTGAGTATGCTGCATACAGTCTTCATTTTATAAGAATATTACCATTTGCAAATACTTCCTGAAGTCTATATATTTGATTTCAGTCTGAGATCATGTACAACTTCTTTATTTTTTTTATTTTTTTTTTTTTTATTTTAAAAGTTGTCAGTTTTGAAAGCTTTGTCTGTTAACCATGTATTGTAGTGTGTTAGCCAACAAAGTTTGTACGTATAGAAGTATAACACGCTCTTACCTGGCTGGAGCGCTGCTGATGCTGCGCTGCCTGGAGCTGCGAGCTGATCCCTCCTGCTCCTGAGAGACGAGGGACCTGAGGAGAGACAACGATCCTCTCGTCACTTCATTCCCTCAGCACACACACGCTAAACTTAACTGTGTGTTTACCTGGGAGAATATAGAGGCTATGGACGTGTTGAAGGACAGTTGACTGTTGGACAGACGCTGGACGAGCCCATGGGTGGAGCCTGAGTCCAGGATGGGCCCCGATTGGCTGCTGACGGGGGGGCGCTGACTCTGAGGCTGCACTGACCGACTGCGGTACTCTCTCCTAGCTGCAGACACATAAACATACACACGCAGAAATACACACTTTAATGATTCAATTGTAGCTGAAACAATTAATTGATGAATCGATTAGTGGAGCCACAGAAAAATAATTGGCAACTGCTAAATGTTTCAGGCCTTTAACAAGCACAAATAGTGCAACAGAATTTCTCTAATTTCAGTCTCTCGAATCGGAGTTTGAAGATGTTTCATTTGGCAAAATTTCAGGTAGGTCCCTGTTAAGGTCACAATAAGGGAACCAATGCCGTGAATAGAAATTTTCCACAAGGATAATGAGACCTGGTTTTTGTGTGTGTGTGCTGGTGTGTACCTGCGTTGTGGTGTCTGTGGCTGTGTGTGGTCCTGGCTCTTTGCTGGTAGAGGCTCAAGCTGTTGGAAGTGACGGAGGACGGGCGGTTGTGACTCAGCGAGGACGAACCACCGGCACCGCAGTCCACATCCTCCATGTTCACGCCGCTGTTACAGCTGGTCAGGTTGTCCTTACGCACCCTACAGAACACGAACACACACACACACACACACACACACACACAAAACAATGATTTACTTATTCATGTCCACATCAGTGCAAAGGACACAAACTGGCAAAGGGCCATCAAAAATTTAGCAAGCCTTGACTATTCCAGCTGGTTAAACACACACACACACACACACACACACACACACAAACCTACATCAGACAGAGAGGGATGTTACGTAACTGTGCTAGCATATGTGACACACACTAGTGCAGTCTTCCTCTTAAATTAGTTAAATGCGCTCTGGCTGAGGAGGCGCGGCTCGTCTCCTTGGTTCCTCAGCTACTTAGTGAAATTAAGACAACACCTTTATCTGAAGGCCGATGAAACAGGATTAACAATCTAATCTGAAAGGAAAACTCAGCTACTAAGAAGCTTAAGAGAGAGCCACACACACACATATACAATATATATACATAAACCATTAGCTGACCCGCAGAGGTTAATGCAGGGCCTATACAGTAATCATGCTGAAGGTAATGTCTGAAAGAGGGATTGAGAAGGGAGAGAAGATGAAGGGAGAGATGGATGTAGAGGACGAGAGAGAAGGAGGGAAGTGAGAAGCAACATTGCAGCTACAGCAGAAAGTCATAGCGTTTGGCTGCCCTCCCACTCTGCCCTCCCACTGTCCCTCTACATGTATTTAAAACTACATTAAGCACTGACTTCCACTATGTCAATATCCGTAAATCCAGAGAAGCACTCACTCAGCAGCAGCCGGAGCATCACGCTGCGGTGTGCACATTATCCAGAGTGATTTACACCAAATACCCGCAAAAGAAAACCCAGAAAAAGATTCTTTTATCAGCTTGATACTTTTTCCTGCTCTTATGAGAATGACCTATAAAACCATATTTTAGCTGCTCAAGACTGAGGACATCTGAGCAATACTCCTCAGCTGACAGTCAGTTAGTTGATTGTAAGAAGCATCCCAGTTTTTACTTTAAGTGTGCACTCTAAATACAGCCAAATAAATCAAACCATGCCTTCTCTTACCCTCTTACCCCGAGGGTCTTATTCTAAGACTCTGAGACTGATGGTTTTTCCGGGAACTGAACCCATGACCTTTCAGTTACAGCGCTGTCTTTTTTACCCGACACTGAACTAAATAAAAAAGAAAAATGATGAGGGGAGGATTTGTTTTTCTACAGCACGTTTATCATGTGAAGTGTTAATTGAAGAGCTCAGTCAAAAAGAAGGCAGGTTGAGTGTGAGGAGGCAAGGAGAGAAAGACAGACTGCACTATTGACTGAGATAGGAAATAATGAACTGACCGTAACCATTTAGTGCAGAGCCAGGAACGAATGGAGTCCAGACTTAAAGCCCCTCCTCCAATGCTGCGGAGCGTACGGTGTGTTCCTGCATACGATGTTGTCAGTGGTGACACATACCTGGAAATATTATGAAATAAATGTCATACTATCAGTCACGCGTTAAACACCTCCAATCAATGTAGTTTGAGATTTTTAAAACCACGCACGCTGCAAAGGTGAAGGCATCAACAAACACAGCAGTATTTCCATCAACGCAAACTTTCATGCCTAAGCTCTGTGTGTAGCTGTGAATGACACATACATGGGGTATCCCAGCGGCTGGTCGCAGGACGAGTTGACCATGTTCCTCAGCGCTTGCTTTGAGTTCTGGATGCTGCCACGTTCCGGGTTTCGGTTCCGGAGAAACACCAGCTCTTGCTGCTGCCCCGCCCACAGACCTCGCACACACTCCTTATTGATCTGCAGAGAGAGATGCGATAATAAAGGAGTTCATAGACGAAAGACTCAGAGAACATGATGGTGAAATTACTTTTTAAATTTATGTTTTATTATCCTGCATTGTCATAAAACATAATTGCAATGGTATTGGCTGGTCTCTGCCACTGCTTATGATACCAGGAAATAATATACTGTATATCCTGGAACGAGACAGAACCATTGTCATCTGCTCACGACCGGAAACATGGGGGAAGAGGCAGCCTGTCCGTCTGATCATCTCATCTAATTCTTGGTAATAAGGCAAATAAGCATATTTCCTAAAATGTCAAACTCCTCCTTTAACATCATCCCATAATGATGAACGATTGAAACTTTAAGTGCTAATTGTAGTGAAAGAAGTAAGGCACTTGGGTCACATCATCAGGGATGATCCGATGTCCATGTGGTGCAGTTATAGTAAAGCAAAAATGAAAGAAGCTTCTGGTGCCATATATAATGATGCATTCAGAGTCTTGCTCAAGCTTCCAAGATGGACAAGTGCGAGTCATATGTTTGTGACTAGATTTGTAAATTGCGACAATTTTATTTTTTGTGTCATTGTCCTGCAGGATGTTTTATTTATTTTACTTTTAAACTGATAAGGGTCGCTGTGTCTGAAATAAAGTTACTACTATAGTCGTTCAGTTCTTGTGCTGCAGCTCAGCCGCTGTTCAAACCTACTATTTTGTATTCAGATATATTCAGCTGCAGTCGACACTTGGCATCAGAAAGCACCTGAGCTGGGTCTCAGGTGAGCACTTGTGGTCATGCTTTTCCCTTTTCTGTTCAGATTTGACTTAGTGATGATGAAGTACACGTCTGAGCGCCGCCATACGGACAGAAACGTGATTGTGCTGGATGTTTAGTGACGCACCTCAAGGATGAACTTCACAGCCAAGTTGTCCAAGTTGGTATATATATATTTTTTTTACATTCATTCACTGTCTGTACCTACATTTCCTGACTGTGCCTGCAAATTGAACCACGGACAACCTTTTACCTTTATAACCTTGAAGCTGAGGTGGCGTTTGTAAAGCATGATGATCTTATACTCGTCCGTGCCGTCATCGATCATGTGTCTCAGCGTGAGCAGCGTGTCGCGGCTCGATAGCACCGCCTTACGCCACGCAGGGTCACTCTCGTGGCAGATGACCAGGCTGCTGCGGTAATTTGTGATGGCTTCGTACAAGATGGACGCTTCCTCGGTCTCCTCCAGACAGGTGAAGTGATCCTGAAAGGGCAGGAAAGGCATGATGGAGCACTGGGGGATGTAATCAGATTTTAGGAAGATGTCTATTCCAGGGAGGAGAAATGACCACCCTTAAGGTGTTATCAGAAATGCAGAATTAGTCAAAACCTTCTCTGCATTGAACTGCAAGAGAGGAAAAATCAACACAATAAACAGAGGTAGACAGGAGGCAGGTTTACAGTCCCTGAATTACACCATAAAGATACAGCAGCAGCCATTTAAAAGCACCGTGTTCTTTACCTGGTGCAGTTTGAGGCTCATTCTGACAGCAGGAGCCACCACTTTCTGCAGGAGGTCCAGATCAGCGAAAACCCACTCGTCTTTTGTGGCGATGCGGAAGTCGCCTTTAAACAGGGTGTTGAAACCATACAGAAATGATTCCAGACTTCGTGGTGGGAGGAAAGTGGTGGAGGGATGAAGAGGGGGAGGGAGAGAGAGAGAGAGAGACAGGTTATGAAACTATGAAATATTTTTAGACAAAAAGTCATTTGAGTGCAGTGTGCAGTGACAGTTATCCGTCTGACTGATGTGGATGTTTGAAGATTTAGATGCTGGCGCCCCCTTCTGGTGCACATGTCTAACTGCAGGTGAATATCTACTAATGCTGAACTTAATCCTGATTTTACATCTAATACATAACCTTTCAGCACCTTTACATCCAGTCAAATTCTACAACTGTCGTTTTTTGTATTTTATAAATAACACGAAATACAAAATTTCAGAATGCAGAAGAACACGCTCAATGCTACGTTTAATATTAATGTATTTTTACATTAATTAACTTTATTACATTTTCAAAGTTATATTGGTATTTTCCTGGTAGTTTTTATTTTATTGGTATTAATTATTTGTATTTGATTAAGCAATTAATCCAAAGAAGAATAATTTTTTTATGAAGCCCCAAATCACAAATTTGAACAATATCAAGCTTAAAGTCGAGGTTGAGTTTGGTTGAGTTTGTCTCCTGAAAAAGAAACTGTCTTGTATTGAATTTGCTCCATAAAAACATACAAGGCACGAAACGAAAAGTTGCTGAAAATACAAGAAATCCAAAACATGAACTTTACCATTCACCTGTAAATGTCACTCGTGGCCACTGTGGTCTCTGTTCAGCAAATGTTACAAGGATCATACAGTAATAGGAACCATCCAGTTATCTCAGCTGCTGCCTACCTTTTGTCTGTCCTCAATGAATTACTCATTAATAAGTTTAACTCAAAGTGGGACACATATTTTTAGTGACTGTACTTGCACAGTGGGACCCTGTGGCTCTTACCAGAATTCATTAGCTCATACTGAGAGTACAACACGCGAGTAAAATCCTGTTGTAAGAATCCCCACGACCCTCCCACACAACTCGGTTCAGACAGTGATTACAGGTCCTTTTCTAAGGTTTACCTGTTGGACATGTTGTGTGACGCCGTGCCGAGGGATCTCCTCCCCAGGACGGAGAGAGCGTAGGACAGAGTAACCAGAGGAGAGTCTTCATCGCTCTCCACAGGCTGGACACAAATACAAAGAGACACAAGACAAACATGGAGATGCTGGTGTACGGGAAAAAAAGATTCTGCCTTCTCTCATGATGCATTTGTGGTTATAAAATGTTGCTTTGTCATGCAACCGTTTTCCCCCCAAGAACAATTTGCAGCTTTTGCTTTTTCCCTTTTACTCATCTGACATTTCTGAATTAAATATAATAGCAGAGCTGAATTTCTATGACTAATTAAACATTTAACTAATTCAGTCAGTCAGAAATCCCCCAGTTCTAGCTTCTCAAATGTGAATATTTGCTTATTTTCTTTGCCTGAGTATTTATTATAGGTTGGTGTTGTTGTTAAGACAAATTGTTCACTATTTTCTGACATTTTAAAGATGAAATGACAAAGCAAGAAAAAAAAAAGATGAATCAATGAAATTATTTCACAGTTGCAGCCATGAGAAACAGCAGTAGAAAATCACTCAGCTACTCTAACCCCAAAATGAAGTCCAATAGAATAATCTTTAAGTGATGTACCGTCTCCATCTTCCCAGCGCAGTACTGGATCCACTCCAGGTAGACGTTGCAGAAGCTGGCTCGCGTCACCCCCTGCAGGCAGTGCACGTAGTCTTCATCGATCTTCACACTGAACACCTGAGGGTCGCGCTCAATGTGGTGCCACTTGGTGTAGGACTGCAGTGCCTCCTGGATGGCGGCGTCCTTCAGCCAGGTGGACAGTTTGGGCGAGTGGACCAGGTAGTAGATGATACTCTGTGAGGGGGGGGAGGGGGAGGGA
>NW_019525133.1:0-57679 GCF_002814215.2 Seriola lalandi dorsalis | reverse complement strand
GGAGGGGGGGGGTTCAGACAAGATTTCTTTTTTTTTTTTTTTTTAAACTCAGACAAGATAAGACGAGAGTAAAATGCTAATCGCAAGGAAAGTAAAAGGGAAGGAAGTGTTGTGTGTTGATCACATCTGGAATCAGCTATTGGCAAGCTGCCATTTGTAATTATTAGACAGGCTAATCTTTAACAGCCTGTTTAAACAAAAGGAATATTCAATTTTCTGTCCGCCGCTGGAGACAGGCTGATTGAATGTCAAAAGCTGATGCATTATTAACGCCGCACTAGGTTCCCTTCAATACCAGCGACTCCTGATGTCAAAATAATCAAATCTGAGCTCTGACACCGTCAACAGCAGATCAGGTATAGCACATGTGGACGTTCTCAGATGCTTCAAACCAGAAGAAACGACTCTGGACTGAGGGATCTCTTGCTGCTGTTTAGTTTGAAAACATGTCCTGGCATCTACAGCACAGGACATGTTTTTTAATTCCCATTTTTCATTCTGTTAAGCACTTTGTAACTTTGTTAATTAACATGCTACATAAAGTTTATTATAAAATACTAAGGGTCTGCAGCTATGCTAGCAGCTGCTGTGAATGCTATGATGGTGCTAGCATAGAGAGGGGCATGAACAAGAGTTTCTACAGACGCATCAACATCTTTCCACCTTCAAATCATCCAAAATATTTCTGGAAGCTCTAGCCCCATCTTTTTTTTTTTTTTTAATGTAGGCTGAAGAAAGTGGTGAATTTTTTTTACTTCAGCGTGTTTATCAGGTATCCAGCTTGTTGAACGTAGTACAGCTCAGCAATATGGATTAATAATCAGTATCTTTTAAGAGAAAATTAGATGTCAGTTTGTCAAGTCAATGTTTTTGTTTTTACATTGCACAGCATGATGAATGGAAACATTTCATTTTTAGTGCTTAACAAAATGAAAGAAAAAGATGACTTAAAAGATAGAGACAAAAACAAGATTTTTAGTGTTAATTTCACCAAAATGAATTTCATGAAGTCTGAGATAGTATATTGTCAAAAAAAGGCAAATTCTAAATATTGATATGTTGCACAGCCTTAGTGGGAATATGTCGGTATCTGTTGTGTTTCATATTCCCAGCACTCATACAATCATCTAGTTCTGCAACACACTGCCGCAGTATAAACACATCCTCTCCTCTCCTGGGTGTTTCAGTTTGGCGTGAAACCGCACCTTCAGGTAGTAGGTGATGAGCAGCTTTCGGAGGTCGTACACCTGCAGCATGGTGGCGGCGTTGTTCTCACTGATGCTGTAACCCTCCAGCAGGTACTTGGTGGCCATCACCTCCCAGGCCAGCCAGCGCAGGTTGAAAGCGGCGTTGCATGACAGCATGTGAGGCAAGTGGCCCGGCTCGCAGCAGCAGCACGCGTCGTCTTCCTCCACGCCCTCTGTGATGGCCTCCACCTCTCGCTGCTGGCAGTATGTACCTGCAGATGGAGAGAGATGGAGGTGTAGCAGTGAGACACCGAGTTATTTAACCGTCCATTCTGACTATGAAGGAGGTAGGGATGGTCAGACTGTACCTCTGAACTCCAGACCCCTCAGCTGGAAAGTGACCAGCCCGTTGCCGATCTCGATCAGATGGACCAGGGCGTTGAGGTAGTCAGAAGCCAGAATGAAACAGTCTCCGGCGCTGTAGTTGCCCCATCGGCCCAGCATGAGGTCGCCACAAAGTGAATGCTGCAGCGAGCGAGTCAGGTACTCGTAAAAGATGGAATTTAGGTTGTTATCATCACAGCCTGCAAGAGAGAGGCAGGGCGAAAGCGAAAGGTCAGATGGACGTACGAGTGTCAAGACACAAATGAAAAGATTGTGGAAAAAAAGTTGGTAAAGTTCAGTTGCTTCCTTCCTATAACGATTCTAATCTACAAGAAGGTAATTTGTGTCTTTTGTGCGGATATGGATAAAAACTTAAATTCACAATATTGACACAGGAAATTGTAACTGTAAGAAAGGACTCACCTGTCTCCTTATCCACTTGGGACACCAGTCTGCTGTTGGAGTTGTCGATGCGCTTCGTGCTGCATGGAACAGGAGGCAGACAAAAAAACTGAACAAAACATATAGAGCGACCACTCATGCTACGGTGACAAGTATTTCTCGTGTAAAATAGGGTGAATGAAACGCAACAGTATCAGTTTTGACTCAAGTCTACAGCTATTTTCAAATGACAATCCCCAAAGCAGACTGAGAGGAGCTGATACAGATAATATATATCACTTCAAAATCCTCTCAGGACTGCTTCACTGTTGTTTCTCAGAAAAGAAATCACTGATGAAGAACAAGTCCTCTTATAGTGAATCTCCTTCAGTGCCTTCTGAGGAACGAAACGCATCACACTGGTTGTAAATGAACACCCCTGCAGCAACACTTGAAACTAAATATTTCAAGATGAAGAACCTGAATAAAACACGTGCCTCCCTGTCGTCCGTGCACCGAGATCTGACTCCAGCAGAGATGAAGCCGTCATTGGTTTTAATGTCACGAGTTTCAGTTCAAATACTGTCAACACAGTCTAAATATAATCACGGGCTACCTCGTGTCAAATCACTGCAGTGTGCACAACAAAGCTGCAGGAGTATTTTTGGAGTGCTTTCAGCGAGCTGGAGCACAAACGGTCTCTTACATCAATAAGTGAGAGGGAACAGAGGGGTTACGTTGTGCAAGTGTGAGTGAGACAGAGAGAGGGGGAGGAGGGGGAGGAGGGGACGTAGTGTTTATCTGCTAATCCGCCTAGCTTCGCTCAAAAAGATGAGACTGATTCGAGATGGAAAAAACAGACAGATGTGAAAAGTACACCCAGCAGCAGTAGAGGCAGTGATGACACGTGTCACATGGATACAGTGATCAGTGATGTCACTTCACTTCTGAGGTGTTCAACATTGATTTTGATGACAAATATTAATTTTCAAATCTACCCAGCAACACCAAAATAAAAGAATAAGGCTCAACATCTCTGTGACCCAAGTCCAATGGCTCCTACTGGGGACATACATTTTTAAAAACAAAACAAAAAAAAAAATATTTCAAAATATAAAAAATATAGTTTAATTAAAACATTTTTTCAAAATAATAATTTCCTAAAACAGGCGGGAACTGTAGTGTTTAGTAAATGTTACAAAAACAGGAGGAAATAGTGCAGGTTGGGGACTATTTTTAGCTGTGGATTGTGAGTATTTATAGCAAGAGTCTGGGACTCAACTAACACAAAATAAGCTACAGTGCTCATGTTCATAGTAATGAAGGAACACATTGATGAGTTTTTAATAGTTTTTGGACAACACTATGTCATGGAGAAATAAGATCTAACAGGCTGATTAACAACACTTTTTAATTGGTATGATTAAATCATTATTGGTCTTTCCACAGGATTTGTTGACAATTCAACCTTTTCTTGAACTGGCAGCTTTCAGCGTTTCTTCAATCTAAATTCACAATGTGAGCAAACGATTTTCAGTGCCACCTCCAGACTGCTTGGGAAGCTCACGCCACACCCACTCAAACACTTTATCTGGGCCTTACTTGTAGTTTCGCTCCCAGAACTTGATGGGCCGTGGATAGGAGGAAATGAATATGGCGCTGCCCAGGAAGGGGGCCAGCGGGGTGTAGAAGATGGTGGTGAGCAACGTCTGGAGCAGCAGCATAGCCGAGTCTGGACACACACCGGTGAAGGAAAGAAAAGCAGGTAAACTTTAACACACACACACACACACACACAGGATTTAGAGAAAGGATACGAGGCACTGCAAACGGCTGAGCGAAGGCGTGGAAAGCGCTG
This sequence comes from Seriola lalandi dorsalis, assembly GCF_002814215.2. NCBI lineage: Eukaryota > Metazoa > Chordata > Actinopteri > Carangiformes > Carangidae > Seriola > Seriola lalandi. The sequence goes on along the minus strand of NW_019525133.1, from coordinate 53,869 downwards.
CCCCAGGCGATCTGCCAGGGAGCGATGTAAACCAGGATGAAATGGAGCTTCAGCAACAGCTCACGCATCTGGACAGAAACACACACACACAGTCTGTGAGAAGAGCTCAGCAGAATACTGAGAGCGACACGTTTGAAACATTTGATGGTAGCGTCTGTTGTTTAACTCACTAACCTTTGTCCAAAAGGAAAATAATGTTATATCTATTACATTCTTCCACATCACTACAAATGATAATAAAACTTCAGGCTTGAAGAAACTATCTGGATGCATCTGCTGTATCTTTCTCCCACCTTGTGGAAGATGATAGACATGATGAAGAAGTCCAGCAGGAAGCTCTCGGAGGCGCGCGGGCAGTCGAAGTGGAAAAAGACGAGTGTGAAGAGCAGAGTGAGGAACTGGAAGCTGGGGTTGCAGAAGGATGAACGCAGGAGTTTCAGTCCAGCGACTGTCGTCAGGAGAACATCACAGCTGGAGGCGGAGGCAGACAACAGATTCAACAGCTGGGTCACCACACACACACACACACTCTCTCACTCTCTCTGATGATGCTGTGTGTTTGTGGCTGTGTCTGTCCACTCACTGGATTCCCAGCTTCTTGCGGTGACTGAGGGCGAATCCGTCATTAGTGAGTGCGCTCAGCACGATGGCGGGGTACACCACGTACTTCTCGAAGCACAGGAGCCCCACGTACAGTCGCTCGAACCACATCAGCACAGCGTCCTCTGATAGACAAGCACAAATAAAGAATAAACTCAGATCAGGATCACAGATTTCCAGAGACTCAGTGCAATGTTTCTGGGAGTATGTGCTTTTTGTAATTCAGTAAGAGACATCATGCTGATAGGTCATAATCATACTCATCATATTTATCTCAGCCAAGGTTGCTATCTCAAAAACTATCTAAAAGATTTTGGTGGAATGAGATGGCATTCCATCAAACGGTGGTGCAATAGCAACCTATATATCTTCATAGCTATTGGGTGTGAATCCAACCTCATGGTGCCACTACACAAAAAGTCAGGTCGTCACCAATGTCATTAGGATTCATCATCAGGGGACCATGAATGTCTGTACAAAATAATGTGCCAATCCATCTCACAGATGTCAAGTTATTTCACTGGACAAGTGAGACTTTGACCTGCTGGTAGTGCGACAGGGTCACCAAAGTCAGAGAGGATTCATCCTTCGAGCACCAAATTTCATAACAATACATTGACTAGTTATTGAAATATTTCCTGTCTGGTCCAAAGTGGTGGAGTGACTGACACCCTTACAGCCAGGCTGATAACATGTCTAAAAATCAAGGCCATCTCCGTCAAATCCTCATTACTGTCCATCACTCTGTGGATTTGTCCTGTATGCAGACATGGATCCAGGCACAGATAAAGAGTTAAACATTTTGTACAAAACAAATTTAGAGACCTGTGCGCTTGTGAAGATGGTGCCCGTTTTCTGCTCGTTGATCTGGGGGTTCACATACTTAACAGTAAATAATTAAGAGACACTTGTAGGTAAGCTGACCTCTGGGTTCAAACTGGTGGTACTCCTTCGTCTTGAGGACCGGGTGGGAGATCCACAACCAAGGGTGGTGCTTCCTCAGCTGGGGGATCAGGTAGTGGGTGACAAAGCCTACTGTTCCCGCCAGAGCGTACAGCACGATGGTCACAAAGGGCTGGATACGAGCGGTGTATAATGTTAGAAACATGATGAAGATGAATATTTCAACCAATAAAATATAAAAAATGTATCTCACCTTGAGAGACAGGAACACGGTACTCGCAGTTATAGCGAAGGTTAGGATGTAGGCGACAGAGCACACGACCACATCCGACAGCAGAATCTCCTTCTGTGGAGCACAAGAGGGAGGGGAAGCTGCAATAATTCATAATCCACACCGAATGAAAACACATTTGTTCGTCAGACTCATTTAGGTGTGTGAATACTCCTGTCTAATTGTTCTGAGCCTTTAGTTTTTGCAGATCAAAGACACAGCAGCTTGAGAAGAGTTAAGAGCTTCACAATCCCCATTAATACTGTAAAAGGCGGCGGGAGGCTTGTTTTCTCTGATGCATAATTCCCTGTAATTGCACACAATGATCGACAGCAAACACTGTTTCATTGTCTGGTGTTTAAGGCGTATCACATACAGGATGCATGAATTCCACAACTCAGGTGCACAGTGTTAACTAGTTTTGATTTTTTTGTGATAATTATTGGAGGGCTACTGCATTTCAAAACAATAGAAACTGTTCAATAAATCCTCAGAGGAAAAATGATAATGTATTCAGAGCTGAATTATCCAATTGTCTGATTATAACCTGAACTCATCATCTACTGATGAAACAAAACTGCATTACACCAGTTTATTTCTATGTTAATCCTTAGTTACCATCGAGCTCTGCAGTTTCTCCGGCAGTGGGTCTTTAATGTCTGTAGTTTCCTCCTCCTCTTCCTCACTCTCTCCCAAGGCAGGCATTATCTTTGACTTGATCAGAGATCTGTAATTAAAAATGTCACACGTGAATGATGGGGACTTTAAGAACAGAAGGATCTTATTTGTTGAATAACATGAGCTTTTTTTTTTTTTGTTACGAAACTGAAAAAGAAGCAGAAAAGAAATGGAAAAAGTTGAATATCTGAATAAACTAAATTCTTTCCTTACAACAAAAACAACAAAACTCACATGTGAATGTTTTGTAGTTTCACTTCTTCTCTTGTATTTTTAACATTGTTTTTATTTGGCTTGTAACAGTTTGTAATAAAAGTATTTGAGGAAAAGTGAAAAACAATGTTTATAAATATTATTTTCCCTTTCTGCTCACAATTAACTCTCAGCTTGTGTGGAAATTACTAACAATTATTAAAGTAGGAAAGTAGAGGCAGTGCATTAACCATCCATCCACATTTCCTCTAATGCTTCATTTATTTTAAAACTATTACAGAGTATTAAGTGGATGGTAGTCAGGCGCAGTCTGTGCACGCTAACATCTCACACACACACACACACACACACACACACACACACACACACACAGATACTCACAGTAGTACAGAGGGGTCACTGCTCTGTCGGCTGAGGTGGTAGGAGAAAACTACCAAAAGGCCACAGAAACCAGAGAACAGAGCTGGGGTGTGCTGCTCATCCCACGGCTCCTGTAACCACACACACATACACAAACACAGTGTGAATCACACCGCCATGTACCTTTTTAAAACTATTTCTTTTATATCTTCACGGTTTAAAAGCTTCTTCCCCCACCAGTTACGATCTTGTAGTCACTTTTGAAGGATGACTTGCAGCACTTTGTATTTTGCTGCAGCTCTGCTTAGTTCCATCAGTGAAACTCCCTGGCTGCACGCTATTTATAACTGCCTGTCTTCTTCTATTCCTAAAACCAGGAGGATGACCATGAACACAAACTCAGTACAAATAGAAAAAAAAGGAGAAAAAGGCCTTTGCTGTGTGGTTTTTTTTATTTATTTATTTTTATTTCTACCTTGAGAGCTCCGAAGCAGAAACCGTAGAGCAGAGACAGAGCGATCAGACTGCGTAGGATGCTGTAGACTGCAGAGATGAGACTCGTAGCAGCTGAGACACACAAATTGGAGTGAAAATACGTGCAGAGGTATTAAACAATGAGAAACAAAGCCAAGCATGTACTGTAGTAGTGGTACTCTTATGGGTTTTAAATCACTAAGATTTATCTTTACTTAAAGGCCCAGATAACTTCTCAGGTAATAATGTCATGACAGCTGTTTGGTTGTTCAGTCAGTGTCAATCAAATCTGATTGATTCCCAGTCCTGGTGATGCAGGTTACCGGAATTTAAGTGATAAATTCTTAGTAAATAACACAGAAAGATAGACAGACATATATTTAAAATTTTGGTTGCTCATTTTTAGTCATGAGTATTTAATGTTATAGACAAATAACTGAGATTCAAAGTCAAGTTTTCAGGGGCTTTAAACACTGAATACACACTACACACAGGCATCAAACCAGAGACACAAACCCACAGATGCCTCCAGTATAAACAGAAGATTAAAATTAACATCCCTTTAGGATCTTGATTAAAGAACAAGATTAGAAACAGTGTTACCAACCTGTCCCTCCAAAAAAATGCATGTCAATCTGCTCCAGCAGGTAAATGGTGAAGGTGTTGATCTGAGGGAAAAGGCCCACCAGGAAGGTGATTGGGAAGCAGTAGGTAAAACCTGTTTAATGCATAAGACAAAAGCCGTTTCTGTCAAGGACAAGAAAATAAATGATATACAGAAACAAATAAACTAGGTGCTGTGTAATAGGACTGTCTGAAATAGAAATCTCCTGTATATTTATCCCTACCCACTAACAGGTCTCTTAAGAAGCCCAGTGCGTCATGGCAGACGATGGTGACCCCGTACAGGGTGGAGACGGGCAGGTCCTTCCGCCTCAGCAGCTGCTCCAGCAGCCAGATCAGAGCGCAGAAAATACAGAAGTAGGCCGCTCGACTGTAGGCCACCAGCTGGTTGTGACCCTGGAGAGACACAGACGCACATGAACACACACAGGTTAGGGTGTTAGGAGGTTCAGCCTGATTTCCAACACAGTGATATAACAGCTACAGCGAGATAATACTATGAACGCTGCTACAAATTTGGGTCACATTAGGTTGAGTGCCCATGTGTCTTGCACTTTGACTTGTTTTCACAGTAACTTGATGAAACTAAGCTCCAAAAAGGGACAGACCCTCTGTGGGCACATTGCATCAGTCAAATCACAGTAAAATTATTATAATGAAAAGGGAACTGTTTTGATAACATCATAGGCCAAAGACTGACAACATGCGTCACTGAAGAGGAACACGGGTCACAAGTTGAAACTAACCAACAGGGATGTAATGGATGAATGAAGTTTCCGAAATACTGGCAATTATTATATTATATACCTCTGAGATTCAGTAACAAAGCGACATTACACTCACATGTGTTGGGGAAGCCGCATCTGGTTGAACACTCTGGAAAACAAAACCACAGAAACCAGTGCTGAATCTTTGTTTGGAAATTACCATGAGAACAATTGAGAACAGCAGTGACACTAGCCAGTTCATCAGAGAAAAGGTGAGGAGGAGCAAACAGGAAGTGGCAAGACTGAGGTCAGTTTTACTTGTGAAAAACATCAGCATGGCAGACATTCCTCAAATACCATACACTCTAGTTTCAGTTGTGAAATGTTTTCACTCTTTCATTTGGTTTTTCTCGACAGTAAATGTTCACTCTGTAATAATAATAATAATAATGGCTGAAATGTCTTACTTCATAGAATTTAGTGGGGGCAGCATCGACTGCTTCAACAGAGATTTTTTTTATTTTTTTTTTACCTTCAGTAAGGAATACTGGCAGCTGGCAATGACCAGGCAAAACTGGAAGACCCAGAAGTCTTTGAAGCAGCCGTGGTTGAGAAGCACAAAACCAAGGAAGGAAACCAGGAAGGCCATGAAGACTGCCACCAGATTCTCCAGAACATCCTGGTTTCTATACAAGAAGGCAAAAACAGATTAATAATAGTGCAATCAGTAGCTCATTAGGTACACAGGTATCACCTCGTTAATGAAGAGCATCATTCCTGCACAAAGCTGATGCTCATTTGCTGCTGTGTTTAAAGGGAAAGATAGACATTTAGCTATTGAGCTGTTGCTCAACTGTGTGGTTGAATTGAAAAGAAATTAGACTGATTGATCAACCTGGAATTAAATGACACAAACATTGACTACACTGGCCAGAACTGATGTGATATTGATGAAAAGGATGGGGCTAGAAGATGTACTGAAGGCTTTTCAAGAACAAGAGTGTTTTAGATTTAAAGAGACAGGACAACAAACATAGAGCAGAGAAAAAACATCTAAAAAACACAGACAGTGGAGAGAGTTTTGTGTATTACCTGTCCAAAAGAGCGAGCAGGGTGAGTCGGTCGTATAAAATGTTGATCCACTTCCCGGGAAACAGTTCAAGTTTGTAGTAAATCTTCCGGGTCGGTTTTTCCTGAGTGGAAGTCTCTGATGATTCATCCAAAGAGTCCTCTTCCTGCACAAAACACAAATAATTTACACCCACATGAATTCAGCGGCAGTGACACAGGAGAGAAAAAGTATCTGATGCTTTATATCTACATGATTTTCAGTCTGCAATAACTCAAAACACAGTCAGGGTCATAATAGGTACACAGAGCAACATCTTTTTCATGCTGTACAACAGAAGTATACACACACACACACACACACACACACACACACACACACACAAACACACACACACACACACAAAGTGGTGCATTAATGATTCAGCAGCGAGTCTGTGTTGCTTCAGCTTCAACAACAGATCCAGGCACATTATGTCACCGCTGCTGGTTTGAATCCAGCCCTGAAGCCGACCCAGTCAGGACCGATCTTATTGTTTCAAACAGCAGCAACGACTCAAGTCAGTGAATCACAGTTTGACAAAGAGAAAATACTCATCATATCATAACATTTATGTCACTGGGTCACTTTTATTTGTAAATTCATCCATTTATTTTTCTTTAAAAACGGTATTGTTGAATTTTCTTATTTATGTATTAATTAATAATTTTAATATTTAATGTATTTATTGATTGTGTGCTGACTGGCAATTGTTTCATTTTGTTATTTATTAATAATTTTGGACGAATGGATACATTTATTAATTATTTCTCTGAGTTTTAACTATTTAGATAAAGGTATCCGGTGAAGATTTTGTTATGTAAACTTCACTTCCACTGATTCTGACCAAAACACATGGTGTGTATCCTGGAGGCCTAACACATGTCCTTATAAAACATTTACAAAACCAATTTTTGGAAGAATCTGAAACCTACAATACATTGTTAACATCCATGTTTGCTTGCCAGCAGTCTTCTTGTTCACCATCTTCACTGGCACATTGCTACATTTTTCGGCATGTAAAATAGCATGAAACCATCGGGGAGAACCAGATATTATATCTCCCATGCATGAGCTTGCATGTGAGTCCTCAGGTGCATGCAAACAAAACTGTAAAAAACATAGTATTACTAGTGGTCAAAAACCCACGGGGCACCTCTAACAGGCTGCTAAGAGCTTGTTGGAAGACCTCACACACCATACTTCCATGCATATACTGTAACTGTTTCTAGTCTTAGCAAATCAGGTTTAGTAAATAGAGGAAGCTATTGGTATGTAGTACAGTGGAGAAAAAATGAAGGTAGATGGAGACCTGGAAGATCTCCGGGTGCGTCCTTCGTGGCCGAAGCCTGTGCGCAGGGATGATGCGTCGCTGGAAAGGACAGTCAGCGTGACCTCCCACCAGGCCGTCCTGACACTCCGAGTTGGAGGAAGTCGACAGCAGGTCACTGAAGACACACACAAACACAAAGGTTACAGGCTGACGTCCATAAACGAACAAACCTGATTACCTGAGGTGAGATGAACTTGAGGGAATGAAAAGAAACACAATGAAGCAAAGGAAGACAATTAGCAGGTAAAGAAAATGAAGGAAGAGGAAGAAGTGAAAAACAGGATAAAAAGAGGCTTGATGCAGGTAAAGGAAGAGATGATGAAGAGGAGGAGGAAAAGAGAGTAAAATAAAGAGTTGACATCAGTACCACATGTTGCCAGTGATGAGCTCGGCTCCTAGTGGCAGGTTGAGGGCTCTCTCTGCATACAGCTTACGAGGCCTGTCTCCTGGTGAAACAAGCAGATAGCATACAACTTGTCCAAAAATTCCTATTTGAATAAGTAATGCGCGATAACTAATATGTGGGCTTTATTCAGCCTTACAGACAGACACCCGAGACTGGACTGTGACTGAACAACTGAACAGCTGAACATATTGGAGCCATTCCAAAAAAATGTCATTTAATCTGCCAGCTTTTTTGAGCTGTTTCAAAAGAGAATACATCAGCTGCTGGCACTGCCTCCCACACACGCTGTATATTTGTGCAAATAATATCAGACCATCCCAGCACACTGACTGGGTGTATCTGCAGCACCTCCTTGTTGTTTCTGACTACATGTGACTCATCGCTGTTTGTCTCCAGCAAAAAAAACAAAAAAAAAACAAAAAAAAACATTACATATGCAGGAACTAATGGGAATTACTGCTTACTGTGTACAGTATGGAAGGTGTAGGCCTCTTCTTTGTTGGTGGCCTCTGGTCTGCAGATGACCTGCAGCATGGAGCTCTCTGACTGTGAGGTTTGCGAGGGCAGGGAATCATAGTCCGGATCTTTCTCTCTGTCAGTCTGTGGACTGAAGAGAGAAAACGCAATCAACTGGAGCTCGGGAACGCTTGATGCTCGAATCTAAAAGGTTTGTACTGTGAATTCAGCTGTTTGCATATGTTACTGGTGCTTGTGATTCTTTAGGCATACGTACCTGTCAGGGGAGACTATTGGGATATGTGTGGGTGGTAGAGCCTGCAGTGTGTCGGTAGGCAGGCTGGTGGGCGGTTTGGGTCTCTCTGGTTTGCTTTCTGTCTTGGTCTCTGTTACTGTATCATCGGGTCTGGAAGTCATACTCAGATTCTCTGCAAACAGATAAAAATATTCATAAGTTTTTTGGTTAATTTTCATTTAAAATCTAGGAGGAAGGAAGGAGTTGCTCACACTGACAAACCACAGAGAACTCTGACTCTGCAGTTTCCCTCAGTCCTATGGAGAGTTTTAGCATCATTCAGCTCATTGTTTTGGTTTTAAAGGCCCACAACTTCAATGTGTTATGTTGTTGAATTTAATACATGATACTAACATAGTAGTAATATATACAGTATAGTAATAATTAGCCACCACACAGAGGCATAACATGAGCAACAACTGCAGCTCACAAACCGGTGGTGACATTTCACTTTTCCATGCATTTAATGTCTAAACATTTGCATTAATTCTAATCTTTTTAAGCCACTGTACATCTATAGTCCACCCACTGTTGCCTGAAGCGACCTGTTCTCATAACTGTGGGTGTTGACTGACAGCACCCTGTAACCTGTACGGGTGCGCAGGGCCTTTAAAACATCTAGATAAATGAGGTGGAGGTAAAGGAACAAACCATCTTGCTGAGAATCACCTTCCTCCGTAGCTCCCACTTCCTTTTTGCGTTCCGGCCCCTCCTCTTCCTGTGTGCTGGCCCCACCCCCTCTGATGCTGAGGGACCCCAACAAGGAAACAAACTCCAAGAAGTTGGATTCGTTGGGAATCTGGCCCTCCTTTGCTTCCAGATCTGACTTGGAACTGGTCATGGTGGTCTAACAGAGAGACAAATGCTTGTATGTATGCACGGACAGATGGATGGAGATGACTGTAAGAAAGATACAGAAATAGAAACAGAGATAAAGTGCCAACATACTGTGTTGTGTGAGCGGTCTGAAAGCATGACAGCATCTTTCCCACTGTCCATGCTCAGCCCTCGGATGTGAGTCCTTCCACCGGGGCCGTAGCGGCCCAAAGCTGGCGGCAGACGCAGGAACCCTTGTGAATCCACGTTCGGATCCAGAGGGTCTGTGTCATCATGGTGGGAGTGGACATCAATCCCCGATGAGCTGTTATCGTTTGTCAGCTGTGGGCTCGGTGTGCTGTCAGCAGTCATTTGCAGACCAAGATGTTCCTGGTCCGGATCTGGACACTCCAGTGTGGTCGACTCAGAGCTGGTTGTTTCTTTACAAAGGTGAAACTCTTCGCCCGTTGTCTCTTGCTGTGTTGGGGTGGGGTCGTCCTCTGAGCCAGCCGCTTCTTCTCCCTCTTCCGACTCCTGCTTCTCCTCCTCAGGGGAGTCGAAGGTGATGACGGGGATCTTGATGTGACATTCTCCCGCATCCTTCTGAGCCTGACACACACACAGACATGTCACACACACCATCCCTTAAACACCTCAGTGAGAACTGACATGCCATTGGATCGTACTGTGCAGCCAGACATCAATCAAATGCACAGAAACATATTTCAAATTGTGGTGGAGATCACAACATTTCTAAAGATACCAAACACATCAGACTGAAATTCGATGTTTAGAATATTTCCATTTGATGAAATAATGTACCTAGAAAAGCACGGAAACTTTTGAATCATTTCAATATCAGTAAATAAATACATTATATAATACTGTCAGATAGTGGAATAAGATGTTTTTAACAGCTTTAAAGATACATGGGGAAACTTGATGGTGGGGGATCAAACATGTTTCATGGCAAACATAAAAACGGAGGTCGAAAATGATTCTTACCTGAGCATTCTCCAGAATGCTCTGCTTGACGCTCTCCTCCAGCTGAGCAGCAGTCTGAGGGTCACAGCTCATGGTGATGATGATCTTAACCGTGTCGCTGTCGTCCAGTTGAACCGTCGCAGGCCCGGGGCCAGAGTTGTCCACCAGAACCACTTCAATCTCATCAGAACAGTACGTCTCCTCCGGCGGTTCAGTCTGACAGACAACACAAGGGAATAGTTCCACCCAAGGAATTCCTTTTCATTAAGATATAGTCAGCTTTTTTTATAAGCATGAGAGGTCAGTCACATGTATCCAGTACGTCAAATTAAAATCTTGCAAAAATAACTACTTAGATCTGCATCTGAAAGGCCTACCTGTGCAGGAGGTTCTGGGACATCAATGAAATCATCCTGGCGGTCCTTGGGAGTCTCCAGTGAGTTATTGTTGGGATCTGAGGGCTCTTTTTGCCCCTCACTCTCCTCCTCGCTCTCATCTTCGCTTCCCTTGGAAGGAGGCAGACCTTCATCAGCTGTTTCCCTGTCTGCAGTCTCTTTGTCTTCGCAGTCTTTCTCCTCTATCCTGTCCTGCTCCGAGTCTTTCTCTGCTGTTCTTTCCTGCTCTGACTGCTCTCTGTCAGTCCCCGTCAAAGAGATCTGAATGTCCATTCCTTCTTTCACAGCTCCAGTTTCAATTATGTCTGCATCCATTTTCCCACTAGCAGATCCAGGCCGCATCTCTTCTCTTTCAGCTCGGGATGGGGGCCTCTGCTGGGCCTGCAGCAGGGGGGCCGCTTGGTCAGGATTGGGACTGGAGAGGTCATCTGGAGAAGGCTCTGGGTTTGGGTGCAGCCCTCCCTCCACAGGCTTCTCCTCAGCAGCGCTCTCACCCTGTCCTGGAATGAAATGAACGGCAAATTCGTTGTAGATTTAAAGTGCAATAATATTAAAAATGCTTTAATCCTAAAATTCCTGCCATTGAAATGTGATCTCCCATTTGGCTGGAGAGGTAACCAACAAAATTCACACTGCTGTGTCGAGCAGCATTCAGTAGCCAGTAGCGGATAAATATCTTCCCAATGCAATAAAATGAACTGCAGAAGGGATCAATCCTGCTGCTATTAAAAACAGATATCAAAATTTTGTTACAATTGTGCAATGATTTGATGCAATGCACCACAGTGATTATATCCCCTTTTCTGATCAGCTGACTTGGCTCTGAATAATCACCAGTGCATTAGGTCATAAATTTACTGGAAGCAGTCAGCTGGTCTTTGTGGCAGGCAAACTGGCAGGCTGCTAGTTTTGTGCATGTCTGAGCAAATTTACCACAATGATGTGTTTGCAGAAAAGGAAGTTGTCCATCTATATCAGTGCATTAGGGAAGGGGAACTGGGTTCCACTTTGGCTGATTCTGACAATATAGTACACGGAACATCAGTTCCCCCCAAATCACACACCAGGCTTCGATAGCTACAATAACTAGAGATCAATTCATGATGCCCTGTGGTTAAATGTGCTTGTCTTTCTACATCCTGTCCTCACTCTATAAGTGTATATTTATCGTTCAGTCATAATGTCAGTGTCATTTTTAGTATTCCACAGAATCACTAGGAAGTTGTCTTTATAGAATGAACCATGAATCATTCATTTGCCCACCTGATGGAAATGTTTCTGCAGGTTATAGACACTTTCAGCTGTCAAACTCACTTAACAATGCCAATACACGATTGAAGTTTTAAAGGACATCAACAATATGTAAACCAGTGTTTGAAATACAAATGGGGAGAAGAACTCAAACGATGGATTTCTGTTGACTCCACTATTGTAAATCTGTCCAGATGTTTCTCCCATAGTCAGTCAGAAGCCACTTTAAGCCATTGCATTTTCATGTGTTTCTTAAAATTCAGCCCCTCTGGTCTGGCATTCCTGTTTTTTATTTCTGAGGTCATTACCTCTGATCTACAACCAGATCATTGATTAATCAACCTCAGCTCATGTGAATCAATGGTGCAACTTTACTATAGCTCAGTAACATACATACAACGTGCCAAACAAAAATGGGACAATTAATGCTTGGTATATAGATAAAATGTATTAAGAACCACCTGTATCTCTCTCTTTCTCACTGTAATAATAAAACAGTATTGTAAAAATATGAGCGAAAGATACACAGGGAAATTAGGTGGGTTAGGGTGACATAGAGGGATTATCTAAGATATTTTAAGCACTTTGTGATGCTAAACTGACGTCTGACACAAACTGGAACAAACATTCAGCCAAACAAACTCAGACTGATTTTCACCTTCTGTATTTCCAAAGAGAGTGGACGATGAATCATATTACGTATATAACTATTTATATATATATATATATGTACATATATAACATAACATATCTATACAACATAACAAGCCGTGCTGACTTCCAAAGCTCAGCTGTTTCATAAGGAAAATCATCAGAAAAAAATTCATGAATAGTTCGTGAATTATTTTAAGAGCATGCACTCTTGTTTGTAATCGGGAGTAGCAGCGTGTACAGATGGGTGACAAATTATAGGAAAAACCAACATAAAGTATCTTTGTAAGGTTTTGGTCCACTACAAGCTGCCAGAACAGCTTCAGTCTCCAGTCTCTGAAACTCCCTGAGATCAGGGGTTGGTTTCATGAAGATACTGTAGACTGATGTGTAGTGTTTACAGTCTTAGATTAGCCTAGTGCAAACTGTTTCACAAAAAAAAGATGGACTCTTTAGGTACATTTTTTGTATTGTTACACTTGTTAAACTGAATTTTCCCAGTGAATTGTCCTTGGACGGCAGTTGTTGAATTTTTCTCAGAAGGTTTTCTGCTGGAGGTTAGCCATCGAAAAAGTCTTATTTCCCCAGAATTCACTGCAAAGCACTCCCACTTAAAATCTAAAGTCTGACTATTGGTCAGATGTGAGCTATAGTCAGATAGTCTATCTTTGTGACACTGGCCCCTGGTGACTGTGAAGGCCAAAGTTTATGATTCACATCATATTCACACTCAGCAGGCGCCAGCCACGCTTCGTGCCCTGTGTTTGTTATGTTTCTCTGGTCATTTATTCAGGTTTTTCCTTTAATAGTTACCCATCTGAGTCTTATTCAAACCTAGAGAAAGATCAGTATCACCTTCCAAGGTCTTCACCTCATCTGACTTTGAACAGTCCTGTGTGGAGGAGAGTTCAGAAACACACAATTAAAATCGGGGCATAATGCAGGTCAACACAGTGTTTTTTCTGTACTGTGTGTTCATACTGGCAGGTGTCACTCACCACCCCAATCAGTCCCGGGTTGGTTTCGGTCTGCTTCACTGTCACCTGGATCACCGGACTAGGGCGCTTATTACGAGCCAGCATCGTCATGGCAACGCTGTCGGGGACTGTGCTGCTCTTCCTTTTAGACAAAGACAAGAGACAGGGGAGAAATTAAATGATGAAGAGAAAGAGATAGAAGGATGGGGAGTGTCTGTGGAAGTAGATACGTCAATACTCCACTTTTAGAGGAAATGATCCGACCTTCACTCTCAGTCTCTCATGTATGGAATACTAAAAGACTCTGATTTATAGAGCTGAAATTAAGAGAAATACAGTCATGTAGGGGACAGGAAGTGATGGATTTCTTTTATTAGTCTCTGTGCAGATCGAGTGTGTCAGAGCGGAGTGGCCAACACTGACCTCCCCTCACTAGCTTGCTCATTCACCAAAGCTCTACTGAGTTTCTGAAATAAAGTGGAAAGTGCCTGCGTCCTACTCTGATACACTTGATCAATCTGATCTCAAAGACAGAGAGGATTGAGAAAAATAGACACATGCAGAGGGAAAAAAAAGGGGGACTATGTCAAAAAGAGGTTGTTGAGCATGTGAAGACAGGTTATACTATACTTAGTATTAGTGGTATTATTCTGAAAGGAGGTCTCAGGCCTAAATGTGCAATTTCATGTTAATAATTAAGTTGTATCATGAGGGATTTAGCCCTCTGGCCTAGATTTTGTAATGACTAACCTGGCAGGGGAGCAGCTCGAGGTGCAAGGAGCAAAAATACCAGTTTGTTAAACATGAATTTACTGCACGTCTCTCTGAATGGCCTCTAATGCATCCATGTAGGTGAGACCACATCTGTATTAATTCTTCAGCTACTTCCGATCGACCTCACTGAGTGAAGTTTCAGGATTATCAGTGTGTGTGTGAGGGTTTCACCTGATGTTGGCGGGCAGGCAGGAGTCCGAGGCATTGCTTTTCTTCTCCTGGGCCTTGCTAAGGTCAGAGAGGCTGCTGCGGACCACCGCCTCGCCCTCATCGAACATCAGGTGCAGGCGGTAGTTGGCCAGCTTGATGAGGATGAAGAAGACGGTGATGGAGGTGCAGTAGATGCTCAAAGCCACAGTGGTAGGGGGCAGGGCCTGCGTAGAAGAGAGGAGAGGAGAGAATACGATATCTCCAGAGTCTCACGACTCCACCAGAGCAGCGTTTGATTTGATGCCTCAAGCTGTAGCAGTCCCCGGATGGAAAAGCACCACCTGTCTCTTCTCTACTTTTTGTATGTAATTGAAATTCTGCAAAAAGCAAAGCTTATTCAGTCACACGACCACACTGTTCCCCAAGTGTATTATAGGCTCAGTGAACCACAAGATCTCATTTGATTAATTGGTGGCTTAATGAATTTTATTGATTCCCAGGGGAGGAATAGCCCATAGCAAAGAACAGGAAGATTAAAGACAAAGCATCTGCATCATGCTGACACATGAGTCATACTGGTCTGGAGAGAGTTCCTGCTTTGTTGGACATGGACTCTTATTAATGCCTGCAGGTACAATTTTACAATCTAAATTCGTGCTTATATTTGACTGCTCCTCAACCATCATCTATGTTGTGCTGTATGTTGTGCGTGACCTTCAGATAAAATGCTAACAAAACTGAAATTTGAAACATCTCTCACAGACAGCTTGTGTTGTTTTTGCAGGGGAAGCAGAGGTTGTTTTCAAACAGACTGTGAAAACTGCCAGTGACAACCATTTGGTCAAACTTCAGTGGGGAAGCTCTTAAACAGCTGGCTGTCACTACTTTGCCTTTCTAACCTTCATTCATAGATGGCCCATTTGGGATTACCTGAACACAGTAGTGGTCTTGACCTGAAGTTATAGAGCAGCGCATCAATGAGGTGCACATTTTTGATCATTTAAAGTAGCTAGAGGTCTAGCACCTACAAATTGGCCCTGGTTCGCTGTATCAAAACCAGAGATTGAAGAGATGTGGGGAGCAATCACGCCACATAATCGTAGCAGTCAATTATATCTCATCTTGGTTTGGTGTACTGATAAAACCTACTGAGATACATACAATAACAGAAAGGGTAACATTGTGGGTCTGTATTGATCAGCATCCAATAATGTACATGGCAGTTGTTGGCTAGCAGGCAGCTAAGGTCAAGGTGTTTGACCTATAGCTGCAACCCTTTAGTCATGCCACCATCCTGCTGTATAATGCAGTATTAAGGGAACACAAAGGTCACCAAGAATGTCCCTTAAAATTAAGAGTTTAATTTGATGTATCACTCTGTTGAGGTGGGACAATAAGAAATCAACTCTTTCCTAATCTACAAGGTAAACTACTAACAAAACCCTCACTGAGGAGGTTATCACTGGGAGCAAGGCAGCCTGTGTTGCACCTATTTCAAAGGCCATGACATGAAAATATTAGTGAACCACAGTTTCACGCTTCCTGCCTCATCCAGGAGCAGCCATGCGTTCCGTCACCGCATGCAGGGAGAAACACTGCGACAGTGGCGTTTTTCTAGCCTCTTTTCCCCCAGCAGCAACCAGACAATGAAGGATGTTAGATTCCTACATGTTTATCCAAAGGAGGATAAACATGTAGGACCGCATGAAAAAAATTATCACCTATATGCTACCGTGAACCTCACCTCACACCCCCTTCACGGCCTTTAACATCATGTTCCCTGATAAAAATTAAAAAAAAACTCACCAGATGGAGAGACAGGGGCAACATAAGGAGGAATATCCACAGATAGAGGTGGCAGGAGTTGTTGAATTTGTTCTGGTCCGGTTCGTGGTACCAGCCCCCGGTCAGAGATGCCCAGACTCCCTGACGCAGGGTCTGCACAACCTGGGAGCCCATCTCTCCTCCTCTCTCCTCCTCTCCGCTCAGGTTGGACGGACCGATGATGATGATGATGATGCTGCTGCTGCTGCTAGGCTACAATGAAATGATCTCCTCTAATGCATGCTACAGTCGCTACGCCTCCATGTTGGGGTGATAGCTACAGCACGTCTCCAGAGCCATTCTCTTTCATGCCTCATCCGTCTTCCTCGATGTTGTCCTCTCGGCTGCCTTTTCCCATCCCAATGTCGATTCGTCCATTGCTGCTGCCGCGGTCCTCATCTTGTCCTGTTCGTCTCTCTCCTTCTCCCTCTCCTCTCGGGCTGCCTGCACAGATGCGCAGCTCTGACCGCCTCCCCTCCTCTCCCACTCCCCCTCCCTCTCCCTCCTTCCCTCCCTCTCCATCCTTTCCTATTATGTGATCTGCGCACAAACGGTTTGCAGGAAAAATCTGATAAACAATCAATCTAGTGTTCATGTACGTATCTCACTATGTGAAGACCTGCGTATGTATATGTTTATACAGTATACTGTATGCTTAGAGGTAATGTATGTGTGAATATCCAGGCTGTAGACTACTCATTTTCCATGTGTAGATATATAATATATTCTAAATAGGCCAGTTAACAGACATTAATTATATCATATCATATCATATCATATCATATCATATCGTATTATATAATATTATATTATATTATATTAGTACAAAAAAACGGTTATAATGTTTGTAAAGCAGATTGTGTTGAAACTGTTTTAGAGAGGTGTTGATTCAACATTATGATCACTTTAGCCCCCTCCTCCTCCAAAAAATAAATAAATAAATAGATGGATAGATAGATAATAATACAGTTGATCTAACACCTCTCTAAAGCGAATAATTTATCATCGTAACCTACACGAAGGAGGGTTGATTGCATGACTTGTATTTGACTGCATTAGTTTTTGCTAGGTCTTCCTAATAAACTAAGTGAGTGTATAGCCTTATTGTCTTTGTGTAGTTGTCTGTGTTTCGTCTCTCATATATTGCATTGTCCGTGCAATCACAACACACTTGCGCACGTGGCAGATAAAGCTGATTCCCATTCTAATAATAGCCTACCAGTAGCTGTAGTAGGAGTATTTATATTTGTAGTGTATGAAACTACTTTACCTACAGTAATTTTTTCCCTCACACCTCCACATGGCTGGAGGGGACTAAGAAAGTGTGTGTGTGTGTGTGTGTGTGTGATGTTTGTGTGTGTGTGTGTGTGTGTGTGTGTGTGTGTGTGTGTGTGTGTGTGATTATATGGTTCACTATTCCCATAATTTCCCTAAAGGCGCGCTCTCCTCACACATTCCTACAGTGGCTCCTCCCCAGCCCGTCCCCCCACCCCACACTTACTCGCTGACACTATGGTCACGTGTCACAAAACATACCAATCAGAGGGCACCACAGCCAGCACCGAGAGCAGCGGCAGCGTTCCGTGGATCAGCCACTGCTGGGTCCGACTCCGCTTGGCGACAACGGCGATTGGGGGGGTTGTTTTGATTAAGGTTTACGGACTTTTTTTCTTCATGTTTTTTATTCCCATATTGTTTCGTTGAAATTCTGGATGTTTGATGCGCTTTCTAAGCGTTCAACCCTCGGCTGTTCTTCACGTCACCAACGGAGAAATAAACTTGGGAATAACCGATCTTAAAGCTGAGAGGAGCAACTTTTCCAACTGCCGTAGTAGTCAACTGGCTGACCTATGCTAAGCTAACCCACTAGCCAAAAGTCTGGAATTTGCTGTTAAAGTAAAAAACTATCAAACGAACTTTACATTTCTGGACTCGGTGACTAGATGAGATTGTCTGGTAACTTTGACAGTGAAACCTGCCCCTCGGAGGCTCACTTTATTTGGGTTGGAGTGGCCGGTGCAGGTGCACCTCTTGCGGCACCTGCGAAAACAGTAACTTAGCTCCATCGGTAGAGAGCTAACTTTAGCTTGTTCGTGTTAGCATGAAATAGAAACAGAGACCATGTTGTGGGATACAATTTTCTCTTGTAGATGAGATTGTTTGAGATTTGACACTTAAGTTGTTCAATTCCAAAGTTATATTGCTATATTCCGTCAGCCCATAAAGTGGTGACACTGGCTAAAAAGTATTTCGGCTAACCTTAGCCAGCAACCTCGCTAGCTAGTTGTTGACCCTCATACACTTTTACCGGAGTGGCGACGTGGATACGGGGTTGTAGACACTCTCTCCCACAGGACTTTGGACACGGTTTGACCCTGCCGTGGGCTGCGCTGGGACTTCCCCTCTGTTCTCATCAGCTAGCCTCGTAGATGTGACACCATGCGGATTTCAGAAAGTTATCTCTTAACGTTTTAAAGTTTTCATTTTGTTCTAAAAGCTCTGCACCCTATGGTGCCGCTACGGCCACCGAGAAATGGATGTCTCGCAGGCCGCTTTCCCAAACGGTGAAGGGCGGCCGGGCGGCGATGGGACCGGGGAGCATGCCTGGACAGATTCACCACCAGTTCGGGCGTGGGCTCACTCAGCCCCGCTCTGCCCGACTCGGTCCTTATGGACAGCCGCGTACGACTACGAGGCAAGTGGCGAGGACGAGCTCAGCCTCCGACGAGGGGACGTGGTGGAGGTCCTGTCCAAGGACGCTGCAATCTCCGGGGACGAGGGATGGTGGACGGGTAAAATCAACCACCGGGTCGGGATTTTCCCTTCCAACTATGTCACCTACCAGCCCGCTATTTACCGTCTACCAGCTACGAGTGGGTCAGTGGGGACACGAGAGCAAGTCCCGAGCTCGCCCGTTCAGATTCCCTTCACTGAACTGGTACTAGAGGAGATCATAGGCGTGGGTGGATTTGGCAAAGTTTACCGAGGCACATGGAAAGATCAAGAGGTTGCAGTGAAGGCGGCTCGGCAAGATCCAGACGAGGACATAACAGCCACCGCCGGCAGTGTTAAACAAGAAGCTAAACTTTTCTCCATGCTGCAGCACCCAAACATTATTAAACTTGAGGGAGTGTGTTTGGATGAGCCCAACCTGTGTCTGGTTATGGAGTATGCCCGAGGCGGGACACTCAACCGGGTATTGACCGGAAGGCGCATCCCTCCACACATCCTGGTCAACTGGGCCGTGCAGATTGCACGCGGGATGCACTATCTACACGAGGAGGCCGTGGTACCCATCATCCATCGTGACCTGAAGTCTAGCAACAGTAAGCAAAGATTGTGTGTGTGTGTGTGTGTGTGTGTGTGCGTGTTTGTGTGCTTATTACATGAAGATGAACATCCTAACTTTAGGAGAAAGTCCTCACAGGGTCTATGGGAGAACCATCCACCTGTTGCACATGCAGTACATCCTCCTTTAGTAATTTATAGCCACGATTTGGTTCAGTTCTGTTTAACTGTGTAAGTGTTAGCTAACTCCATAGCCTCTTCTGAAGCAATTACTTTAAGCATTATCCAACCCAGACAATCTCACAGTTCAATCTGGCAACTGCACTCAACTTGTGGCACAGATAGTGGTTGTTTAATATTGTATTAAAGACAGGGGGCATGGGAAATGCTCACCTCTTTCTTATAGGTTATCAGGAAAACACAGCTTTGTCATTACAGCCTGAACTGAGGTTGCTGAAAACTAATAATTATGTATATC
Source organism: Seriola lalandi dorsalis (assembly GCF_002814215.2). Lineage (NCBI taxonomy): Eukaryota > Metazoa > Chordata > Actinopteri > Carangiformes > Carangidae > Seriola > Seriola lalandi. The sequence continues at coordinate 33,853 of NW_019525133.1, read as the reverse complement.
ACAACATCACAGGTACAACACTGCCCTTTACTCAGGATAGATTTAAAGATGTTGACAAGGTCTGTGGTTGTATGAAGTGGTGGGGGATACCATCAAGAGGATGTGAAATAAAGTCAGGGTTTGTTCAGCTGGGTTACCCCCCCCACCCCCCTGCACTCACTGCCTCATCCTTTAACACACACACACACACACACACACACACACACACACACACACACACACACACACACACACACACACACCTCCCCTGCCCCCTCTCCACCCCAAGCTGAAATGTTGTTCAAATAAAGTCAGTGATTTGCCAAACACATAACCAGACACACTTGGTCTACACTGTCAGGCCAGCCTGATCAACCAGAGCTAATGCCAGAGGTCATAGTGTAAAAACAAGTCAGACAGAGAACCTATCTACATATAATAATTGACAAAAATATGCACTTAGGGGTTTTCTGTAATGTAAGACTCCAAGGAATGTCTGCACAGTTTAATAGTTCTTGCAATTGTTCGTGTTTGCAGCAATAAATTACATAAAATAGACTTTTGTATTTGCAAATTACCCTTTTGTGTTTCTTGATAATTTAGCGGGGTCATGTGGTTGAACTTGGTTCAGTACAGAAGGCCAACAATTGTGTTAGGTCCTACATGGACATCGGTCTAACCTTAATTTCCCAGGACTGAATAATGAATGGCCAGAACCCATTGAGAAAAGAGTCTGGGTCATCTACCTACTGACACAGGCTACCTACTTCAACTCAGGTGTGTTTATGTCTGTAATATGACTCCAAATACTATTTCTCCCTTTGTGACCAGAGTTTCTTATCAACCTGGGGCCATGTGGAGAGCAGCTCTGGCACATTGATGTCTGTTTATCTCCAGCTGTGAGAGTTATGGTGTGAATGTAGAGACAAAACATGTGAAATGTACACAGACCAGATCCTCCATGATCACCCGATTAAGACAAAATTTATCTCCCAGTGTTGCACAGATTTGGAGGGTGCTCTGTGGACTAGCATTGAAAAATCTATGCATGCAAGTCAAACACATATATGCCCAGTGATCATAAAATTTTTATGCTGCAAACATGACCTTTATACATGGTTATAGTTTCAGATAATAAACACCAGGGATACTGCAAATATGACAAGAAGTCCACACCTTGTCAATCCTCACGACTAATTTCATAGCCCACTTATATTCACAGGAAAATTGGTAAAATATATTATGGTAAATCTTAAAAACTGAATACAGACCAAATACCAATAATTTAGAATGTAATTGTTATACAGTGCAGTATATCCATTGAGTAAAATTGTTTGCACTTGATGAGTAGTTTGTCCAAGATAAGAACAAACCTGATTCACTCTAAAATAACATTATCACCTAGTTTGGAATGTGGACAGTAATTGTGTCTGGAGAAGTAGATTTTTAAAACAATTTGGAACAAAACTTTGAAATAATGCATTTAATGTGCGTATAATGCCTATGATCACACCATGTGGTGAACAGTGTAGAAGAGCCCAACTCTAAAAGTAGTCTTATTTAAGATGAAGATTTGTGTTAATTAAAGGGCAGATGGAGAGAAAGGATTTAACTGCTGTTTGGATTGTTCGAGTTAATCGGATGTTTGGTGAACATACACAAACAAACTCCCCCGAACAGACGCAGTTCTGCTAACACAAATCGATGTGTTTGTCCTGCCACTTCACTGTGACCAAGAGACAGTATAAGCTTTAAATAAGGAGGGAGCTTTTAAAACAAAACACAGGAGAGACCATTCACAATGTGCTTATTGCCTTTCTGGGCTGTAATGAAACCAGGGGGTTCTTTTAGGCCAGTGGAATAAATTTCAGTTTTTCTGCTACTTGCAGGTAGTTGATTGTTCCAGGGTCAGAAGTCTGAACATCTGTAGTCAACATACAGTCTTATCTAAATAAAGCGAGAATGAAAGAAGCTGAATGTGTTTACTTTGAACCCGGGCAGTGGGTTCACAAACAACTCTCTCCTACCCACAAACACACAAATGGCACCCTGTGGTGTGTTGGGTTGTTTTCCCAGGAAAAAACCCAGAATGAGCAGCTTAGACAAGTTGTTGCATCTGCAACTGTTGCATCTGTTGCGAGTGTGGGCCTGTTGTCTGTGTCTTGGCGTTGTGTGTGCATTGGTCAGTCCAAAAGGATAAAAGGAGTGAGAATTATCTTCACAGGGGGTAAAAATAAAATTGATAAATTGCATTAAGTGATTGTTAATCAGCAATCTGTCCCTTTTTTAATATTTAATAAGGGCTATGTCTGTTGGTGTGGCTGTATCTTGTCTCTATTACTAGTATGTATTGTCAGGTTGTTTGACTCCAGTTTTTATTTTAAGGATAAACCAGCACATAGACAGGTACATATATATAGAGGCAGAAAAACACCTAAACTTCTCCACCTTCACTCAACTACTCAGCCTGTCATTTATCAACTTGCAGTGTACACATGCTCCACACAGACAAACATACAGCTATTTGATCAATGATTAGCCTGTAAAGTAATATGTTGGAAGTCAGCAAGATTTGTTCTCTCTCTTTTGTGTTTTTCAACCTAATCTGTAAAATCCCAGCCTGCAGGGAGGAATGTTGCTAATGAGGGATAAAAGCTTAACATACGTTTGCACAATGGACTGGTCAAGCAGCGGTTGCTAGGCTACTGTGGCCAGAAGAATGGCTAGGACTCGGAGGGTCTCAAAGCCCTCGTTTTGTTTTGTTCCGTTCATATTTAATCTCCCAGAGAGCAGCGGTACTCTTTTATTGCCACAAACTGAGGGGGTTTTTCTTCTTACTTCGTTATTTTTCTCCTTACTTGCCTTCCCTCCCTTGTTCGTCTTTGCTCCCTCTTGCTCCTTATTATTTTTTATGTCTACTTTTTGGCCAACACAATTTTCAAACTTTAAAGGATAATACTTGAGATTGACAAACTCCTTGAGCAGATCAAAATCAACAAAGAATTTATCCTGCAACAAGTATTGTCTGTGTAGCTGCAGCCTGATATAGCCTATATATGTCTGTGTGTCATAGAGCTTGATTGTCATCCAAAAACTACTGTTCTCAATACAGTTGTATTGTTGTATAGACATATTCATTGATTAAAATAAATATGTGCAATACATGTCAGGCAGATGTCACTGCATGCTTGAAGTTTTGCCTCCATGTTTACAACACATTGCAGATTGGACAAGCTGAGAGGAATAAACAATTTTCTATATTCATTGTAATGAATGTCACTTAAATTCAATAGAATGGCTTTTATGTGTTTTAATTGCTTAATTTAAATGACAGTTTTATGGTATGGATGCTTAAGTCATATCAGATTTTGGCTACACAATCAATACTTGTTGGATAACTTAAATTATAAATTTATAATTGATTTTGGACCCTGGAGGGATTTGTTGATAAAGGTATTTGATCTTCCTTTTCTGCATTGCAGTTGTATTCCTTCCATCCTTCATTGACCTTTCTCTCTTTCTCATCCCACAACTTTGATTTAAACTTTCTCCCTAGAGCTATGGGTGGTAGTATTATAGAGCAGTAGATGAGAGTAAGAAATCACACTGAAACCTGGCCCTGGGCCAGCACCCATAACCCACATTTACTTTGGAGTTTCACATCTTGGTGCGAGAGATAGTATGCAAGGAATGTGTGCTTGAACGCCACTGAAACTGATGGGGTTCTGTTTGGAACGTGTGCAACAGCATTCTCCCATCAATCTTAAGCTTTTGTCAGACTTCATCATGCTGTCCCTGCATTCCCTTCCCTCTTCCTGTCTCTTTCTCAACACACCCACCGTTCTGCAGATCTGTGAGGATGTGACAAAAGATACAGAAGCACAGAAAGGATATTCTTTCATGTTCATACACTGATATTCGTACAGATGAAGAAAAATGATAAGTGGAGGGAATGTGTTGAATTCGGAGTTGAGAATGAAAACCATCACACCCCTGAATGACCCTGTGAAGACCCAGTAGTGGCAGCAACCAGGGCAAAAATGCTAGGGCTTGTGCACCTGTTATTTAACTTCCCTATATGTGTAGCACACTGCACAAAAGTAAGCTAAAGTTCAGGTGGTTTGTGTGATGTCATAGTCTTGTCAATCTCTCACACATGTCTGATAGCTTTTAAACAACAGTACCAATTGAACTGTTGGTCAGACTACATAAGACATTTGAACACATTACTTTGGACTTTGAGAAACTGAGATGGACATTTTTAATGACATTTTATAGTAAGTTGCAGCCCAAGTCCCACTCATACTTGACTGATTAAAATGGCTCACCAAATGAGAGGACAGTCCAAACTGGCTTACTCAGGTAGCAAAATAATATTGTTGTGGCAAGTAACTAATGCACTGACTATAAGTAGCTTTGGACATAAGTGTCTGCTGAATGAATATAATGTAATAAATATATCCCCATAATAATCCTGTATATGTGATTGCTGATAAAAGTGGAGTCTTCAATTCTTTATTCTTATTAGAATTTTTTTTTCTCACTTCAGTTGAATTAAAAGAGCCACACAACCAGTACTTTGTTCCTATTGCAATTAAAAATAGATTTGAAAAAATAAAATGAGGGATGCAACTATCGCACATTTTCTGTACCGATATCCAAATTAAAAGACTACAGACGGACACCGACTACCAGTTTGATACCAGTGTTAATTTGCATGCGTCTTCCATTACATTTTACCATCCTCCCACTGCTGCACCATCAGGTATGAAAATACTAAGGACACCTAGTTATCTATCTATCTGTAGATTTGGGATTTGGGTTTCCCTGTGAACCACTCTACTTCTGTGGGAACATCATTGCAAAAGAACACCTCTTAAACCCTGCTTTTCATTACTAGGTCATAACGAGTTCACCACAGGAGAGAAAACTGTTGGGCTTGATGTCCCTCAGTGAAAGTGCCCCGCAAGAGGATTCTGTTTTTTTCCTCCTCCTCATTTTTCTGCTGTCCTGCTCTACTTCTGGAATAAGAGGAATGTAAGAGGAAAAGTTACCAAAGCTTGACTAGGTGTTGCAGGGCAACTTTTTCTCTGGCTTCCCACAATTACCCCTGGTGACACACAGACAGTTACTGCCTGTCTTTTCTCTGTCGAGAGAATGGGCAGAGGGGAGAGAGGAGGAGTGGAGATGCTTTCACTGTGTTTTTTATGACCTCTCCCTGACTGCACCTATTGTTGCAGGGCAGGGTGAAAAGGAAAAGGGCCCACAGCTGAGAAGAGCTGCCTTCCAAATCAACCAATCCCCTGCTAGCTCCCCAGCACATTGATAGATACTAATGCGGCAAAAGGTACTAGCCGTACACCTTTAACACTTGTTATGTTTTAATTAGCCTAGTTACGGGTTAATTCAAGCTTTAGTAGACACAAACCGGGAGAGGAAGAGGACAGACAAGGAGCAAGTGGTCCAGAGAGATGTGACCATGATAGATGGATTTAGCCAGCCATTAGCCCTGATCCTTTTCCCATCAACCAGAATGCCTGGGGGCACTTTCGTTTCAGCCGGGAGAGACAGACTAGTCGGGGAATGTTTAGCAGCCTTGTTTCTGCTTACTACAGGAAGCCCTCTTGCTCTCATGCTTAGTCTGTTGGCACAATTACGAAAATACTGCCACGTCAAGTTAGGCGGCAACGCTCAGAATTTTTACAGTAACTATGTTGCATCAACACTTTGTTATGCCACCAAAAAAATAAAAGAAGCCTCACAATTGTACTAAAAATGAACTGCTTTAATTAAAAAAAAAAAATCTGTAGTGATACATTAATATACCTTTTAAAATTTTGATTTAAAAAGTTGTATTAAATTGTTAGAATCATAAGAGCACCGTTTCACACAGCACTGTCGCTAGAAAGATATTTAAAAAAAAAAAAAAAAAAAATGAGTTGGCTTTGTGGTTGTTTGCAGATTCACTGTTCAGTACTGCTTCAAGACTTGCTTTTCTTCCCTGTATCATGCGCATGAAATACTGTAGGTGTGGTTATGTAGCCAAATTGCTCATGATAAAGTGAAAGTACTTAATACATGGATGATTACTTGTGTCAGTAAAAATCCAGTTTAGGACTATTCAATGTCTGACACACAAGACTGCATCTGTGCTGAAACTTTCCAACATTTGCTTTTTATTTTAATTCCTCACTTTTTTGTGGAATTTCAGTGGCTGCAGTGTAAAACTTGAGATAATTTTAGTTTATTGAAGAGAGAGGAGTGTGTGCCCAGTGTTGCCCAAAAAGTGTATTTTTTCTTTTTACCTTGAGGGGGAGAAAGCAATGGGAAGAAGCGTGGGACCTGCTTTGAAGACAGCAGCTCTGCTTCTGATCTTCCCACTGTTCCACCATGAAAGATGGGTCTGCCTGAAGATCCACTGTTGGAAAGGGGAATTAAATGGGGGTTGGACTGAGGGTGGGGTCTGCCTTGGAGGCATATCCATCTCCAATTGCATTGCACTGTTGTCCGCTTCAAAACATTTTCTTTTCAAAAGACTAAGAGGGTATAGACTGAGAAAAAGAAGCAGCATGGAAAACAAGTTAGGGTCTTTTCTAGTTTTTCAGGACAGTCATTGCATAGTATCACAGAACATTTGTGATGTGGATGACTAGTTCACAGTGGAAAAACAGATTGTAAATTAGCGTTAAAGTAAACCATCCATTTAGATAGTTTTTATCACACCAAACAGGTTTCATGCATCACGTTTACAGCTGGGAAATCTAATAATCTAACAGTAATCATATGATAATTGTAGGCTACACACAGCTGCGTTTATTAATGTAAGCTGTAGTTTACTGTAAACTGGGTATTCATAGCTGACACAAGCATTGGCCCACTTCTGGATATTTGAGAACATTGTCTTACTATATTTACATTTAGTACTCGCCAATAATTTAGTTGAAAAAACAAGAATAGACAAGTAAGGTTTCTTGCCCAGAGAATGACCCAAGTATAACAGCAGATTCATGGATGTTTTCGTGCATTTACTAAAACCTTGGGCTGATTTTACTGGCCTGTAACAATGTGTCAGTGTGCAGTTCTTAAAATTGACTGACTTGGCCTATTTATGCTGGATTAAAATCATGAGATGCGTAAGTAATAATTATGTTACCATTGCTCCACCTTCCCATGTTAAACATATTCCTCCAAACAGGGCTTTAGCTTGTCTGTAGGAGCAAAACAATACTTACGATTGACGAGCCCCTGCCTGATTTTTGTGCATTAGCTCAGCTGTGAAGGCTTTACTTGTGCTAACTTTACACTTTGCCTGAACGCAGGCACTGGATTTATCTTTCCAGTACAGGGTGGGGTTTAGCCTGGGGCTTGACTTTTAGGATGACCCTAAATAGATGTCAGCAAGAGCCTGAGCATCTCTCTCTGCTTTTTGAATGTAATTTTGAAACTACTCTATGTATTGTCACAAAAATATACAGCTATTTTGTTTCTTTTTCATTTGAGATAGTGCACTTTACTATTTAAATATGAATTTTGGCACATATAGAAAGAGGTGCAGTGTTTCTGCATAATTCCCTGGTTACAGAAGCAAAATGTAAAAATTGACTGAAAGCAGTGAGATGTTTGAAAGAATAATTTAATTTAAACCAGAATGCCACTCAGTAGAGGGCATAACACCGCCAAGACCAAACATTTTATTCCACCAGATCTTGATTATTATCTGGATCAGCACTACACTTGTAAAAATAAGAAGTCTTAACACCATGTGTCTGATTTTTAAAATTTTTTTCATTTTAATTTTGAATTTCTTTTACATCAAGATCCATATATTGTTTCCTGAGAGATTGCATCCACACTCTTCCCTGGCCCAGAGCCGATCTCTTCACAAAGTTTGGAAAAAATTGGTTCAGTACTATTTGTGTTATCCTGCTGACGAACAAGTAGACACATGATAACAATCTTCCTTCTAACATGCAGCGTTTTCCTGTCGTTCAGGTTAATATTACATGCTGGAGGTGAGCTATTAGTCAGTGAGGAAGAGACCATGATGAGTCTCTACTTAGCTTCTTCCTTCCTTCCTTCTCCAAATTAGTCTCCCCTTTACAAACTTTGTTATAACATGAACTACTTACTAAGATATGTCCATTTTTCTACATTTACAAAATTAAGACTAACAAACACATGCCTATAGGAAATATACACGTTTAATGCACCTTTGTTTCAGTGTCTGTTTGATCACTGCTCAAGTGAAGCTATTAAGATTTAATACTGAGGTTTAGATGATGTATTTTGAACATTAATTCATTCATGTTTGGAAACATAATGTGATTCTGCTGTTTAGCAGCTAAAGTGAATAACTGAAGTCAGCAGTTTCTCAGCAGAATGTTTAGGTGTTGAATGTGTTAAAGTAGAGCTGCAACATTAGTCAATTAAACAATTTGTCGATCGAGAGAAAGTTAACCTGCTAGCATTTTGATAACCAAATCATTGTCAATTTTAAGAAAGAATGACAAAGATTTGCTGCTTCAACCCTCTTAAATGTGATGGTTTTAAATTGGAGTGTTTGGTCAAATACTACACATAATCATTAGTTGCTAAATTTAACTTCACTAAAGGGGGGCTTAGATGAGATTGTGAGGGTCACTTAAGCATTATAATAATAATAATAATAATAATAATAATGATAATATAATAAGCTCTGTTTCTGTAGCACAATTCAGCTCTAAAACACACAAAAAAGTGACTTTGAAGTCTAAGGCTTTAAGGTCTTGGGCTTTAGGAAACTGTGACAGACAACTTTCAGACCAATCGAACAATAATCAGCTGGTTAATCGATAATGACAGAAGTTTGTTAGTTGCAGCAACAGTTGCTTCAATTGTCTTTTTTATTTTTTGAGGCTTTAATTAGCTTGATATGTATTTATTTCACTGTTCATTCTTTGATTAATGCATCTGTCTGAAGCTTTATGGCCTGCACTGTATGCTTGGATCATGCAATTGATGATGTAACATTTTATCAGTCACATGACATTGAATCACAAGTTAACCAACACTGGTTACGTTGTGTGTTTGTGTTATTAGCTTGGCTGCTACTAGACCCCAGAAGCAAAACAAAATGGCTGGCTGGTGTTTAAAGGTGTTTTTGTAGCATAACGTCAGCACGGAGTCATGTAGACAGGAGCTAGGTCTTTTATAAGAAATTTCTAGAGGGCTGACACTGAAGTATCATGGAGCTACAAAGAAAGAATTTGGCATGATATTCTATAGGCCAATCAACATAGACGGGTTTATCCCAAAACCACTGTTCTTCTTGGTTGTGTAACTAAGCCATCATAAGTCATTATAAACCTACAGAGCCTGCTGGGAGGAATCTATGGAATCACTGAGAGAGGACTTGACAACAGGAAGTAGGAGTATATCATTGGTCTAGTGAAACCTGTTTGTAATGGAATTCCCATTGTTGCAGCTTGGGTAGAGGATCCCCTCTGTGCCCGAGGCTAGTAATGGCACCAATACCCCTGTTATTAATGGAGACCCATACGACTCACACTATGGTTAAAATGGTGCTTGAAATCATTTGATGGACCTTGAAAATGCTTATTAAACACTAAGTTAAAATCACCCTGTAACTGTAACTTCAATGAGTCTGATGAGGAAATGACCCAAACAATTTGTTTTTGGTAGGAACTAGTCTGCTCGGCATGTTGTATACTTATATTGTATATAGCATCTTGTTTTGGAAAGATGTCATTTCATTGTTATACAAGTAAAGGAGGAGCAAGAGCAGTGTTCATTGATTTCAAAATAAAGCCTACTTTTGGGGTCATGTGCGGTGACTTAATGGATGTGAATTATGAGAAACTAGTCAATATCCAGCACAGTATGGTGAGGCAACATACAATATTAGTTATATGCAGTAGTGCTATTTGTGTTATTTCTTGAAGATTATTAAGAATTGAATATTTTCTCAATTAACCAATTATTTTTTTGGTCTACGAAATGACAGAAAAGGGTAAAACAAAAAAAAAAATGGCTGTCAAAAGTTCCTACCAAGTTGATGTCATCAATTTGTTTTTGTCTGAACAAACAAACAAAAATTTTCTTTTACTATCACAAAAAAACCAAGACAACGCAATATACTCATAATTCAGATGTTGGAACCAGCAAATGCATTTTTGCTTGAAAATGACTTTAACAATTTAAACAATTATCAAAATATATGATGATTATTTTTCTCTCTGTAGACTAATCAATTAATCAATAATTATTCTAGCTATAGATATAAGAGCTCACAAATATTGAGTGCGTGCATGATCATGTTCACTTGTGTAGGAAAGCTTTATTCACTATACGCAGAAGAATGATCCCTCCTTTCCACCCCTCCTACATCTTTCTGTAGATGTGGTTCAGCCATGACACGTCCTGTGTAATTGGTCACAATGTATTTTAAAATAGGATAAAAGATCAGTATGCTTTTTATAAGTAAGCCAATTGTATCTCAGGTGGTTATAAAAATAAGTACATAAGTGTAATGTAGGTGCATGCTTGTGCATTACTGTGTGAATTCTACAACAGGTTTGTGTGTATGCGTGCGTTTTTGCAGGTTTTAGTTTGGTGCTGCTGTGGAGGAGTAAGTCCAAGGTCAGTGTGTGATAATACAGCACACAAAGTGCAGCTCCTTCAGCCACTTAATACTTGCACACACACACATAACAGAGCCTTGACTGAAAGCTGTTAACAAATAGTCATTTACTTTGTGATACAGTAGGTGAAGAAACACAAATGCCTTGATGTGTTTTCAAGACTTCCACTATGTATATTTATCATTACATCCTTTTTTTCCCATGGGAATACTATCAGAGTCTACACGCCAACAATACACTCGCATGTTTTTTTTATTTTTTTTTTTATTCTAGCTGTTTGCTTTAACTTTTACACCTTAGTGCCTTGCCAGAGCACCTAAAGGGCCTCTCAAGTTTTATTTTCTCTGCTAGATTTGACATTTCGTAGACTCACCACAGTTGATAGGACATGTTCAAACTTACCTGCAGTGGTAGGACTGCATGTAAATAATGAAATGGCACAGTTTGTAATGTGAGGAGATCTTGGCAAAGGCAAAAGCAAATGTTGAAAATAATACCAAGAGGATGAAAGGATCAAAGGGTCTGTTTTGGCTTTTGATTCACCATTTCATGGAAAAGGCTGTTTCTTGTAAAGAGATAAGAAGAATATTTACCAGTTAGTGTATCAGGTTTACTCCTGCTGAAAAGGAAACATTTGGCAGTAGGAAAATGTTACAACTCCTCAGTGTGATTGTGGGTGGCACATGTTCAAAAAGGTTAAATGTTCTCAATGTCTTGTTGTTGACTCCTGTGTGAATTAATGATAAGTGTTCACTCTCACTCTCTGCTGCCATGGATAAGGTTTTGGTTTTTTGTTTGTTTGTTGGGTTTTGTTTTGCTAAATGCATGTTTTTTTGTGGTTTTTATGTACCTTTTACTCAAGCTTACATTTCTTTATTTTTCATTGAAATGTGTACAGTTTACTACAGCTGAAACAGTTGATTGAGTGATGAACATAATATAAAAGTAGTTGCTGATTAGTCATCACCTTGGACTTCAGGAATTGTATTCATCATTTTTCACAGTTTTTTGGCCTTCGATTGAACAAATAGTCAGTTTATAAGGAAACAATTTGTCCACAGCCCTACATTTTACACGGATAAGACTCTTATTTTATCATTTCTTTAGTGGTTAGACAATTTACTCTTAATTTTTCTTGGCTAACTGGAATTGGAATGGTGTATCTCTAACTGCAGATGAATCTGGTCTAAAATTTTCTACATCCGTAAAAATAAGAAAATATAGGTATAAGAAACATTAATATGAGCACTAAGATTGCATTGTGTTGTTTTTTTACAAGGCTGTGATATTTTGGATTTTATACTAGTATGTGTTTTAATGTGTACACTCTTGTTCCTGAACAAATTCAACATCAAATCCACTTTGACCTGAAAAGCAAAAGTGAAGTTTGATAGTTACAAATCCTTTTCATCCTCCTCCAATCTATTTTAGTGTTGTTATCGCATGTGGACATTTTTGTCCTCACCCAGAACCAGTCAGAAAAATGTGTCATTTTATTTTTTCAACACATGATTGGTGTAGAGGGTCTTGGCTTCACGCGTCAGGTGGTTGTGTCTTCACTGTGGCAGGGCTCTCGGGCCAGGTGTAGTGTTACGGAGAGGTTTGGAGGGTTCCGGCTGTCTTTAATGTGTTAAACAGTTTTAGGACCCGAGGACAGGTGCTTTGTGGCGCTGTCAACCTTCTGTTTCTACAGTAATAAATGACCTGCATACCGCTGTTGGCCCTGTTGAATATCGACTATCATGTCCTCACCTGTGCAGTTGTCTTTTTCTCTGTCCCCCACTCTTTGTATCTCCCTTTCTCTTTCATTCGTCTTTCTCCTTCTCCTCTACCCCCTCACATCTGTCACTCTCATCCCAATCCTGTCTTTCCCCTTGTCCCTTTCTCTCAATAACTCATCACTTGTTATGCCCTTTCCCTCATGTATCTTGTCCTTTTTTGCCTTCATCCCACTTCCAGTCACCTCCATGATCCCACTCTAATGTATCCCTTCCCTGTCCTCTCTCTTTTCAGTTTTATTACTTGAAAAGATTGAGAATGACGACATCGGGAGGAAGACCTTGAAGATCACAGATTTTGGCCTGGCCAGGGAGTGGCACAAAACCACAAAAATGTCAGCAGCAGGCACCTACTCCTGGATGGCCCCCGAGGTCATCAAGTCGTCTCTCTTCTCCAAAGGCAGTGATGTCTGGAGGTGTGACAGATAACACCCACACACGCACAGACCTAAGAGTAAAACATCCACTTTTCTCATTTGTCTGACAATAGTCCTTATTCCTTTGTTAAATATTTCTTCCTCATCCACTAGCTATGGCGTCTTGCTGTGGGAGCTGTTAACAGGGGAGGTGCCTTACCGAGGGATAGATGGCCTGGCTGTTGCTTACGGAGTGGCAGTCAATAAGTTAACTCTACCAATCCCCTCCACCTGCCCTGAACCCTTCGCCAAGCTCATGGAAGGTAAATTAACAGGGGCAGCCATGCAGTACCTGCACGATGTAGGAAAGCATGACCTGAAATAGTTATTTCAGGAATTTTTAAAATTAAGGATTAGCCCTTAAATAACCATATAATTCATAATGAAACTTAAAATGGATTCACATAAGGATTTCTACTCAGTAGTTGTTTGTCATTAGATGATATGTACAGTATATAGCAGTGGGTGTAATGCAGATTTTCCATTACAGATATTGTTAAGATACACATTTAGGCTCTTTGTAACTCATTACCAAAATTTCCCTCCAGGCTTGTGTATTTGCTGTTCATACTGATTAAATGTGGATATTATAATTTTACACATCTTAATTTTACCTTAATAACACTGCTTTAATTATATCAATTACTAAATAGTTTCTTCTTGCCAAGCACTAATAGTTTTCTACAGTGGTAGACTACCATTGCTTGCATAGATGAAACAATACATTTATATGCTGGTTGAGTGTGTTTGTTAATGTATCAATCTATATACATTGCAATGTATGTTTCCAGAGTGTTGGGACCAGGACCCCCACGTGCGTCCTTCCTTCTCCTGCATCCTGGAGCAGCTGTCGGCCATCGAGGAGGCGGTGATGGCCACCATGCCCCAGGATTCCTTTCACAGCATGCAGGATGACTGGCGTGTGGAGATTCAGGAGATGTTTGATGAGCTCAGGACCAAAGAGAAGGTAGAGCAAAGTGATGAGACTCACAGACACATCCTTATAACATCCATGCGTGAATCCATATGTACAGTAAGAGGGCTAGCAGGTGTCACGCAAAGTTAGAAGTTGGAAACCTGCTGTACAGTGAATGTAACACACCTCCTACCTAACTTGTACTTTTCTCTCTACATGTTGACTAATCCGTTATTAAGAGCAGGTCCAACCCTGCTGGGATCACTTGGGAAAAGCTTTTACAGACTAATAGGTTTAATTGGTTACTTTCAGTGGACAAGCTAATCACGCATTTAAGAAAATGAGTCATCAGTGCCGAGGTGCTTTAGCGTACTTCCCCTTGTTAAGACCTTAATCTGCTTCCTGTATAAGTCTCCTGTTGCTGTGTTAAAAAGGGGGGTTAATTAGTGTTTGGAGAAACAGCAGGATCAGCACACAGACCTGGGTCAACGAATGGTGAACTGAATGACATGGGTACTGGAATCTGTACCGGTGATGGTGATGTTTTAAGAGATTGAATTTGTGCCTTTGTATGAATTATTGTATTTTTTGTATTATAGAGATATGTATTTTGCTTTTTTCTAGTTTGCCAGTTATACCTAACCATCTGAACCTGTACCTTTTGTGTTATGTTATTTACAGTCATTTTAATCAATTAAAAACTCAACTGACATTATTTACATCGCTACACTATAACAAAACTTCAAAGTTTGCTTAATATGTAAAGCTTTCATAAATCAATAGAAGAAAAAAAAGTTTTTTCCTGTTGCTAATTACATAAGATTACTTGTAAAATTAGCCAGTGCATCAGCAGATTTCCTGTTAACATCCCACAGTAATCTGTGTCTAGGTGGGTGGCTGAAGGGGCTTGACTGTAAAGCTGCTTTATGGAAGTCATCCAGTAAGGATTATTAATACTCAGCTGAGAGCAATTAAAGAGAAAATGGAGGGAATGAAGAAAAAGTAAGCCATGGGAGGAGACAAGACTGCTTGTTTAGCTATGTAACACAGCCTGAAGCAGCAGGCAGTAATCTCCTGAAACCAACTTGTTACAGCATCTAATATGTGTGTGTATGTCCGTGTGTAGACAGCAGGAGGAATACTGTTCATTAAAAGGGCAACTTTGACAACCAGCACAAATTGGAAACAGAATCGTGAATGTAAAAATACATGACAGTTGAATCATAATCCAGAGAAGGTGAAAGAAATAATATTTGGATTTATTTTTATGATGGACATTTGAAAAAAAAACATCAAAATTGATGCAACAGAACCAGGACATCTTTTTTTTTTTTTCCATGTACTGTTATTCATTTTGACCTGGTGCCTACATTACCTACAATGCAACTTGGCTGGCAACAGTTTGGTTGGAGATCTGGGTGCCAGTGCACTTCCAATTGTCTTCCAGTCTGCCTGTCAGTTTAACCATATTCGTGTCTTAATTTCTGGTTTCTCCAGGAGCTACGTTCCAGGGAAGAGGAGCTGACGCGGGCCGCCCTCCAGCAGAAGTCTCAGGAGGAGCTGCTGAAGCGTCGGGAGCAGCAGCTGGCAGAGCGGGAGATCAATGTGCTGGAGAGAGAGCTCAACATCCTCATTTTCCAGCTCAACAAAGACAAGCCCAACGTGAAGAAGAGGAAGGGCAAATTCAAACGTTCCCGTCTTAAACTGAAGGATGGAAACCGCATCAGCCTGCCTTCAGGTTAGCGTGCAGACTGAACGGTGTCTTGACTTGGGTTCATATTTGAAATGGTGGTCCTCCAGTGGGAGCGGTGAAAAGAGCTAAGATGTAACTGTGTCCAACCTCAAGATAGAACTTACAGGCACTTAAAATGAGCTGTTCGCTGACAAAGTGATGTTTAGGGCATTTTCAAAAGCATAGCAAATAGCATTTTCATGGTGCTCGAACTAGCTGACAGAATTACTACAGCTACAACACAGTGTATGTACTCTGAGCTGCAGTGCACGAATCGGTTTAAATCCTGAGAGGGAAGAATTTGTAAGTAAATACTTTAATACTGCAGTAAAAAAAATATTAAAGCCATTCTGCATGAAACAGTGAATAGAGGTACTTTCTAACAGCACTCCTGTAACATTTCTGACAATATTAACCCCAAAACTGGACAAATGAATTTTTCCACAGGGATTTGTCAAGTAATTTCAGGAAAAATTGTCACTCTCAAATCATTAAGTATGTACAAATGTGTGCAGGGCTTGTGTGCTTGTGTGTGTCGTACATTTGAATTGTGTCAAAAACTTAAGGATACATGTTGGTGTATAATCCCTCTGACTGTATTGCACTTGTCTTTATGTCCATGTTGCATTTTGCAGACTTCCAGCATAAGATTACCGTGCAGGCGTCGCCCTCTATGGACAAGAGGCGGAGCCTTCACAGCACCAGCTCCTCTCCTCCCAGCAGTCCCACACTCATCCCTCGGCTACGAGCCATTCAGCGTAAGTTTGGTGTTCTTCGTCTTTTTTTTTTTTCCATACTAAAGTTTTCCTTAGTTTGAGGTCTGTCTTTCTCCTCCATCCCCTGCATCAAAACTCTTGGTCTTGGCCTGGATTATTAAATCTGTGTATTTTTAAAAATATTCTGAAGAAATCACATCAACCCACAGAGAATGTCATGGGAACAGGGAACATTGGGAACAGTGTCATTCACAGTGACAAGAGCTGTGTGAACAAAAGCCCCAGAGCCACAAGCAGTCAGCCAGTTGTTTGAACAGATTGATAATGTTGTTAGTCACGCACCAACGCCCTTGCAATAACTGGAACAAATTCCTCTTGAGCATTGGTGGTAGATCGCGACATTCAGGCAGCCGGCGCTCAGAATCACTGTTTTTGTTATGTTTAGCACTAACGGAGATGATGGAGGGAGAAATTCAAAAACTACCTTAACATTTACAGAATCAGCAGAAGCCAAAAACTGTTTTAAGGTGCTGTCTACTTACTGACGCTGGTTTTGTTGGCAAGCGGTTGGTCTTGAAAGGGCAAATTTGGGACAGATATGCATGAATGCTTACAGACATATGCATCTATGTCGTGGCAGAAGAAACACAACTCTTAACACAAGTAGGCTTTTCTTCCATTTGAAGAACTGCACTAAATGTTCTGTTTCACAGCAGGTACAAGCTAGGAGCATCTGCACCACAATACCTGTGTCGTAACGCTCATTTTGGTTAGAGGTAACGTGTATGTTTCCCTCCTCAGTGACATCTCATATGCGGAGGGACAGTTTGTATGTTTACCAACAGGATGTTGATCTGACCAGCGAGTTCACAGCCTACTCTGGGCTCAGGAGCACAGGCAAGGCTATTGGCTCCCCACATGCAGCGTGGGTGTGGACTCTGTGGCTAACAGTACCGAGCCCTGAATGTGGTGTTTTGCTGACTTTGACAATTGAAAGGGTTTGATGCCTAACAGCCTCCCATCAGTGGGGATTGTACGTGCTGATTGGGTTTTCCTGATGTGTGGTTTATAACATGATTTTGGTGTTTGCTGCTGGTTGAAACTGTTTCACAGGTCCTCTATTTAACCTAAAAATCAAATGACATGAGACAATGAGGTTTATGCCACAGACTAGGGCCAATCTGTCATTCATATTTTTATATTTTTTTGATCATCTCATATTATTTGGCTTGAATTATATAATTGGTACTTTTAAAAACATATTGTTAATGTTGTTAATAAATATTTTTCTAGTTATGGCAATTTTGGCCCCAGTCTGTTGGCCTGACATGTTTGGTCCTGCCTTTCCTTCACATCTTCATAACAACTTCACAATCACTAACCCACACGTATAAGAAACTTTTATAACAACTTTTTGAGTTTTGGCTTCTGCTTTTTGGCTTTTTGATTTTACATGTGCAGAAATTAATAATCATATTTTCTAGTATGAAAGGGTTAAAGGTTAAATAGTCATCTTCCTGAATCAAACTGAGTTATTATGATCATTGATTATTGATTTTAAAGGCTCATATCCATCCAGTGTAGAATGATCTTAAAATCTCTCACCTTTTCAGATAGAACATTCTTATGTGGTAATTTAGACTTTTTAACTAATTGAGATTTTACAGATATATATATAATAGTCTTACTAACATGTTTACAGCAGAATCCCTACCAGCTCAATGCAGTTGTTTGACTGTGTGGTAACACTTCTGGTCTGTGTGAACAGTTACTCAAGATGAGAGCAACCGTACGTGGGGTCGCAGCACCCTCTTCAGGCCAGAGGAGTTTGATGATGTGAAAAAGGGAATCAAGAAGAAAGGAAGAACCTGGGGCCCCAGTTCAGTGCAGAGCAAAGAAAGGCCTGCTGCTGCTGAGAGGTAGAGTGTACACACACACACACACACACACACACACACACACACACAGACACACACATATACACACACACACACACACACACACACACACACAAATAGATAGACAAAGAAAAAAAGCAGACACTACCTGTCTGGAAACTGGCCACCATTTGGTTCCTGTTCTCAAACAACACGGCTACATCCTCATGTCTAGGTGTTATTTTTGACTCACCTCTGGAATATGGAAATATACCACAAAGAGTACATCATCATTTATGACAAGTGAAAATAATTTCAATGCTGATTCAGTGTTTCCTCTAGGATTTTTCATCTCTCTCTCTTGCACCTTCACCCAGCTCTCCCGCTGCTGTGCTCTGCTCTCCTCCACTTTGTTTAACAACTCCTCCCTGTCTAATGTTACTTGTCTAATAAGATTACATTAAAAGTGTGAGTAACGTAACGCTAACAGCGTTATATAGTTTACACTCACATCACATCTGATTACAAGTGTGAACATTAAAATACAATTTTTTTACCTAACCATCATCATTTACGAGTCAATAAAAGGCTTATGATAGGCTACCTGACTAGAGTCTTCTTCATCTGTTGTCTTTCTCTTCTTAGAAGAAGTATCTGCACAAGCTCATCTGAAAATGCAGTCAGCAGTTAATACATAATGACGTGTAGATATTAGCTTAATGCTATCAATTAGTTTACCCAAGTTAGCGTCACTGAGTTGGCTAATAAGTCTACCTTTTCTCCGGTAATTCGCTGCCTTATTCCTTACTACACTTCTCTGACTCTGACCTGGTGCCTGACGTGATGTCACTTTCAATGCCGCGCTCTCGCGAGTAATTAACTCCAATAGGATCCCCCAACCACCCCACTCCTTCCCTCCCTCCCCTCTCCTCCCCTCCTCCCGCTGTTGCGCTCATCATCACACAGGCTGTGCTGGGAAGGTGGAGAGATGTGGCGGTGGTGCATTTGCGACAATTAAAAAAAAAAAAAGAAAGAAAAAGAAAAGAAATTTGAAGGCGTGGCGGCTATGATTTAGCAGTGGCGGGCCGCCACTGATAAATGAATGTAGAGGAAACACTGTGATTCATTTCATTTAGTTAATTTCTGTTACAGTTGGTTGCCGCATCCGTCCTACCATAACAGTTCTAGAGAGCAGACGATCTCTCTTCTTTCACACCTGTGGTAAAACTAACCACAAGACAATGTTGCAGCTGAAACCAGCAAACCCACCTGACTTCACACTTTGACAACATCCGCTCAAACCTTAACCATCACAATGAGATACATAACCTAAACCTTAACCATAACTTTAACTTTAAACCGAAGTCTTAATCTTAAAACAGTATTTTGAAGTTGTGAGAAACTGGCGAACATGTCATCACAATGCAGAAATGTCCTCACTACACTGGTTTCAGACTGAAATTGGTCCTCACTAAGATAGCTATACAAGCCCCCCCATCCAGAGAAACAGTCTATTTCATGTTCTCTCGTCTGTGTCCTCTGTACCTGTGCATCGTCTTCAGAGTGCGTCCTCTGTCAGACGGCAGTAATCCCTGGTCCACCAGCCTGGTGAAGTCCCAGAAGTCTGTCCCTCTCGCTGCCCTGTTTGCCGAACAAGGTGAGCTGAAAATCCACTGTGATGCTATACATTTTAAAATTAGAAATTTTTTGTGTTTGTGTGATATTTGAATAATTATTGTGAACTTTGCTCTGCAGTTCTTGTTGACATTTTGTTTAAAGAGTCTTATGACTGAATAGGTTTTAAAATCTTAGTTTTTTAAAAGTTTTTTGAGTGCTTGTTACTTTTAAATGAGGTTTAATGTCCTTTAATTACCTTTCAGGTGTTTCATACAAACACAATGAAGTCATTTGTTCTCAAACAGCAGGTGCTTTTATATAACCAGTGATTCGTGTATAGGGAAGGAATCAGTCATATGTCTGTAATTTCCACTTCTGCGTTTTTAGCGGGGGCCGGTAAAGATGAGGCATTCACCCAGGAATGTCCTGACAGCAGCTCCAAACCAAAGCAGCTCAAGTTCCCCAACCAGGTGTACATCGATCTACCTCTGTGGAGGGACGAGCAGCAGCCTCAGAGCCCCGGTGGGCATTGTGGGCCGGGAGATACCGGGGTCGGCGCAGCAGGTCAGAGTGGCCCACCAGAGACCCCAGACGACCCCTACACCACCACATCCACCTCGTCCACTTCCACCACCCCACAGCTCACCCCCACCAACAGCCTGAAGCGGACGTCAGCTCGCCGCAAGACGGACTCTGTGCTGTATGGCTGCGGCTCGCTGCTGGCTTCAGTCGTGCTCGGCTATGACATTAGGGAGGCTCTCAAAAACTCAGCCCCTGCTGAAGATTGCGAGCCCCAGCGTGAGGAGAAAGAGAAAAAAAAGAAGGAGGGACTGTTTCAACGTGCGACTCGGTTCCGACGCAGCACCTCACCGCCAAGTGGTCGCTCCCGCAAAGACGAGGCCTCGTCAAACCACACCTCCACCCAACCTGTCAATCTCATCTCCATGTCAGCCATTATGGAATGCAACTCCACCAAGTGCCTCTTACAGTCTGAGGCGGAGGTGTCCGAGTCTAGCCCCGGAAAAGTTGAGCTTGTGGTTGTCAATCATCACACAGAGCCCTCCAGACCCGGCCCAGCGGCATCCCCAGAAGGCCAGAGTAACAGGACTGCAGCTAAAACTCAGACACCAGTGCAAACCCAAAGCCAGCCACCAGAGCAAAGCAACCATAACACAGGGACGCGACTACGCAGGAAGAAATACACTACCAACCACAATAGTGAGTGATACACAGCAGGGGGACAGGAAGTAAGCATGTGTATACAATTTAAAAGTTAGTTACACGCAAAAATGTATCTGTTCTGTCTGTTTCCAGCCAATGGCCCACCTACTCTGCCTCCTCCAGCCACACAGAAGAAGCAGGAGAAAGAGAAGGACGGAGTGTCAGAGAAGACCTCTGGCGGGGAGGCCTTCTCCAGACCACGGCCAGTGTCATTCCGGTCCAAACACCACGCCTGGGCCCTTCTGCGAGGACGCAACAAGAGCTACTCACTGGGCCACTACTCCGGAGAGAAGACAGCAAAAAACCTGAACATGGTGCTGTCATCAGAGGTAGGGGTAGGCTGCTCCCTGCTGGACATGGACACAGAGGGCCAGAAACGAGACTGCACCGTGCCGCTCTGCCGCATTCAGAGCTCCCCGGCACGGCCCTCCGTTTTCGAGCTGGAGAATGAGTTCCTCTCTTAGGCGCCTTGAGAAGTGGTCTGCTGTGGTCATAGTTCATGCCATACAATCTAGAGCTTTCCTGAAAATACAGACAGAATTTGTTTGGCCTAGAACTCCTGGAGGGTTTAGAACCAGGCTGCCTTTTTAAAAAAGTTCTATAACATAGAACCCAGCTTTGTCTTAGTTCTAGAACATAGTGATGTCAGTGTTCTAGAGCATAACCAAGTCTGAGACTTCTATAGGACATCTGTGTCACAGGAGTTCTAGAATGAGCACCCTTATCTCAGTTTGAGAGCGGCCTTACACACTGCTGTGTCTCATTATGGAACACACATACACCTAGTTCTGAAACGTGAGCAGAACGTTCCAGAGCTGGATCAGCAGCTCTTCCTCTGATCCCTCGGTGCTCCACTGCCACCTTTGTCCGCTCATCTCTCTCTCTCTCTCTCCCTCTCTCTCTCTCTCTCTCTCTCTCTCTCTCTCTCTCTCTCTCTCTCTCTCTCTCTCTCTCCCCCTCCCCCCCTCTCTCTCACTTTGTCACCCTCTTCCTTTCTCCTTCTGTCGGTGCAGCTAAACGTTGACCGCTGCTGCAGCTTTCGCAACACAATACCCTCACCTTTTTATTTATATATATATTTTTATAGGTAATTTAATATGAAAAGACTTGACCTTACCTTAGCAACCAACAGGAGATACATTCCATGTCAGTTTCAAAGTTGTGTGATCACGCTTTTAGATTTTTTTTTTGACTTGAGAATCATGCATGCATGTACCCTTAAAATGTTGAACAAAAAAAATCATTATGCCTTGTTTGTAAATATTTCTTTTTATCAGCCTAATTCTGGCAGTTGTTTTGTATTGCATCTATGCTGTTTAATGACTGTTTTAAAAGTCAGAGATGCTGCAGTACAGTTTGTACGAGGGACAGGTTACATACTGGATCGTAGCAGGGATGCAAGTATGTTTCCTCCTAGAATGCCCTGAAGATTTTAGACGTGCAGGTAGAAAAACACTTGAGGTCCCACAAAGCAGACTTGGAATCTTTTCACTTAAAAGATGGATTTAAATTTTAAATGACTGTTTTGGTCATGTGTTGCTAATATGGATTTTTCTCAGAGTATTTATAGAAAGGTTTCTGTGGTTAATATTTCATGTACTCGGCACGCTGCAGCTGAGGGGGACGGGGCGCTTAAGCCATGAATTTTCATGTCAGGAAAACGTGCCCCAAATTACTGAATTTATACTCTAATCCCCCTGTTGACATCTGATTGGCTGCACCTGTAATGACACAGCTTGATATCAGATTTAAGTTATGAATTAATTACTGCACAGCCCGGGAGTGACCACACAGGAGAAGTTTTATTCTAAGACACTGTTTAAAACATTAAGTGCACAAAATACCTGTGCTGTAAAGCAGTATGACCCTGTGTCTTCAAGTACTTCACATTAAGTCAGATTCATCTCTTCAGTTTTATTGTCCTGTGTGCACACAGTTTTTTAATTTATGCAAACAAGTTATTTATTCTTCTTTTTTTTTTCAAGCTCAACTTCATCTATGTCTTTATCCCCATTACCATTATTCCTTTAACACACCTAATTACTCTGTTAACGTTTAATTGGTTTGACATTTAGCTGAGTCATCTTTTTTGGTTTTGTTTTATTTCTTTTTGCACACTTTTGATGTAACACTAAGCAGATGGTTTCCCCATGTAGCCAAATTTCTTATCTCATCATTCTCATGAAAGTCTGGAGACATTTGAGTTCAGAATTTGGCTAAAGAGAGTGAAGTCACAGTTTGCATTTCATTATCATACTGTAAACTCAGAGCCAGATTATTTGGCTTCCTCAGGATTAACAAAGGCTCATTATCCTGATATGTTTTTTCCGGACCTATAAGAATTTGATGGTATGAAGGTCTGACTATGAAGGATATATACTGTACCTAGTTCCACGGTCACTCCCGGGCGCTCTCTCTCCAAAAATATGAACAAATTAACTTAACACCCATTCTTGAAAGTTAACTGGTGATTATATTCCCTCTGTTTTTTTAATCGCTGTCTTACTTCAGTCTGTTTTTTAGAGATCAGTGGAAAATGTGTCCGACTTTTGAAGGACAAACCAAGGGCTCATTTACAGTAAGATATGAATTCCCAAATGGTGTAAATATAATTGTGATTCCTGATGTGTGTATCACTGTGGCATCTTATGATGATGTAGAATATGAAGTATCCCATGTTCTGTACTTTGTGACTGACTTTCAAACCAGGTCCAACACTGTAAAGGCCTTGCTAATCATCGAGTTGTTAAAGGTGCAGTTTACAAGTCAAAATATCACTGGATTTACCCATTATTTTAAGAATTGAGGGTATCTGTAAATACCACAATGCACTGGTGCTGTACATTCCCCTTTTAAAATATTGTATTTCAGTTTGAAGCTGAAGTTTGCAGTTTGTCGTCCAGTCTCAAAACTTTGTTGGCCAGTGGTAAACAAAGGGTTTTGTCTGTTACGGTTAAAGATGACTCGACATACCCAAACAAACATTCCACTGCTTTTTGACAAACTGCAGCAATAATATCTGTGAAAGCAGTCATCAATATGGTGCATTCAGGCTTCTGGCTATGGGACCAAATTCAACTCTACCAGCACTAAGGCCTCTTTGTCTTCAGGACCAAAACCACTAAATGAATGAACTAGCTGCTAGTGAGGAGTCCTCGCAAAGAAAAGTACTCCGTATAAAAACTTCACAAACGACCTCAGAGGCGCAGTGCAGAGCTGTTGCTGAAAGACCCATCACCTTCCGATCAAATAACAAGACTTCCTGTTTAACGCAACACTTCCTCTAAACCACTGAGCACTTCTGTCACACACTGACTGTGTCACAGATTGAGCTTTCAGCACATCCGTTTCAGTGAACCATTTTTTGTTATCATTACAGTATTGGCTATTTCATGCCTGATTGATCAAGAGTATCAAGTTTGTCAACATTTTGAATAAAGTCCAAATCGAGACTAATGTTGCCTTTGTGTTTTTCTTTTCAGGCTAAATTTAATACAGTAATTTGATGCGGTTTTCTCAGATTTAATGCTGGAGGAGCTAAGAAGTAACCTGCTTAAGTAAAAGTGGCAACACTACAAACTAAAACTGCAAGTTACTGCTTTTAAATTCCTATATAAGTGAAAGTACACAAAGTGTTCAGAGCTACATGTTACAGCATCTTATTACATGATAAGGTGATTAACACTGGTGCATCAATGCACATGTAAAATTGTACTGCACCCTGTGGTGCTTTCCAGTGGCATTGCTTTATGATGACGAGTGTTCCCGTTATTTCCACCCTATTCTCATCAGTGAGGATTGGTTAAACACACCTCTTTGTATAATGGAATACAATTCAACAGCAGCACAACATACATTCTCCAAAATGACAAAACAGTTGATAAGGTTCATGAAAGTAGGAATTATTGCAGGACTGTGTTTATTATATTATATTATATTATATACTGTATATACTGAGTTTTCAGGAGGAACCAATGGGCTTGGGGGCTGACAAACGGGGGAGTAAGAAAGTGCTGATACAGTGTATAAACATATTCTTAACTTTCATCCTTTTCATGTTTTTGTTGACAATAAGAAAATTCCAGCCCCATGAGAAAGAATTAACCAACAGTGTGAACAGTGACTGTAGCTTTTATTTTGTAGTGTGATGCATGCAACAAGCGCAGTGAGTAGTGTCAGCTCCTGTGATATCTAAGCACAGTTTTTGAAAGAAAGCTCCCAGCTAAAAGCTTAAGTTCACATTCACTGATCCTTGGGAGTCGATTGGATACAAACCAGCTTTAGCACAATAAGTGGTGATTACTGTTAGGGAGAAAACGTTATCATCGATGGGTGAGGTTTTCAGAGAAGGAAAGACCACTGGAGCCCTAGATGTCTTATGCTGAAGATGTTTATTGAGCTTGGCCAAGGAGAACGGAGGAATCATCTGCAAGCAAATGTGCATGATGTCACATTCTGAAGAGTCCTTGATAGTTGATCTGAATGCATAAATCAAGTTCACTTGTTTATGGTTAACGAACCAATAGAATGTTCACACATCCCTCTCTTCCCACTTCTGTTAGATATTATACCAAATATGAAGAGTAGATTATCTATGGCATTCTTTAGAGCTACTTAAAGGAAAGACACAGAGACTCTCGTCAGAATTGTATAATGTTTCCTCCATTCATGGGAAACAAATAGAAATGTAAAGACCAAATAAAATACCATTGAAGAAAGCTGAACTGGTGGATATTTAACTCAAGGTCCCCTCACTAGTGAGGAAAAAAGCTGGTAAGAAGACCTTGAGTGAAAAAAAAAAAAAAAAAAAGAAGCTTCTCCTGAGTGAACAGTGGAGTTACAGTGTCCTGAATGCTGAAATGATACAAGTCAAATGTTTGGTTCAAAGTGAAAGTTTAACCAATACACTTCAAACAACGCATCTGATCCTTAATGCTATGAATAATAAAGTGCATCACTCTTTTTTATTGGCACAGATATTTGTGGCTGCAGCCGTCGAGGTAGCGATGGGTAAGTGAAACTGATGGATGACAGGTCCACTCCTTCAGAGTATCATGTTTGTCTGCAGTAAAGAGGAGAGGGAGAGAAGAACGGACAAGATTAATGAACTGCACAAAAGGAATAACTGTTGCGTTGTTGCTTCTCTACACATCGTGTATGTGCAGATCTAAAAATAGTGAAGAGGGTGGGGTGAGCAGAGGTAATTATAGTCATTGTGGACAAACTCTCCTGCTAAGATTTCTCCTTCAGGAGTTTCATTTTCCCTCCCTCTTTCTGTCTGACTGCATCAGGTGATTGTTGTGCGACAGCTGATACGTGACTTCTCATTTGGTAACCTTTTGTCAGAGCCGAGAGGTTACCTTTCACTGACTGACGATACTGTCCAGCACAGACACTGTCACACAAACCAGCCCCCTTGTAACTTTTTCTCACGGATTTCTTTTTACTGCAGCAGGGTTCTTTGTTTTATAGAGTTTGGTATAAACAAAATTATCAGACATTCCTAGAAAGAATCACAGAGGAGACACAGCTTCAAGAGACATATTTCAGTATTCATGGTGTAGATGTGAGCGTGCGTGCGTGTGTGTTCACACCTGCATGTGATCAGAGCATAGTGACACATTTCAGAGAGCTACGAACGCTGCTCTTGGCCTGGGAGGTGATCACAGTCTGGGCCTGGAGGCAGTACTTTGCCTTGTGGCCCAGCTCCTTCAGAGTCAGCTTGTTAGAGCAGCAGTCCATCTTAAACACTTCCTGCAGAGGAGACAGTGAGTTACACCCTCAGAAAATGTTCTGTTGCACATTTGAACATGTGAAATCGTCTTTACATAACATATTGTGGCAAATTGAGCCTTATAGGAGAAATGAAAGAATTGTGTGTTGTTGTTTTTGTTCTTCTTCTGTTCTTCCTCTTCCGTCCCTCCCCGTCTTCTTCTTCTTCTTCTTCCTCTTCTGTTTCGTAATAGTAATAGTTGTAGTTCAAATGTAGTTTCTAGTCTGCACATTGTGTGTGTTACATTTTATTTGTTCCAGGCTCCAGGGGGAAAAAAAATCTATGTATGTAATAGAGATGATGATTCTTCAAATGGTAAAAACCACCACAAATTAATCATTAGTAATTTTAATTTTATGATTGTTTAATGGTTTAAACATAAATCATAAATCATATTATTATTTGTAAAAACACCACTTATTCTCTCCACTTCTTGTTCTCATATTTAATAACCTAAATCACTCATGTGACTCACGTTTTTCCTTTCTGACTTTTTTGACTTTTTTTTTTTTACATCGGGTTAAATTGGTTACATTCTGACATCATATAGCGTAAACGGCTAATCAATTAATCAAAAACAAAATAGTGTGTGTGTGTACCTCTTCTCCACTGGTGTGTATGAGGAAGATCTTGTAGTGCAGTTTGCTGTGCATCTTCCGGACCAGCGGGTGGGGGCCTTTCACACGGACCACAACCTTTTGCTCTGTGACATTCAGTCTCAGTGCAGGTGGGCTGATTTGGGCTGCAGATGGAAGGATCTTGTTAGTTTTTTTTATGCTATGATGAAACACAAAATTAAAGAGTGACAAAGTACAACAAAAAAAAAGAGACAGGAAGGAGAGGTCATGTTTGTTTTTCATTTAAAGGAGGGAATTTGGTGACTTCATTATTTTTTAACAGATTTCTTAAAATCTTTTTTTGTCTTTTCTTTTGTAATCAAGTGCCTGTACTGCAAAAAAAAAAAAAACAAACTAGCTATTCTTATCTGAAACCTGATATCTTGTGTTTATTGTCCCTAGAACATGCAAACAAGGAGGAGGAGGAAAAGGGGGAAGGAGGAAGAGGAAGAGGACGTGTGTAAACACTCACTGTCCCAACGTGGGCTGAATCTGGGGGAAAGGGCCCAAGCTGATTTACTGGAGGGAAGAGAGGAAGCGTGCACTCTGGCGTAGTACCACTCTCTGAGATCAGAGGTCACGTCACTTAGGTCACACTCTTGCTTCTTGATCCCCTGACAGCCGTCCACATCCACCCACTGAGGCTCCCCGTAACTGAGGAGACGAGGGACGGACACAAAGACAGAGAGGAGGCGTTTTAAATCAGGACATCATCTTTATGTCACAATTTTGTTTATGTGTGTGTGTAATGCCTCACATCTTCCACTGGACGTAGTACCGCAGTGAGGTATTGTTGGTGGGTGGAGTCCAGTGCAGAATGTTTTTATAGTCCATGGAGTCAAACCTTACCTGGGCAGGTGGAGTGAGCATCGCCAGCACTGAGGAAGTTATTGATTTTGTACTTTAGTGGTTCATGAGGAGATAAAAGCATCAATTAAATTCATAAGAAATGAAAGAAAAGTAATAATAGTGTTCATTATACAGCAGAATAACAACAGCATAGTAATGGTCAATCTCAGCTTCTATATGGGCTCTGACATTATATTTAAAAATAAATATGAAATAAATATAAAATAAATCTGTTTTACTGTTTTGGCCTCATTAATTCAACTAAAGTTTCTTTGGTGTATCATATTTTGCCTCTAGGATCAGTGAAGGTCAACTCATAACCAGAACTTTTTGTCCTTAGAAAAACTCATGAATGTGCACCACTGCACCTGAAAACACACGGCTACTTTTTTCAAACCTGCCATGGAAGTTTGTTCCTTGAAATCTCAGAGCACATACACTCTCATATTACGCTCTTTATTTTGATTCCTGACCACATGTCATTTTCTTGGCCTTAAGTGAGTAACATTTCTACTCTGTTCTTAGCAAATGTATTAACTGTTTTGTTGGTGACTGCCATTCGTACTTATGTCTTGAAATAATTTAAGAGACAAAGAAATGTCAATTTTACACTCGGCAAACAATATTTAGTTTTATTATATATTGATGTTAAGACTGGTTTGTTTTTATTGTATTGTACCCTGAAATTAAATGTAATATATCATGACACAATGCTTAAGTAAATAACGCAAGCTGTTCAGATAAGGCAGAATCTAGTATTTGTAAGATCTGGTATTAATTGTTTTGATTTAGCACCCATACATCTCTCAATGTCCTGTCAGCTCAATGTCGATGTTTTAAACTCATCACAGGGATTTTCAAAACATGATCTGAAAATAAACTTGAGGATTTAGAGTGATCCGTCAGACAATAATAACACTAATCCATCTGTCTTAAAACACAAATACAAATATATCAAAGCTTACCTTGTGCTGTGACACAGATGGCCAGTTTTCCCAGGAGCACGGCTCCAAGCAGCAGAGGGGTCATGGCGTTGATGCTGTTGGTGGACGAGAGTCAAACGCACACACGCAGAGCCACACTGGACTGATGCTGGAAGCAACAGTGCTGCCTTTAACATGTTTTCGACTTCCTCTTTTTGATTCCATGATGCATGGGACCAATTTATGACATCTTTGTCACTGAGGGAACGTTACATGACTTGACACTCTTTTTCTTTACAGAAGTATACTTTGTGCAGCTTACATGTGACAGGTTTCATTACAAAACACACGTGGATCATTTTACCTTTGTCTATGTACAACTTCAGACTCGGGACCAGGTTGGCGTCAAATGTCAAACACCTGATGACGCATTCACTGACTGAACAGTAACAATGAAGACTCGACCTGCTTGGATCAGTTTCAACTTTTTCTGGCAGAAAAGTCTTTAGAAGTCTTGGAAATGACTGAGTCTTTATTCATAGTAGCTTCTGGCAGGTGTCATGGTGTAAATACATTACAGGCTGTGAGTCAAAAATGTGACTATTCATTGTCCAACAAAGTGATTTTTTGAAAGTTTTTCAGTCATCCCCCCCTTTGAAAGCTGAGAGAAATGCAATCCCACCCCTCTCATCAACACATTAACTAAATAAATTTTTATGAACTATTACTATCTAGTTCAAAAGTCAAGTTTAATTCCACTAATATAACATTATCTAGAGCACAAACTGCATTTTTTCTTTTCATGCATGTTTCTAATGCGTTTCTGTGTTGGAATTGGAAAAAAGACTTTATTTAAACACACAAAAAACACAAAGCTAACCTGAAACCAAAATCATTTAATTCATCCTTAATTTGGATTTGACTGATGTGTTTGCTTCAGGAACATCACCTGTTTTTCATTTCTGAACACACAGGCCACAGTCAGTATGAATATCCCCGTTTTCACAGCAGACAGTTTGACTTTGGTCATAGCAGAAAAAGTGCATGTGTTACTAATAACATTAATGATGGCTCCATTCTATTCAAGTGTCCTGGTGAGGCATGACAGTCTGACAGTGAACAAGTATGCATATGCATTATGGTGATGACATCTACGAGTTCATACAATTAGGTGCAGATATTAATCCGGATCTCATGGAAGAAAATGTAGGATTGTTGAGCCTTGACGGATGTTTTTGCTCTCCTGAGTGCCATTCTAGTCTACAATAGTCTAGTCTAGTCTCTAGTCTCCTGTTGTGAAATGTCAAAATGTATTCTGTGAAACATTCTTCTAATTAGTTCAGTTCAGTGAGGATGTATTCCCCTAAACAGGTTGGAAGAATTACTGTCCTGTCCAGCTTCAGGTTGACATTATCACAAGTATTGTTACCGGAACAAGTGATAATTATCTGCTGTTCAAACAGTTTACTGGAAATATCAGCTTAAACAACAGTTTACAGGAAATGTGTCACATAATACTCAATGACAGTGCAACAACTAACTCTTTAAGGGAAAAAGAAGGAGTGCTTCATGTTTCTGTGTAATGATGATTATTAATTATGTCATTGACGGGTTCATGAAAATTTTCAGTAGCTGTGGAGATTATATTCTTATTGTTATGTCCTGCAGAACATTAAACTATGTGTTTGACTGTGCAAATGAAAATTCATATGTTACATCATTACATTGGGACTGCACTTTATCAACCATGCAATAGTTTTTAATCAAAACTTTTGACAAAAATCTTATTTCTATTCTTATCTATGATGTTAATTCCAATGTTAATTCAATACAAGATTGTGACACAAGATGTGGCAACTTTAGCATCATTGTGCGAAAGAATTAATACAACTTTGGTGACTGCTGTTCCCCTGTGGGTAATTTCTGCTGTTGCAATGGGGGTACATAAGATTGAGGAGTAGCTCAACTGATTTGATTTAAAAAATATATCAAATTGAGTCAGCTATAGCACTTGCGATTGAGTGAGGGAAAAGCAAGCAGAGAAATTTAAACAGTTACCTAAAAGTAATGAAAAACTTGCTGAAATCAAGGGCATAGGTTTGCATATGGACGGTAGGGAAATGTTCCTACCAATATTTTGGGAGGAAAGAATTGTCCAGACCAATATTTGAATGAACTTGTTCCCACTATGTTTGGAGTGAAGACATATTAGATCATTCCAATATGCCCTCCAAGAGGCTAGGTCTCCAAGACAACTGATCTAGCATGGTAGCATTTGATTGACTGAAGGGATGGGGCTATCTGAACGCTCATGTCCATGTGAGAATACCACGGTGGTACCTAACATCACCAGGAAAATGTCAACTGTTATTTTACTATGTTAGCTAGCGTTAACTAGCAAACTAATCCTGGCTTCTGTGTTCTGTAGTCTAGCAGTCAGGTTGCTAGCAGGAGTGAATCTAAAATGCTGGTTTCATTTCTGTCAAAAAATCCCATTGAAATGTCATCATGAATACTATAACATTTTAGGCCTTACTATACCATGACGTTTTTATCACTTTTTAGGTCTTACTATACTATGACTTTGTTATACATTACTACATTATGACATTTTTAAACCTTACTATCCTATGAGTTTTAATGGCTTACTATACTATGTCGTTTTTATGCCTTTCCATGCCTTAATATACTATGATTTTTTAATGACTTTTATTCCTTACTATACTATGACGTTTTTTGGAATTTCAATGCCTTATTATACCATGAGGTTTTTATGCCTTACTATTCTGTGACATTACACTACTGTATTACATGTATGCCTTTTTATGCCTTACTATACTGACATTTTTATGACTTTTCATGCCTTAATATACTATGACCTTTTCACAACTTTTGGTGCCTTACTGTACTGTGTTGTTTTTTTTTACTTTTTTGCCTTATTATACTATAATGTCTTTATCACTTTTTATGCCTTCCTAAACTATGACCTTTTTATGAATTTTTACATCTTACTAAACTATGACTTTTGCATGACTTTTTATGCCTTACTATACTGTGTCGTTGTTATGACTTTTTATGACTTTTTATGTCTTACTAAACTATGACTTTTGTACGACTTTTTTTTGGCTTAATTTACTATGTCGTTTTTACGACTTTTTATGATTTTTTATGCCTATTACACTAGGACTTTTTTTGACTCATTATAATATGACAATTTTTATGACTTTTTATGCCTTACTGTTCAAGAACACTGCAGCTCGGCTTTTTACTGGTTCCAGAGGAAGGGATTACATTGCCCCCATCATGGCCTTTCTGCTTTGGCTCCCAATTCGCTACAGGATAGCGATTTGTTTTTAAAGTCCTAAATGGAGCAGCTCTTTCATACATCACAAATGTTTTAACCCCCTACACTACAGCCAGGCCCTTCAGATCATCCGACATTGGCCTCTTGACCATCCCTTGCACTCATTTGAAACGCATAGGTGACTGGGCTTTCTCAGTCTGTAATAGCCTGCCCACATCCATCGGATCTGCCCCATCCATTGACTCCTTCAAATCACAGCTCAAAACATTTATATACACAACTGCGTTTCAAGCCAAGATAAGTTGTCTCCCTCATTTCAGTGTGCTTGTTTGTTTTGTTGTGCTGTTTTTATTATGTGTTGACTTTGTTTCTCTGTGTTGTTTGTGTTGTTGCAGATGTTGTAAGACATTTTGGATAGTTGTTTACTGTTTTTGAATGTCCTTTATAAATAAATTTGATTTGATTTGATACTGTGTCATTTGTCATTGTGTTGTTTGTATACCTTTTCATGCCTTTTTATGCCTTAATATACTATGACCTTTTCATGACTTTTTATGCTTCACGATACGATGACATTTTTATGATTTTTAATACCCGACTAAAATAAGAGTTTTGTATGACTTTTTATGCCAGATTACACTTTTACTATGACCATTTATGCCTTATTATACTATGACATTTTTTATGACTTTTAATGTTTTACTATACCATGAAGTTTTTATGAATTTATGCCTTACTATACAATGCCATTTTTATGACTTTTTATGCCATACTTTAGAATGACATTTTTATGCCTTTCTTTACTATGACCATTTATGCCTTATTATACTATGACATTTTTTATGACTATTTATGCCTTACTATATATACTATGACGTTTTTATGATTCTTTATGCATTACTATGCTATGACGTTTTTATGACATTTTATGCCTTACTATACTATGACGTTTTTATGCCTTTTTATGACTTACTTTAGTATGACTTTTTATGCCTTACTATACTATGACATTTTTATGCCTTTTTATGCCTTACTATACTATGCCATTTTTTTGACTTTTTATGCCTTACTTTAGTATGACTTTTTATGCCTTACAATACTATGATGTTTTTATGACATTTTATGCCCATCTATACTATGACATTTTTATGCCTTACATTATTATGACTTTTTATGCCTTACTATACTATGATGTTTTTATGCCTTTTTATGCCCATCTATACGATGACATTTTTATGCCTTACATTACTATGACTTTTTATGCCTTACTATACTATGCCATTTTTATGACTTTTTATGCCTTACTTTAGTATGACTTTTTATGCCTTACTATACTATGACATTTTTATGACTTTTTATGCCTTACTATACTATGACATTTTTATGACTTTTTATGCCTTACTATACTATGACATTTTTTTTGACTTTTTATGCATTACTTTAGTATGACTTTATATGCCTTACTATACTATGACATTTTTATGACTTTTTATGC
>NW_019525132.1:3024928-3122239 GCF_002814215.2 Seriola lalandi dorsalis | reverse complement strand
GACGTTTTTATGACCTTTTATGCATGAATATACTATCATGTTTTTTTTACTTTTTTTGCCATACTATACTATGACGTTTTTTGGCATTTTTATGCCATTGTAAACTAAGACTTTTTTGGCATTTTTATGCCTTAATATGATATGTCATTTGATGCCTCACCATACTATGACGTTTTTATGACTTTTAATGCATTAATATACTATCATGTTTTTATGAATTTTTTTGCCATACTATACTATGACGTTTTTTGGCATTTTTATGCCATTGTATACTAAAACTTTTTTGGCATTTTTATGCCTTAATATGCTATGTCGTTTGATGCCTCACCATACTATGACGTTTTTATGACTTTTAATGCATTAATATACTATCATGTTTTTTTCAATTTTTTTGCCATACTATACTATGACGTTTTTTGGCATTTTTATGCCATTGTAAACTAGGACTTTTTTGGCATTTTTATGACTTAATATGCTATGTCGTTTGATGCCTCACCATCTTACGACGTTTTTATGACCTTTTATGCATTAATATACTATCATGTTTTTTTGACTTTTTTTGCCATTGTATACTAAGACTTTTTTTTGCATTTTTATACCTTAATATGCTATCTCGTTTGATGCCTCACCATACTATGATGTTTTTATGATTTTTAATGCATTAATATACTATCATGTTTTTTTTTATTTTTTTGCCATACTATACTATGACGTTTTTTGGCATTTTTATGCCATTGTAAACTAAGACTTTTTTGGCATTTTTATGCCTTAATATGATATGTCATTTGATGCCTCACCATATTATGACGTTTTTATGACTTTTAATGCATTAATATACTATCATGTTTTTATGAATTTTTTTGCCATGCTATACTATGACGTTTTTTGGCATTTTTATGCCACTGTATACTAAGACTATTTTTGCATTTTTATGCCTTAATATGCTATGTCGGTTGATGCCTCACCATACTATGACGTTTTTATGACGTTTTATGCCTTAATATACCATCATGTTTTTTTGACCTTTTATGCCATACTATACTAAAACTTTTTTGGCATTTTTATGCCTTAATATGCTATCTCGTTTGATGCCTCACCATACTATGACGTTTTTATGATTTTTAATGCATTAATATACTATCATGTTTTTTTAAATTTTTTTGCCATACGACGTTTTTTGGCATTTTTATGCCATTGTATGTTAAGACTTTTTTGGCATTTTTATGCCTCAATATGCTATGTCGGTTGATCCCTCACCATACTATGAAGTTTTTATGACGTTTTATGCCTTAATATACCATCATGTTTTTTTGACCTTTTATGCCATACTATACTATGATGTCTTTTGACTTTTTTTGCCATTGTATACTAAGACTTTTTTGGCATTTTTATGCCTTAATATACTATGTCGTTTGATGCCTCACCATCTTACGACGTTTTTATGACCTTTTATGCATGAATATACTATCATGTTTTTTTTACTTTTTTTGCCATACTATACTATGACGTTTTTTGCATTTTTATGCCTTAATATGCTATCTCGTTTGATGCCTCACCATACTATGATGTTTTTATGATTTTTAATGCATTAATATACTATCATGTTTTTTTAAATTTTTTTGCCATACTATACTATGACGTTTTTTTGGCATTTTTATGCCATTGTATGTTAAGACTTTTTAGGCATTTTTATGCCTCAATATGCTATGTCGTTTGATGCCTCACCATACTATGACGTTTTTATGACGTTTTATGCCTTAATATACTATCATGTTTTTATGAATTTTTTTGCCATACTATACTATGACGTCTTTTGACTTTTTTTGCCATTGTATACTAAGACTTTTTTGGCATTTTTATGCCTTAATATGCTATGTCGTTTGATGCCTCACCATCTTACGACGTTTTTATGACCTTTTATGCATGAATATACTATCATGTTTTTTTTTACTTTTTTTTCCGTACTATACTATGTCTTTTTTGGCATTTTTATGCCTTAATATGCTATGTCGTTTGATACCTCACCATACTATGACGTTTTTATGACTTTTAATCCATTAATATACTATCATGTTTTTTTCAATTTTTTTTACCATACTATACTATGACGTTTTTTGGCATTTTTATGCCATTGTAAACTAAGACTTTTTTGGCATTTTTATGCCTTAATATGATATGTCATTTGATGCCTCACCATACTATGACGTTTTTATGACTTTTAATGCATTAATATACTATCATGTTTTTTTGACCTTTTATGCCATATGACGTTTTTTGGCATTTTTATGCCTTAATATGATATGTCATTTGATGCCTCACCATACTATGACGTTTTTTGGCATTTTTATGCCATTGTATACTAAGACTTTTTTGGCATTTTTATGCCTTAATATGCTATGTCGTTTGATGCCTCACAGTACTATGATGTTTTTATGACTTTTAATGCATTAATATACTATCATGTTTTTTTTTATGTCATTTTCATGAGTTTTTATGCAGTTAGGCATTAAAACATCATCATATAGTAAGGTATAAAAAGCCACAAAGACATATTATTGTTAGGCATAAGAATGTCATAGTATAGCAAGGCATAAAAAGACATGAAAACATCACAGTTATAGAATAGTGCAAGATATTAATTGTTATACATTTAAATAAGTTTGACTTAAGAATAAAAGTGAGACATTTATATATATGTGTGTGTGAAGGACACAGACATATTCAGGACACATCTGGAGATCCTGTTTAGATTGATGAATGTTTGTATTTGCTTATATTGTTAAAATCCCACAGATGGAGAATGATCTCAGGACCTCTGAAGAAGGACAAGTAAAACCTAAGAGGCGCCATGGATGTGATCACATCAGAGAGCAAAAGACCATACAATCAGTCGAACTTGGTATTTGGAGAAAGATCTTAGTGTGCCTTGTACCAAATCTTTCCTTTGTTCACAAATAAAACCAGCCACATTGTGGTGTTGACTTGTCGGTATGAATACTTTTCATCTTTCTGACATAACAAATCATCTTTTCAATGAGGCATAATAAACAACATAGTATAGTAAGGCATAAAAAGTCATAATATAGTAAGACGTAAAAAGTCTAAAACGACATAGTATATTAAGTCATTAAAACGTCATCGTATAGTGAGGCATAAGAAGTCATATAAATGACTTGGTATAGTAAGGCATAAACATGTCATAGTATAGCAAGGCATAAAAAAGTCATAAAAACTACATCATATATTAAGGCGTAAAAAGTCAAAGAAACCTCATAGAATAGTAAGGCATAACAACCACACAGTATAGCAAGACATAAAAAGTCATAAAAACGTCATAGTGTACTAAGGCATAAAAAGTTATGAGTACAACATAGTATAAAGTAAGGCATAAAAACGCCACAGTATAGTGAGGCGTAAAAAGTCATAAAAATGTCATAGCATAATAAGGCATTAAAATGTCATAGTAAGCAAGGCAGAAAAATTATGTAGTTAGGCATAAAAAGGCCAAAAAACAACATAGTATACTAAGGCGTGAAAAGTCATAAAAACGATATAGTATAGTAAGGTATAAAAAAGTCATAGTATAGTAAGGCATAAAGTTGTCATAGTATATTAAGGTATAAAAAAAGGCACAGTATAGTAAGGCATAAAAAAGTCATCGTATTCATGTTGA
The DNA here is from genome assembly GCF_002814215.2 of Seriola lalandi dorsalis. Taxonomy (NCBI): domain Eukaryota; kingdom Metazoa; phylum Chordata; class Actinopteri; order Carangiformes; family Carangidae; genus Seriola; species Seriola lalandi. Next base: position 3,118,566 of record NW_019525132.1, on the reverse strand, counting down.
TATTTTCATGGGATTTTTCCACAGAAACTACCCCCATACTTTGACAGATCCACCATTTCATGTTTACTCATGCAATCAACCTGACTGCTAGCCTACTGAAGACAGAAGCCAGGGTAGCTTGCTAGTTAATGCTAGATAAAATGGTTATATAGATATTCTCACATGACGTGAGCCTCAGATAGCCCTTGCCCTTTCAGTCAATCAAATGCTAGCATGCCTAAAATCGGTTGTGTTGGAGACATATCCTCTTGGAAAGCACATTGGAATGATCAAATGTGACTTCACTCCAAACATAGTGCGAACGAGTTCACTCAAATATACGTCCATAAGCAAACCTACACCCTTGTAAGAGAGCTCCCCTGCAGAATGTGAGGTTTTCTCCTTCTGCCAACACTGTATGACAGCTGCAGGAAGCTTGGAAATACACACTCTACATCTTTTATGTTCATTCTGGATTTTCTTACCTTTGGCCATTTTCCCATTTTCCATCTCCACAGTAATCTAAGCTAAACAGCTGCTGGCCAAAACCTTACATTCAACAGAGAGATATGCAAGTAGTATAGATCTTCTCATATAACTGTCGACAAGAAATAATTTCCTAAAATATCAAACTACTGTCTTATGTTTCTGGTTCTTTAAATTGTGCATACTTTAACGGTAAACACTGACTAGCTGTAGTCATAGAATATCTGACTTTTGGGACTTCTCTTCCTGGATTAAATACAACCACAGTCCAGCTTGTGCAAGCTTCCTCATCAAGACACAACACCAGCTTCACCTTCTGTTTGTGTCGCTCAGCTGCTTCCTGCAGCCCGAGTCTCGGTTTGTGACCCTTCAGCACACGGACAGCAAAACTACACAACAAACATGAGGCTCACTCTCCTCATTAAGAGTTACTCACAACTTCTGCTGCTCATTGATTCGGGTCTGGAGCACATTGATCTGGAAGTCAGGTCACATTTATTTTAGATAGGTGCCCTGAGGACAGCCTTGCATTAGAAGTGTAGTAGTTTAAGCTTTCAAAATATGTGGCTTTTTCAGGGCTGTAGACTGTGCACCATCAGTTTGCAGTTTGGCTTTATCATTTTATCCAATTAACTAAATTGATGTAAGAACATAAATCAGTTTAAATTGTTAATATATTATAGATGCGCTGATTTCTTAGGCATGCCATAGAGATTTATTGATTTCTTTTTTTCTTAAAAAAAAAAACAAAAAAAACCCACTAAGATCTACATCCTATTATTTCCTTATTTTGCAAGCAAAAATCATTAACAAATATTAAGGAGTTTTGGGAAATATACTCCCTCATTTACTGGGAGTTAGCAGGGGAGATTTAATGCTGCAGCTGGACCCAGCAGCCAGTTAGCGCAGCTTAGCATAAAGATGGGAAACAATTAGCCTGGCTCTGTTCAAAGGTAATAAAATCTGCCTAGTACCTATAAGGCTCACTAGTTAGCATATTATTTTTCATTGGACGGAGCCAAGATAACCGTTTCCCTGTTTCCAGTCTTTGCTAAGATAAGCTAATTGGCTGCTCCTAAATGTAACTTCAGATTTACCATACAGACATGAGAGTATTTCCCCAAATGTCAAACTATTCTTTTAAAAATATTTCCTAACCAGACTAAATTAACTTTTTAACTAACACCATTGTTTTAGAGGCAGGTAAGTTTGGAGAGAAAGGGTTTTCACTTATGCGATTTCACGGAGCAATCGCCACATGAACGTCCCGAGGCAAAGTACTTACATCATATTTCTGTCTCTTCAATTTCTCGCCAAGGTCAAACTTCTCAGCCTCCAGTGTCAGCAGCCACTGCCACAGCTCATTGGCCTTCTCCCTTTTGAGCAAAAACCAGGAGGAGTTAAAAATCAGAAAACTCAAAGGCCCTGTTAAAACTGTAAAACACTGACATTGGGAATGGGAAGTTGATGGCAGTTTATAGACAAAAAATATCCTGCATCAGTCTGGAAATGTGGTTATCAGTCTGTCTACAGAACTGTGAAAAATAACTGCTTAGCAAAAACTCTGTGTCCTTACTTCAATTTGTCCTCATTGAGATGGTCAATGTTGAGAGGCTTCCTCCTCTCTGCCAGGATCTTCTTCTTCTTCTCTCTCTCCGTCTGCTTCTTAGCTCCCTTCTTGCCATCTTGCTGGATGGGAGAATTAAAAAGATGAAAGAACAAGAAAGAAAGAAGCCACATTTACATTACAAACTAAGCAGCAAATTTTGAAACTCAAATGCATGTGTGCTTCTGTGGGATGACTGACCCTCTGTTGGACGCCACCATACTGCTGAGTCATGTTTGTCAGAGCTTTTTTCTTCTTGGCGTCTTCATCCAGCTTCTTACGTGCCTCCTCCAGCTCCTTCCTCTCCTTCTCTTCCTGCAGTACAGATTGTACAACATAGTCATGGGGGAAAAGAAACACCTGCTCACCTTCGAAATACTAAAGTAACCTTTACCATAGCTGCAAGAAAATCTGCCATGACAATTAGTTTAATTTTGATTTCAAGATTTACCTACATTTACTTATTTCTTTGTCGACTTGGGGGCAGTGGATACAAGGTGTAACCACATCATCAACATATTATTACTTTTTAGGTTGATCTGCAAAGTTACCATTTATTCAGTTCATATGAAGCAACTTTATTTACGATTCATTTGAAACCGTGTTTCTGGCTTTTAAGCTGCTAAATGCTATACTGTGTTCACTAGCTAGATGCTAACTTTTAATTGTGTGCCCATTATTCCTGGGGAAGGCAGTGTATAGCTGCCTGCGGCAGCTGAAGACAATGCTCTGGGAGCCTTGAGAGTGAACCAAAACATTAAAGCTGCAGGCTGTAAAACCAAAACGAGCTGAAAGACACTAAAACGCTCTGTATAGCTATAAGAGGTACTGCAGAATTTGGTAATAGTTGTCTTCCTTTCATATTAAACAGTTGTTTTATCCATTGATATTATCAAAAGGATTGACTAGTGGAGCTTTAAAGTAAGAAAGAGAAAACTCCATCTTGGGGATACATTATTTTTACACAGCAGTCCTAATGTAGTGAATAATTTGTAACAGAAATCAAAACTACGAGGCAAAGACTTAAATTTGATCTAAATCTAGGTCGTCTGAGCCGATATTAAAGCTGCAAAGGACATTTTGTATTGTGACATAAATAAACTTGGCATAGCACACTCATATTTTCAAGATTGGCCTTTCTCTGGTGCTTTGCAGTATATCACATTAAAGAGAGGAAATACTGGCAAAAACATAATGGACAGAATATTACTCCACTGTTGATTAGTAGATTGTATCTGTCACTTCTGCAGCCAGAGAAGATTTCCCACCAGGAGACACACATGTCCCACTCCCTAATTGCATTTGGGAACTCTGAAACTACAGGGTGCCAGTCATTTATTTGTTGTATACAGGGTCATGTCCTGAAAAAGATGAGATGACTGATTACTCACAGCAACGCGAACCTGCCTCTCCTTCTCCTGCTCGGCACGGATCCTCTGCTGTTCAGCCCTCTCAGCACGACGCTTCTCCTGCACATCCATGTCCACACACAAACACACACAATGTAATTGTTGGGTGGTGCATCACTCAAGGGATCTAGCATGCTTCTCTGAAAGACTTACAATCCTGTTAACGAGAGCGATGAGCTCCTCCTCGTCCTTCTTCCTCTGAATGAAGTGGGCCTCGATCAGAGACTGCAGCTCTGTCAGATCCTTCTCCTGACGCTTCTTTTGGATGTCCTGCAGTCATATACACACATTTGTAGTGCTATACTCATGATATCCATTCCAAAACCTCAAAATCAAGACCTGGGTTTAGGATTACAGAAGCCCAAACCAACTCAAAGTTATTCAGTTACCTAAAAGTCATGACACTAAACTATTAAACACTTAGTTCTTAGAAATCTAGAAGTACATAAGAAAAGCAGGCAGACACCACCTTGTAGATACATACACTCAAAAAAAACTTTCACCATACATTTACATGAAATATTTAATAGAAATACAGAACTACTCATTCTGTATTTATTAATTATAAATTCATGATAGTGTATTTGTATCTGTGTTGCATAAAGAAACACTGCTCATACACCTTTCTGTGTGTTCGATGAGGAAATCAATATCATTCATGTCTGTGCACGAGCCTGGCTCTCTAAAAAGGTTAATACATAAATAAATCCTCTCTAATCTATCTTATTTTCTTTTAAACCTGTACAAAAACTAAAGTGTAAAAACGTCCTGTTTCCAGTCTTTGTGGAAAAGCTAAGTTAATGGTCTGCTGATGCATTTACATGTGAAAAAAAATTGATCGTCTCATCTAACACTCAGCAAGAAGATCCCTAAATGTCAAACTATTCTTTTAAAATGGCATCAACCTTGATGCCCCAGTGGCTCAACTACTGGAGCGCGTACCACTTAGGCTCAGTCCTTACTGCAGCGGCCATGGGTTCGAGTCTGACTCAGCCCTCAGCTGCATGTCATCCCCTCTCTCTCTCTCTCTCTCTCTCTCTCTCTCTCTCTCTCTCAAACTGTCCTGTCACTCTCTCACTGTCCCTATCTAAACAAAGGCAAGAAAACTACCCCAAAAAATAATTTTAAATAAAATGACATCAATCACTCACGTCAAAGTCGACTTTATCTCCCTCTGGTATCTTTGGCACAGTTATAGGCGGAGCAAATGCCCTGAAATATAACATTACTGGGTTAGAATAACAAGAACTTTAACTAGTCACCAGTTGGATGATGGGGAATGATTCAAATTCAAATGATGAAAGACTTACTTTGGTTTGGGTTTTGAGTCATCTATTATAGTAAAAAGAAGGGATTATCACAGTTGAGATACCACCTAATACAGTATACTTTTTCATCTTCCGTACAAGTTTATTTTAAATATCAATTAAGTTTTTAAGACCAAATATTAAGAAACCAATATATTTGGATATAAACATTTTTATCTAACATGTCAAATAGCTTGATCATTGAGAAATAAAATGACAATGCTCACTTAGCCTGACTCTCTCCTGCAGGCTGAGATTAGCAATGACTGAATCTCAAAACTGGAACAATAGGAAGCAAACCCACTCAACACACACTAACAAAATTTACCGTGTCTGTGAATAATTACTTGCTGGATTCTGTACAAAAGATTTGATCCTGTCTGTTACAACTATCATGCACTGTCTGTAGCCATTTTATATAGAATGTCCAGCACAATGGTCACATAATGAACAGCATGTGTTACATAATGTGCAACAACATGCTGAAATTCAGTGCACTCTGTCTTTAAAAAAAAAAAAAAAAAAAAAAAGATTTCTTCATGGTGTCTCAAAAGCTGTTTTTGAAATACCACATAGCCTTTATTTTGGCAGTGTTTGTGAGCATGTGTTGTACAGCACTTTGTGGTTTGCAGCAGTCATCAAACAGACAGTTGAAGACACCAGACATTCCTGGTAAACTACAGTAATGATCACAGACTTTAACCATAAGGCCTCCTCAGCAGGCAACAGTACCTTCATCTGCAGCTGGAGACTCTACGGCAGAAGACATTAAAAAAGACTGTTAGTGCATCAGCAGGCAGAATACAAATGGATTTACTGTATTATTCACAAATACTTTTTCACTCAGAGCAGATATCTGCTTTATATATTTTGATATGACAGACGTCCCTTCCTGTCAGAGGGAGAAAGGGAAAGTCTAAACGGTTTCTGTATGCTTTGTCATACTGGGTTACGGTGTGAGTATTCTAAGGGGTTTCAAGCCATGAAAGCTTAGGTTACCTTCAGATAGCAGGGGCAGTTCTTTTATAAGTGTTTTAACAGAATAAATAAGGCACAAGGAAAAAGAAAAATAGTACCATATATGAATTCTTCTGTAACAGGGATTTGTAAAGATTGAAACTTACTATTATTATTCCCCACAAATATCTCAGCACTAAGTTCTTCTTGCCCCAACTAAATGACTGCAAAACAAGGTGGGATGCACATACCAGAGTGATATAGTGTTATTTAGTCACACCATGCATAAAAGTTTGAACAGATACACCATATGTTACCTTCCTCTGCAGGCTCTTTGCGAAGGCAATGTGAGCAGACAGTTGATCAGCGATCATGATCAATGGAAGAAATGGAGAATGGCTCATCAGTAAATATTCATGGTATCATTCAGCTACAATATATTCATGTTACCTAAGGTAATGATTCAGCCAAAACATGCTGAAGTCAAAAGAAAAGATGTCAGACATCAAAACAAAATGCTACTTTTTTTTTCATAAATAAGAACACCACATTAGTTTGAACTGGAACAGCTGATATTCGAGCAATTACAAGAAGGATATTGATTATTGTTTCACAATAGAATTTAACAGTAGAAAAAGTCATTACCTTCAGCGGTGGGAGGTTCTGAGGTGGTGTGAAATAATGAAAATTTGATTATATGCAACAATTCCATTTTAGACAAACAATCTCTTTTTGCAGTCTTAAAGCAAGTAAATACATACTGTATATGCAGTGATGATGAAGAGGTTTACAAAACATTCAAATTAAATAAATCATATTACTGATGTTTAAAATTGAAATCTGAAAAATCAATTTTGTGTCTGTAAATAGATAAAGCCAAAGTAATAATAGCCAAAGTTTCAACAATAATCAGCAGTGACTTTTTCTTGCAGGCAAACGGTAATTTTGTCTGAGTAGATGTCACACTTTAAACAAAGTAGATATCTCATTTTGGAATGATTTCATCAAATACTAACTCAGCAGGCGGCTCCTCAGCAGCCAAACATTGCAGTGATTAGTGAATACTCAACATGAAAAAGCTAATATTGATAAAAGTAAATGAATAGTGACATGCTGTAGTGAGTGAGAAGAGACTGAAAAGACTATTTAATATTTACTAAGATGTGCAGATGGAGGCTCTATTTGAAGAGAATAAGAGCTTTTATATAATTTGTATGTAATGCACAAACAATGCTTCGATTATTCTATAAAACAGCAGCTGCAGTTATAGCCTACTGGCACACAGAAAAATGGAAAAAGAAGAAAATTACCTTCTACTTCAGGCGCAGCTTCTTCTACATAACAAGAACATGACAAAGATTAATGAAGCCATAACCTGTCTTTGTTGGCCAAAAAGCATGACAGGAGAAGACCTGGTGCCCAACACACACTACAGTAATATCCCACAAGTGTGAAAGTGAAAAAAAAGTGAAAGGCATTATTTACAGACAAAAACAATTCATACAAACCTTTCTTTTTCAGTGCCTCTATGACTGAGTGAACAAAATATGGATTATTGGATCAGTGCGACGCTGGCAAACAGCTTGCGGCTGGGATTTGGTCAAACTCAGAGCACTGTGATATTGTCTCTTGGGATGCACTGAAAAAACAGTGCTGGTGTCTACATTCATTCTGAACAAAGCTAAAACAGTGAATGATCTGATAACAAACTGAGCCTGTGAGCTGTTTGTAACAATACAAAATCTCAACACATAACAGAACAACAGGAAAAAAAATGTGCAGTTTTTCTCTGTCTACTGCTCAAAAGTACCAATTTATAATTACAACGTATAAAGTCTTGCATTCAGAACCTTACTTAAGTAAAAGTATCAAAACTCGGGGCAGCTCATAGACACGGGGCCTCAACTACACTACTTTTTTGAGAGGAGTCACAGGTCAGTGTGACCTCATAAACATGTTGAGAAATACACTAATTTGCTTTCTTGCCAAAGGTGAGAGATGTTCGTACCTGCTGGTTAGCTTAGATTAGCATAGATTAGCATGAAGACTGGAAACAGAGGAAAGCCTGGCTAGCTAAACCACAAATCTTGTTGACACTTTTTTTTAACAGATTAAACCAAAGATATAACGTGTTGATGTGCAAGCTTTAGAGGTAGCTGTTGGGTGGATTTTGTTACCTTTGGACCGTGGCTTCCTGCTTCCATTATTTGTGGGAAGCTAAGCTAACCAGATGCTAGCTCGAGCTAGATTCTCAGCATAGACATTAGTCTTCCCATCTTACTTGGCAGGAAAGCTAATTGTCATATTTCTCCAAAGTCGAACCGTTGATTTAACAATACATTTTTTGTAACTATAAATACTAAAAGTTAAAAAGAAAAAGAGACATTACTTGAGTACAAAGAGTAGTACTCGAGTAATGTGCTCAGTTACTTTCCATCACTGATGCTTTTATAGTGTGTTTTTGCAGTTAAAAAAAAAAAAAGAAAAAAAAAAAAGAATATAATGTTATTTGACCAAATAATGGCATGTATTAAAACACCACACATACAGACTTTTGAGTCAAATCTGACTTGGAGTCAAATCAGAAAACCCTCCATGCAACCTTTGTCAGAATATTGAAACACAGATGTATGAGTGCTAAAAATGGGATGAAGATAATTTTGATACAAAGTGACAGTTGTACATTAGCTGACGGATCAGTGTTGACAAATGAAGTGTTAACATTCAAACAGAAAATACATTCAGCTAGCTTGCTATGGTTTTCATCACTGACAGCAGACACTAACAGCAGTAGACACACAGGAAACAAGACTATACACACACACACACACGTGAAGCCGTGCAGAAGCCTTTACCTTCCTCTTCCTGGGTTTCTACCTCTGAGTGGACATAATCAGGTCAGCTACATCTCGCAATGGAAGCTTGGACTTGACATTTTGCTTTCAAAAACACAGTGAATGCTCTCAAAGCCTTTACTTACCTTCCTCCCTGAAAATAAAAGAAGTGAAGATTTGAACTTTTGGATGAATAAGTCAAAATCAACTCTGTATATAAAAACAAGAAATGCTTGGAAGATATAGTGAAAGTACTCACAGCATCTCCTCTACTTCTACCTCTACTTCAGACATCTTGGATTAAAAGTACCTGAATCGAAGCAGAAAGCACACAATAAATGCAAATATCTCCACTTCAATTTATCACACTGATTTCTGGACTCATTTTTAATGAATTCCTTTGCTTTGAGTTAGTAACAGAATTTTAATGCAGCTGTTAAATCGACACACACTCACTCACACAAATACTCAGTTCTCTTGGGCTCAATATAATTAGGACTGTTCACATTTATTTTTGTATTTTAATGTTTTTCTTGCTGTGATTTGTATTGTTTGCCTTCTTGATATTTTCCTCTTTATCTTATCAACTGTAATGTTTTCTACGAGCTCTTGAGATTTCTTTCCCTCGGACAGATGGGTTGTAGCGCTCTTCTTTTCTTCTCCTTTCAGTGCTTTTATCCTTTGTGCAAACAACTAAACCAAAACCTACAAAGAAAAAACAAAACAAAAAAAAAAAAAAACCTTGGCTACATGCTGGGAGATTGGAGCAATTGTAGAATTTGAAATGATTCCACCATGGGCACTGCAAGAGGCCCAGGGCTTTAAACAGCTCCAGGCCTAATCCTCAGCCATTTCCTCTTGGCACTGATCAAGGCTTCAGGCAGTCGACTGGAGTCTGAACAGCACTGAAACTACCAGGACTACAAGAGTTCTTCAGGGACACCCTGACTTTTCTGAAGCCACGCATATCATATTAGCTTTGATACGTAAACAATTTTCCAGGTGCTCGAAAGACTTTGAAGTACACAAAGAAATATCCGTCATAACACTTCCATTTGAGTTCAGTTAACTTGACTCATTAAAGGGGCATTCCAGAAATTTTACTTAATTTACCTGTCATGAGGAGTACTTGTCAACCTGAATAAACAGTTGTACAATGTCCTCTGTTGCTTTGGAAGGAGCTTTACAAAGTCTGAGAAAATAATCCTGATGATGTCATGGTGATGCCATCAAGGTTATCTCAGACTTTTTTGAAGAAAGTTTGAAAAGAAGTGAAAGAAGTAGGCTACACTCTGTTGAGTTGTATAATGGGAAATCTAAGATACAGTTTTTTGAAGCTTGATCCGTACATACCAATGAAGGAAGGAAGGAAGGAATAGTTTGTCATTTTTGAAAATACACTTGTTTGCTTTGTTTCGTTCTGAGAGTTAGATGAGAAGATCGATACCACTCTTGTACCTGGAGTCCAGGTCAAGATATAGTCCAGCACTTTACCCTGTAAAAACGCAACTTGTTTTTTTGGAGGGGTTGGTTTTTGTATGACTTAGACAAACAAGATATAACATGTTAATTTCCACCCTTTGGATTTACTGGTAAAATCCCTTTTTAAAAAACAAACAAAAAAAACAAAACAAAAAAAAAAAAAAAACCTTTGGAAAAGGCTTGGCTTGCTGTTTCCATCTAGTTGTCAATTTTTATGCTAAGCTAGGCTAACCGTCTTCTTGCTTTCACTTAAGTTACTGTACAGATGTAAGAGTTGTATTTATCTTCTCATCTAACTCTCGGCAAAAAAGCAAACATGCATTTTTAATAAAAATTTTGTAAAGTATTGTGCAATGCTAAATCATTTAAGAAAATACAGTAAGCTTGTATGCATTGGAAAAATTCCAATTATATACAGTATCTTTATATAAAGAAGGGTAACTATAGTCGATCTAGCCTTCATAACCTAAAAAAACAACACCAGGGTGTTTGGGGTCAAGGTTACAGGGATGAATGCAATAAGGCCGTGCTTTCACTAGGTTCCTTATATATCAGAATATGATTGTGCACAACAGTCCCTTGGACCACGTATTTTCCACATGCTTATAAATCACCAGATCATAAAACTGGTGTCAGTGGAGCTGAACAGTGGGGGAGAGCAAGGGTCTATTTTTAAGAATAATAGAGCGTGCTTTTGAACAGGTGTGGAGCTACTCCTCCAGACAATGGGTTTGGCTCACCTCAATGTACTCACAGTAAATCAGTGAGCTGGGACCCACATTCAGACAGGCTATTTTTGTCATTGCGGTTTGGTCAGCTGCTGGTTGGGGAACATTTTTATAACAATGCCTCTCAGGACTTTGTCTTGTTTCTTAAACATATTCCTCATCATAGAAACCAGTTCATTCCATTTTTTTTTTAATTTTTTTGTAATAATAGGAACATATTTCATATACATGTTGGACGGGTGATGTTAGGAGAGAAAATTAGCTCCACATCTCCATTTCCACCATCCCTCCTCCTCCTCCTGCCTGGCTGCACTCCTGTTCTTTTTTCCCCCCAAGTCGTTTCAGCAGGCCAGCTGCACATTCAACTCTACATGCCATATTTACACCTTCCCTGTATATGGTTACTGTCCAAAGTCATGCTTCTGTTTAAATTCTGTTACATCTCTGCTCAAATTCAAACATGGTGGTACATGGAGTCCCAGTGTGGTTGTTACTTGTGTCGTCAGATCTGAGCAGTTTACGTCAAAAGACGAGGGAAAAGAGAAATACGAGGAGGAGAAAGTGAAGAGAAAGTGAGCGAGCCTGGGAAAGACAGAAAAGGAGAAATAGACGAATACCATCTGGCTGAAGAAAAGCACTGACTGGAAACCCAAAAAGAATTCTCAGTGTGTGTATGAGGGCTGTCATGGCTGGGGTATTAAATGTGTATTTGCTTTAATGGATGCGGTCAGTCCCCGTCTGGCTGAAATTGTGGAATAACACACAATCGGACAGAGGCAGGAATGTTGCGGGTGCTGGTTTCGGCATTAGGCAGAATTAAGTCAAAGCCCAAAGCATGCTACCAACACGGCAGTCTCAGGGGCGAGCTTAGCACCTTCTTCACCAGCATATGCACTGCTCAGATCAGAATACATCAAAGAAAAGCCATCATAAAATCTTTAAGAGTCTACTTAGGCACCGTTTGAGCCAATTCAATTCAGCATTCATGGCTTAGTATGAGTTAACAGCTAGATGTTAGATCATGCTGAGGGGTTTTATGGATTTAATTCAGCACAGCTCGTCTAAGTTTTTGTCAAATTGATCAAGATTTTTAAACAAACGGACACATATTTTCATTAAAAAACTGCAAAATATGAACTGAACATCAATACAGAGTTAAGAAAAACAGTGATTGAAAGATGTTACTGACGTTTTTACTGTCATGCACCCAGAGGTCATGGTCGTGCTCTTACCTCGTTTATATCCCTGAGGAAGAGACGGGATTAGCAGCACGTTCAGGTCTTATTCTTTCACATCCAGATAGAGACAAGTTCAATCATCTACCCCACCAAAAAGCATACTTAATACGACCTTGTCTGTCATGTGACCACATATCTTTTGTATGACTGGTTAGGGTTGTCAGTTCTATTGTTGGAGGCAGAAAGATGAGTTACACCTGGGGAGGAATGCTGCCTTCAAGTGCTCCTCGTGATCTGCTTCAACCGAGGCCAGAAATTGGAAACACAACTTGTTCCACCTCAAATGAGTTTTTGACTGGAAATAAAATTGATCTTGGGAAGTTTTTTTTGTGGTTGTTGTTTCTTTTTGTCTCTAAGAAACATCAAAACACGGCTGCGTTTGTGCTGCTGAAGCAAAATGAAAAGTAGAAAAAAGACATGCAACAGTTTTGAGATCCTGAATTTATACAAGACTTTTCCGATCAGCCTTCTACCATCAAATGCTCACTGACACTGTAAACACATCATGTTTTGGCCACTTGATCCAAGATAAAGTTATCCATTCAAGTCGACTCAATTCATTATTGCATTGCCTACATTCCCGACAGCACTTGAAGGCAGCAGAGGGCTTGACAATGACTGGGTCCTTTGTGTGTCCCTATAACACCAATCCTTGAAGACAATATGATTATACAAATATAGCCTTTACTAAGGTCGCAATGGTTCGTGCATAAATTATGATTACTTATTCACAACTAATCACAATTTTAATCACAATTTTGAAAAGGACATTTTGTAATAAAATTCTAAAATACTTTTGCCAGACCAACAGTCCAAAACCTAAACATATTCAATTTACAGTTATACAGTACAAAATGAAGAAAAGCAGCAATTGGTCCCATTTGAGAAACTGAAACCAGTGAAATGTTTTTGAATATTTGTTCAACTCTAAAAGGTTTTTTTTTTTTTTAAATTAAAATATATAACTGAGCAAATATAAATTAGGATAATTGTTAATAAATGATTAAGATATTGCAAAAAGTTGTATACATTGCCTCCAATTAGTTGATAAAACAAATTAAAATTTACCCAGCAAAGTGACATTAGTTAAAAAGCTAATGCTACCTAAAAGACCATGTGTTTATCTTTACTACATCAGTAAAGCAGTCAGAAAAGTGTTAAATTTATTGTGCCAAGACTGTGGATGTACATCAATAGTCAAGACCCCCAAAATAGGAGAATGAAGTTGAAAACTAAAATATGAGCTAGTGAAGAGTTTATAGTTTCAATTATAAGTTTTATTTTCAGTTGTAAATCTAATGAGTGGTGGTAAAGGTAAAAAAGCTTTTTTAACCAACTGATAGGAGGTTGAAAGAAAATAATTTTTAAATCATCTTTTTACACCATATTTCAATTATATAATATATAATATTTCAACTATACAATTTATTTATGTGTTCAGCTTTTTAACTTCTCTGATAACCTACTGTATTTCGTCAGTTTCATGGCCCCACATCAACTGATTAATTGACTAATTATTTCAACATTTCTTGCAACAATGGATATATACAGCACATAATGTAGTCTATGGTAGAACGCAGAGTTATGTAAGGAAACTTAACAATGTGGAATACCTCAATGTCTTTATTGCTGTTGTTGAGTCAAGGGTACAATGTTTAAAACATCCATCCAGTTGGAAACTGCCCACTTGTATGACATTGGGAGTGTTTAGAGAGACTACAGATAGTGTGTTTTGCATAGGCTTATCGCTACACAAACAAGTGTCTGGTTAAGCATGGAAATAAAAGAATTAAAAAAAACAAGGTTGTAGAAAAAACAATACGGCATTATGAAACCATTGTATTAAAAAACATAAATGTCACATTAAATCACGCTTAAAAATATTTTGGTCAAGCCCCCCTGCTCTTTTCAGGAGCAATGGAATGTGATTGTCAGACTTTTGAGCAGTAAAATGGATCAATTTAATGCCCTGTCAAACCATTCATGTGCTTGTCAAAGCTTGTGTCGCGCAAAAACTAGTGAAAGGGAATGCGCTACTTAAGACCATGTTAGTGAAAAATAAACATGAAAATCACAAGTCTTAATATCATACTGAGTTGCTTTGAGGCTTTTATGTACTGTACCTCAGCTGTCATAAATGTTGTCATTGCAATCATAAGGCCAGAAGAGTTACATAGTGGTAAATATCCTTGTACTGTATCTTGCTAAATACTTAGGCACCCTGATTTTACTTTGTATGCCCTCAATTAGAAAATGATCGCTGAGCATAAGAGTGTGCATAGAGGCAAAAAAGAAGTTAAAGGTAGATTAAAAAAAAAAAAAAGGCTGGTTTGCCGATTTCCTACATTATAAAACCTACAGCTTTTGAGCAGTGAAGGCACCTTGTGCACCTGCTTTTTAAGAGGAATGTCTGAAGATTTTAAAGTGATCGAACAGATACAAAAGCTACAAAAACAGCTTGAAATAGAAAAGAAAAACACATTAAAAACACATAAATTAAATGACATAAAGGATAATAAAAGTCATAATGGCCTTCTGAATATTCAACACTCCTGTCACCTCCAAAATTAACTGCCCATTGGTGAATAGTTTCTGGATACAAAAAAGCAAAAATACCTTTTGTTAGGAGTATAGAGATGTTATATATGATACAGTATGATAGGTCATATTCAAAACATCACATGTGCTAACATATATTACTCAGACCAATGCTGCACTATTGGTAAGACATAATAAAAGTGAAATCAGCTAAATTCTAGAAGTGCTTATATTTCTATCCTGAACTGGTGAACGTTGAATAAAATAGCAATGTGTGAAGCTTTTGCTTTAAATATAAATAAAAAAAAAAAGAGATGGAAAATGATCTGTGTGAGGGAGAGAACTGATTTCACCCATCTCTTTGGAATGTGGAAACTTTTAACTCATCTACTCTGTCTCTATCAAAACTGTAGGCATGGAGTACAAGAGATAAATCTAAATTTAATTAGTTTTTTTCTTCCTGGCAGGATTGTATGAAGTAATTAGTAACAGTAATTACAAATGTCCAAATTTCACAGCATTTCGTTTCTTTTAGAAAGCAAAAATCATTGTGCAAAGGCACTACACGTGGCAACCGTACAAAAATATGATCTTGTTTGGGTACAGTGCTTGGACAGCGTCTCTCCTGTCCCTCCGTTTTCTTGGGGTCCCCCTTGGGAGTGTGGTCATTATTTGGTTCTTAAGACAAAGTCAAAGGAAGAGTCTTGGATTGTCGTGGTCCCCGTCTTCAGTGGCTCCTTCAAGACATTAGTGCCCCATCCCTGGTGAAAGACACACAACAGGTCAATCAGTGGCTTTACTACCAGTCTGCAGGCAGGTGTGGGTTAATGACGCAGCAAACACACAGTTACAAGGCTACTTGATGCTGGCTCCAAGAAAACTGAAGTCAACAATTTTACTGTTTTAGGTTGTTTGTTGGATGCCATGCTTAAGATTGTTATTGCATTAACAAGACTGGTTGGTTGGTTTTTAGTGAAACATCTCAACAATTATTTGACTGATCATCATGAAATTTGTCTTGTTTCACATTTCATGGTCGAAACCCGCATGTCAAAACAGGCCACATCACTGCAAAATATTTACAGAAGGGTTCTTGATAGGTTCATCTGACTTAATAAAATACAGAGGAACAGGAGTTTGTTCGTGGACATTTTTGCATCTTTGGCAAGTTTAGTGAAGCAAACTCGAGGCAGACCAAAACTTTTTGTTCCATAAGTTAGACACTGTTGTACAATGGAGAACAAAAAATTCTTACTTGAGAGTTTTTGTTCTAAATTCAATAAATTCAGTCAGAGTGAAATTTCCACCTACGCTTTTTTCCAAAATGCAGAGCATTATTTTGGAAGTCCTCTATCAGAGCCAAGCATGTGGAGAGGCTAACTTGTATGTGGTCCAGGTGTGGTTTCATATGTCTGTAAAGTGCTGCAGCCAACTACTAGCGAGAAACACAAAATCTATACAAAGCCTCTGTCATCCTCTGAGTCAGACTGTGATGGTGTGCTAATCTCCGACATACCAGCTATTAATGTGACAAACCGGCCTGGCAGGAGCACCGCCTCTGACACTCCAAGAGGCAGGGCTGCGGTCTGAGCAGCAGGAGTGGACGTGCACATGAGTGGAAAAGCTGAAAGGTTTGAGTGGTGTCGAGATGGCTGTTGAGTGGGTTTACAGAGGTGAGATTGGTGTGTGTATGATCCTGTGTGCTGAACAAGCAACACATTAGGCAGACGTGTATGGAATCCCTCAAGGCCAAAACCCCTCTTCTGGGGGGAACAAAAGGAGGAGGAGGCTGCACTCAGATCTGATTTTAAAATAGCAAGCAATGTTTAAGTGGCATCCTAAAACGCTGTGGTGCAGAAGGCCAGACGGCCTGAAAAAGACTGCAGGCTGGGTTATGACAGGGTCAGTTATTGGTTTTGGGACACATGGTGTTGTATAAATCAAAAAGCCAGTGACAAGATGACACACTTAATGAAAGGTTGCACCTTCTCCGAGCTGCACATCGACAAACGTGGACACTATTTTACTTGGATACTAGGACCTTTAGGTTTGTTTTTGTGTCCGATGGGTATTCGAGTCCTGACACAGGTAGAATCAACCAATCAATCTCGTGTGTAGGTCCACACGAGATGTTGTTGAGTTTCCTATGCGAGCCTCTGTGACCTATGGTTACCCATAAGACCTTCTGAGCAGGTCTGCGGAGATGGTTACAATTCCGCCATCTGTAATTCCATGCTTAAACATTTATCCCAACAAACACATCTGTTATGTTCGCTGATGGGAAACCAGTGAGGGATCATATGCTTTTCACTGCATTGACTACTTCTAGTAGTGGGTCAAGCCTGCTGAAGGGATGTAGGTGGGAACCTGGGTGAATAGCTTGAACCCCTCTGCATGTTATGTCCTCCCAGTGTAGGTCTTAGCTAGCAGGAGAAACAACTGGTTGACAATGAGAAATTCTCTGTCCCTGTCCCCTTTGAAGTGTCAAGCTACCATTTCTATTTAAAATTACTGCATGTACTGTCATGTGTCTCCATGTGTATTATAAATGCCTACATGCTTATAACAGCACAAATGTTGCAACTCATTTGGGTAATTTCCATGTTTTTACCTCAACTAAAGGATTAGCTGTTTCTCTATGGGTCCAGAAAAAAGCCCCCTGTCATTTGGTTTCTGAAACCAATTAGAAAAATGAAAAAATGCACTGTGGCAGAGCTAAGAACAAGACAGTGTTTCAGAGGTTCTGAAAAGTCGACACAAGTCACAAGGTCACCAGACAACTGCAGCATGCATGCCCGCCCTTTTGTATGTTTGCTTGCACATAAATTCACAAGCTCCACAGTTACAAGCTGATACTTTTCTTGGTGTCTTGTAAAAACTCACCATTGGCGACTGATTTGGTCTCCCCTCTGCCTGCCACCTGCAAGACACGAGGACAGGAAGGTAGTAAAGCAGCAAAGATGAAGGAAATCAGAAAACACACCTATAAAGCTTCTAGCTAAAGCAGCAAGTGCTCACTTCTGATGTAACATTTCCATCTGTGCAGACTCTTGAACCTACACCAATCATCATCCTGCTCTCTTGCCTCCCCTGACATCACAGCATAGCACGGTTAGCTAATGACAAGGTTGCTAACCGCTACCTTTCCTGTCCAGGGCCCTTTTTACGTCAGTGCAGACCACCGCCTGGTGCCCTCCAACCCCACTACTCACTGCAGCGGACCACAGCCCCCGGCCTGCTCGGCAGCTGTTGGCTGCAGGAACACACCACTACCAGAGTAGGAAGGAAGGAAAGTTTATAGGAAAGTAAGTGGGTAGGTAGGACATCCTTGTCATGCTCTATTTTAAAATGTGGCGATTCACTTCTATTAAGCAGCAGTTCTACAGACACAGTTTCATCTATGTAAAGAAAATAAGATAAGAATTTATTCATGTCAGGTTTAGTCAGACTTGTTTGAAAATGTGAGGTGATAATAGTGATTCAAATCTGTCAAACTGCCGTTGCGAACTCAGCAAGGCGGCTTAGTTGTAAAGAATGCTGTAAACAGTTTCTCCATTAGGGCAATAAAAAGTCAAGTGAAGCTGGACGGAGAGCAGTGATTTGTGGTTGTCAGAAGAAGGAGCAGTGATGTGATACAGCCATTTATGAAAAGCATTCAGCCCGCAGTTGGACAACAGGCGCACTGTTAAAGGTTTTTACGACACAGAATTTACACTGAACTGTAATCTTCTGGGTTTTGTTGAGTCGGCTTTAACAAGTTATGGGTGTTAATGGAGTCAACAGTGTAATCCTTCTTTAAAATTGGCTTTGCTCTGGCTTTGTTGATGTTCATTTTGTTCCTTTAATTTTACAACACTTAGAGCATTTGGCAAACATGTTTTACAAGGGAGGGGTTTAATTCCAAAATGCTTTATGTGCATTTTGGAAAGCAATTTTTGTTTATTGCTCAATATTTACATAATTCAGATAATTACATCCTCTAAAATATTGTGACTTTGAGTGTAAAAGCTATGGTCATTTGACATTTGTCAATACCTCGTTTGGGACTGAAGCTATTAGATATCTATCATCATTGTGATTAAAATAAGCAGCAGTGTCCAACCAGAGCAGAACAGAGCACAGCCCTGCCAATGACGGAGAGCAAAGAAGTGTGACAGCAGAGTGTGAGCTCATTGTGTGATAAGCAGTTTGAAGAAACATGGAACTCTTTTACCTCTCCAGGCTTATTCCAGATTTAATGGTGAGGTCAACTAGCTATGAGAGTTCTTTAAAACAAAAACAAACATAAGTGATTATTACTCCCGTCGCTGCCACACCAGGGTTTAAAAAATTGTGAGATTATTTTAATAGTCTAATATTATTATTTTAATATTATACAATTTCTTTAACAAAATTAAGATTGACAACAACTGGAAATCCATGAAAAACCAGAGAATATCCTTCCAAGACCACAAACCAATTTGGCATAGTTAAACTTCATCTGGAGAAACTCCAGATGTGTAAAGCTCACTTGGATTTTCCCCGGTGGGTGAGACTGGTACTCTGATCACCCTACAAATCTTTTTTTACACAACACTGGACAGTGGATAGTCTGAAATCAATAAAAGCTACCTTGGTTGGAGAGGCGCCTTTGTTTTCCCATAGACTCCTCTTGTTGGTGACGTCAACAGGCTTCAGGTCCTGTGAGAGGGAGACAGAAAAAAAGAGGCAAACAACAGCAGTATATCAGCAGTGCTCAGCATTCGTAGGTCAGTTTGAAGATAGTCATCATATTGCGGTGTTGGCAGAGTACCTGAGATGTCGAGGGAAGGAATGACAGGAGGGGTGAAGAGAGCTTAAGGAATGACAGAACCTATCACTTGTTGGACACTCTCTTCTGTAAATATTTGTGCTTAAAGTTTCCTCTCATACCCTGTGCTGTGTGTTACCAATTTTAGCACAAGCCAGAATCTGCAGCATGGAAAGCTCTAACATAAATATTTGGGTAAAATATAGGTACTGTTGGAGTGAAGGATGGCAGGACATGAGCATGAGAGAAAACACTAGAAAAGCTTATGATAGCTTAAGATAAAATGCTTAAGTGACACTATACACCAAACCGATACCAAATCTAAAATATACACATGCACTGTATCTGGATATTATGACAGATCTAAGAGGTGACTGTAGCACGCTCAGATCTGCACGAGTTATTTTGATGAGTGGCCACCAGGTGGCACCAGACAGATAATATCTCACAAATGTGCAAAAGGACGACCTGACTTGCTTCTACTGCATCATTTGAGAATCATTATAAAACATGAACTGTAATGAACGTGACCAGCAGTAATTGCACCATTACCGTAATAACACTGCAGAGAGTGCTGCAGTTTAGTATGAAGCTGACCAGTCTTTGCTTGAATGAATGCAGCTCCTATGCATGACTGACTACTGAATGCTTAATACAAATATGCTCAGACAAGAGCATTTGAAAGGTTGCAAACACAGTAAATGCATGTGTCAAGTATTGTATTTACTCCAACTACAAGTGGACACGTTACTTAAATCATTATCTATAAAAGGTTAATACTCTGAAACTCAGGTAATCTGCTTTTTTCAGAACTCTGTGGATGTTTTGACCAAATTCGACTGACAGTGACCACACAAAACCAGCTGTTCAAAAAATGTGTTCAAACTATGGCACTAAATTTTGTATTCATATAGGACCCAGTCACTCAAAGTAAGGAGGATTTTTTTGGTTCTTTAAAGTAAGTGTTCAGATCCTGGGATTTAAAGAAAGCCATGTTAGACAAGTCAAAACAAGCCTTCAGGTATATAAAGATGACTCTAACCATGATGCAGATCAACCAACACAGCTGCATCTGCCATTTTATAGTTTTTTCATGTATTTCTCTATAGAGCCCTAAGCGGCACAGTACATATACTGTACTACGAACATGACCTATGGAGACATACCGTTGGCCTTCCTCCTGACGTTTTGCCGCTCTCCGGGGTTTTATTCAGCCAGTCGTTGATGCGGCCTGCCACGCCTGTCTTCATCACAGCTGCTTCCTGTTTGGACAAGGTCAAAGGTCAGCTAAGCCTGGTTGTCATCGGCAACGGGGGCTGAGCAGGAAGTGCCACGGAACTGGGCTCTTTCCTCTCTCCCTCTCTCTCTCCCTCTCCCTGCTCCAGTCACACAATCAGCTGTCTCACATCCTCCACCACCTCGTCTTTTACCTTGAACGTGCTCCCGCCACTTCCAGGCGAGGTGAACACGTTGCCTTTCTCCCACATGCTCTTGATGTTTCGTATGCTGTCGGTGACCATGGGCAGATCCACCGCTCCTGAGCGAGGGGAACGAGACTCCTTGTTCTCTCTCTGCTGAGACAAAGTGGCGGGTTTAAACTGGAGAATAGCAGGGGACAGCTGTTATGATCCACTTAAACAGGGCACAGGCAGGGTACATTTGGACTACTTTTAGTCCCAGAATGGCTCCCAAAATCAGATTGTTTAGTTTTTTTACAGTAAGAGTGGAATTGGTTACGGAAATTGATTTTTGGCAGTTGAATATCTAATTATATTCAGGGTTTTAGACATTTGTGTCTGTCTTATTGCTCAAATCTGATTTCAAATTCTCCTTTATGCTACTTGCAATGTGATATCACGTTCCGGGTGCCCGAAAGGTTTCTGCATCAATCATCATTTAATGTAATTCAATACCTGCTTGATGATCATATATATGAAAGTTATGGAAAACCAGTAGAAATGATATGTCCCAGGATTAATTACCATGTGCATGAATTCATTAGTACTTCCCTGCTGCATATAACTGTAATTCCCAATACTATGATTAATTAATCATTTAAAACAGCATGGATAAGCAACTGAAAATGGATGAGTGGATGGATGAATGAATCAACTAATTAAAAAATAACTTTGAGTTCCACAAATTTTACAGTATATAAGGTCAGAGGTCTGGAAGTATTGCAGATTTTCCAGCTAGTTTTCTCTAAAATCACATAAAAAAACATTTTATAATTCACCTAAACCTAACGCTGACCTTAGTCCATGTTTGTACATCTGTCCATGGAAGATGTATTGTTATATTTTTGATGTTTGACACACAGTGGTGTCTTGTAATCCCAGATGGGTTTAGGCCAAATGTTTCAAATGGCACAAGTTCTGCATTTTTACGGTGGAGTCAGTGCTAACCTGAGCAGCTGAGGTGTACTGCTCCAGCCTGTTGTCTATCTTGGACACCACAGGAGAATGAGACATCTTCACTGAGCTGCTGGGTGAAAGCAAGCAGTTAGCATACAGTACACAACAAATGCAACCACTTTAAATATCATATAATATTTGATCTTTATTTCCTTGACAGTAAACACTCAAATGGGAATTAAACTTTCAGCTCTGGGTTACATCTTTCCTACACCCACTGCTGCAAGGTTTGCATGCGCAAGCAAAACCTTTGTTGACGGGGGGACAACAAGATACTGGTTGGTTGTGCTTTAGTTGTGTTCTTACCTTTTCTGTGCCGACTTGTTGAGGAACTCTGCCCGCTCTCCGATCTGTAGAGAAAGGTTAGAAAGGTTATAAATATCGCAGTGATGTTCCACTCATGCATACATCACTGCAACACAAAACATTCTTCCTTCACTCTTCAGTAGCCTCAAAACAGATGTTTAACCCAGCCCTCCTTTTGATTTCCATGCTTACTTTGTTTCTTTATTGTTTGTGAGGAGTTTCACTGTAAAACCAATTTGCGACTGAAGTTCGTATATGTAGACATGTGATTCTGTTCTAAATTGTAATGATGATATATAACTTAAATAGCATACTGTACTTAATTTTCTTGTCAACAATCATTCAACTACAACGGACTGTATTTGATTAATGGTCTATATTCCATTTTGTCTAGTTTCTTCATATGGTCTGTAAGTTGGCTTCTCCTGACCAGGATCACACACTGTAACTGATCCCTGTGTGTGCAAAATGATCTGAAAGACATGCACACAGTGGTGTGCCTCAGTGGTGTGTCTCACATGCACACAAGCCCACACACACACACACACACACACACACACACACACACACACACACACACACACACACACACACACACACACAGACAGAAAAAACACAGCAAGCTTTTCCCTATCTCTGCCTTTAGACTGTGGGAATGTCAGAGGATTGTTTATGATATATGACAAAAAGGCTAAAAGAGGGGGCAACACATGTGCTCCTTAGACGCTCACAAAAAAAACCTTTAAACGGACAAAAGAAGAAACAGCAGAAAAAGCTCTCTGCCCCCTCTCTGTGAAAAAAGACCTTGTGCTTGGCTGCTACCGAATGTGGGAGTTCCCAAAATACTCCCTGACAGGAAATTCCCCATTCTCAGATGCGTTTTAAAGAGCTGTATCCATCCGAACGCAGTTACAGTAATCCTGTTAACCATAATCGCTTCCCTGCATCCCCACAACCTGTCCTTCATTCTGTCCCTCTGTCCTTTTCTCCCAGAGAACACTGCACTTTATCTATAATATGGAGCAGGGTTATGCTGGTTTACTGCTGATAACATGAAGGCGAGCTCCTGGGACTGTGTGTTCCGCTGGGAGGTGATTGCTGATAGCAGGGCACCATTCTCCGTGTTTTAGTGTAACAAGTGCCATAATATGGCTGTTGTCAGGCGAAGAACACATAACGGCAAAAGGTAATGAGGAAAACAATGTATGTCCTCAGAAACATGCAGTTTTGAAATTTGAAATAGAAAAGAACTGACGGAGCATGAAATGCACTCAGCACATAAATGGAGCGAGAAAATTTATGTGACAAAATGAAAAAGCAGATCTAACTGCTGTTGTGTATTTTTAGTTTGGCCCTAGCAACTTATAAGATAGGTATAAATCCCTTTTTATGTGCTCTGTCCATTTATGTGCGCATTAGGACACTCTGTATTATGGGCTGTGATAATCAATCGCTATTTTTTTTTTAAAGTATATTTTTTTGGGCTTTTATGCCTTTAATGGACAGCACAGTGGAGAGTGACAGGAAACGGGGAGGCAGAGATAGGGGGAATGACATGCAGTGAAAGGCCGTCCGATGCGGGATTCGAACCAGGGCCGACTGCAGCGAGGACTGTAGCCTCTACACATGGGGCGCCTGCTTAAACCACTACGCTACACGACGCCCCAATCAATCGCTTTTTAAATCCGTACTAATCAATATTTTTATATTGACAATGGGTCAAACGACTCTAAGGTTTTTTTCAGCTCTTTTGTTTTGGTTTTACAAACCACAACTTTAATGTTTTGGTTCAGTCTCACTGCTCTCATCAACTGCCGTTTCCAGAAGCAGCAGAAACCAGGCCGACTGTACATTACTTGCTCAGCACCAAACAGCACTGAGACAAAGTTAGTGGCTCGCCGTTAAACATGTGGAGGATTTAGAAGCTAAAGACAGATATAGAGATATTTTTCTTTAGAGTTGTTTGAGACAAAACAAAGCTAAAAAAAAAAAGGCCAGAAGCATGTCTCCAAATGAATGCTGAAGTCGCTAACATGTTAGCCAACACCGTTTACTAACATTTATAGCCATGTCAACTTCATTAGGTGATAATACGTCTATTTTGTGTTCTACTGCCCCCAAGTGACAAAAAACTATTAAACAGTTTTCAATATCTTTAAATTCTTGTGCTTGCATAAAATAAGTGTAGAACATAGTGGTCTTTATATGAGATTCACTTAGATGCAGTTGGCGAAAAACATAAAAAAAAATTAACTCCAAAGCTGGAAGATACAACACACAGCTCAACTGTATTATGACATGGTAATACAGCGTCACATAAACACAACTGCAAAGCAGCAAGTCATAAACAATAGTGTACAGTGTATAATCTGTGAAACTGACATATGCATCCATCCACACACACACACACACACACACACACACACACACACACACATATATAGAAACACAGGTGTACCTACAGTGAACATGACGAGAAAGTTAAGCTGTGTCTGTGCGGCAAGTGCAGCGGGGTGGAAAAATACAGTAATTTACACAACTGACCACAAACTGACCACAAACAAACAAAGTGTGTCTATTACGGTCAGAGCTCACACACCATTAGAGCTGAACGTCGAGCCTGGACTCTCGCTGCACTGGGCCAGATGGATATATTACTGCTAACCGTCACTAATTAGATTTTGTCCACTGGCTGAAAATCCCCCTCGATTTTCAATGTGTGGGAGTTGGCGTTTGGCAACACTGGAAACATTTATCCACATTGGAGTTGATTAAATGTTCCTTCGCCATGACAAGCATTTATCTTTGAATGAGGTGAGGGGTATGCACTGGTTTGATTCGGGTTGCTCTTTCTTATGCATTTCTTGTGACAAACAGGTTAACAAGTCATCAAAATTTCAAAGTCGATAGTCAAATTTGCCAGAAGCTGACTTTTCCACATGTCTCTCTCAGTTCATCGAGGTTCTTTCCAATTATGAACACTCCCTCATCTTAATCAGATAACACTTCATGCAAAGAGCTAAAAGAGGTGAGAGGGGCAGATACGGGTCATCTGGCATTAAATCTCTCCAAATATTTTGAATGTTTAGCTTGAGCTTTGCTGAACTGCCAGATGAGTGGGATTTGCAGAACTATTATATTGACAACTGTGCTGTGCGGGATGCAATTACAGCACAGGCAGAGAGCACAAGAAGTCCCTCAAAGTTACAGATTTAAGAGTATAGTATTGAAATGTTGAATTGAATTATCTGTGTTTACAAAGAACTGGCTGAGGTAAACTTCCCCTTCCTTGAACTGAGAGTGTCCAATCACGGCTTAGCAACAATAACTGCCAGACATGTCAAGCTTTGGATTTCTCCACATGTTGAAGCCGCGTGAGGGGGCTGTAGTAAGTATGATACTCTGTATCTTAAAAGTTTGGATGGTGCAGTCTTCCTCCAAAACAAGCAAAAGTGTATAAAAATATTCAAAAGTGTGTTTGGCTGCTTTCATGTTAGCAGCTAAAGTTAGCATGTGTACCTAACTAGTGGGTTACAGGCTTGAACTGTTTTAAAATACAAATAAGTATGTAAACTAAGCAGCTAAACACTGTTATGTTTGAATGAAATAACAGTATTATTTTACCTTTTTCCTCATCTTTACATGGGTCAGCTGGTTAGTATGTTTACTATCCTGGACCTGTTAGCTTTAGCCTCAGGCTTTTAGCATTATATCAAGTATGTAGCCGCCAAATGCATGTTTAAGACGCCTTTTTATAACACTGTTGTTTCAAAAAGAGTCAGCTGGGAACACTCGCAAGTCAGCTCTAATCTGAGGAGTTTACAACCAACTCTGGAGCCAATGTTAGCTTAATTAGATAAAATAGCTACAGCTGATAAAATCTGCCAGTGACAGTTGTCTCTTCAGGTGGCATAATCGACTGTGTGAAATACAGAATTTCCAGTGGGAAATCTGCCGTCATTATCATTATGAACTGCATATGTGCCGTGCCAGAAGGAGACGCTTGACAGGCGTAGTATCACTAATTAAGGGGAAGGTGCTTAGCAAACAGTTATATGGCAAAATAGGGCTGGTTTGACACATGGTTGTTGGAGGTGAAAAATGTCAGACTGACCTTCAGGGAGGAGCCTCGGGGGCTGACACACTTGAAGGGTTTATCCTCCCCATCCATAGTGTCCTCCACCTTCTGTCTCTTCTCGGCTGCCTCTGCTCTCCTCCTTTCGATCTCCTCCTTCATCTTCCTCTTCTCCTCCTGAGGAAGAGAGACGCACTTAAAGTTAAGGAAGTTCAGCAGATGCACAACATTCAAAAGAAATAAAGTAGCAATCCTCAAGATCCTTGTCATTTTTAAAAAATATATTTTACAGGATATTTGGTGTTGCCAGGAAAATTTCCTGTCAATATAACAGGAGCATATGTAGGTGGCGCTCTGTTCTTTGCCTGTCCAGCCATGCCGGATATTGCTGCTCATGCTAACGGCGTACTTCTCATCTATTTACTCTAAACAAACCACTGTTGCTGCTGGAAACCTAAAGCACACTTCCTGTGCACTAGAGGATCTTGCCTGGGAATGAACTAACAGACCCAGTGTTTGCAGCAAAGAATGTTTCCTTTTTCAAGAACTGGGTATAACTCAAATTACTTTCCTATGACACAGAATAATAAAAGAGAACTGTACTTATATTATCATAGGTTATGTGAAACTGCACCAGTTGCCAACAGAAAACCAACATGCAGGCAACCCACACAATAGATATGTGCCACTCTTCTAATTGATTTACTTACTTTATCCAATGAAGCAGGTCAGGAACAAATTCAATTACTCTGAACAAATTCTTATTTACAGTGATAGCCTGCCACAGGAAAAAAAGCCATTTTGGAAAGCTTGAGACATGCAGATTACCAAGAGTTTTTTTTTTAAACAATTAATGTATGAACCATTTGTACGGTATTAAGAGGAGGGCTGGTGCTTGGCAGTATATCATGCCTCTCCAGCAGCCTTGTCTTGGTTAATTAGTCTCTCTGTATCTCTGGGCCATCTTTTAATTATAAACCAAAAGGCCTCATTAACATCACACAAGAGGAGAAGAACAGGGGCAGATAGCGAGAGACGGGCCGCCACATTCAGAGCCAAGATCAACAAAGAAGACCAGTCTGGGTAATAGTGAGAATGGCTGGGCCTCAGAGTGAGCGGCTGAAAGGGAAAAAGAACCACGTTGTGTGGTTGAGCACAGATGTAAGCACACGCTGGGGGAGGTTATCACGTTTGAGATACATGAGGATGAGGTTGTTATAAGGGGAGGAAAAAAAGACTGACATATGTGAGCTATGAGTGGGGACGCAAATAGGTTGAGTCATGATAGCGGTGAAGTATGGAGAGATAACGTCACTGCAGCGCTAGACTGAGTGTGATGTATGAGTTTCGACACACACAGGTATAAAGGCTAAATCAACATGAAGGTGGTGTGAAAAAAACAATGAGAGGATATGGGCTGTGAAATTTGAAGATAATTTGAACATATAACTGGAAGAAAAGATCAAAATAAATCAAGTCATTTATGCTAGGAAACCAGCTTCTTGACTTCTCGTTGCCGTGAGTTTTGACAGTCTGGTTATTTGTTGTCACCACATCTGAACCCGTGAATTAAAGTCCCTCAATGTGTGCGCACTAGGTTGCTAGGGATGTTCTAACAGTCTGTAGGGGCTAGTGTTAGCTTCTTTGCCGTGGTGTGCTGGGGAGGTGGCATTGGGACTTGTGGTGCCAACAAACTGGGCAAGCTGGTGAGGAAAGCCAGCTCTGTGGTGGTGATTGAACTGGACACTGTGGAGGCAGTGACAGAGAAGAGGATGAGAGGGAGGCTGAAGGCCATCATGGACAACCCCTCTCATCCTTTCTTTGCCAGGCCGAGGTGGCTCTGCAGACTCATCCAGCCACATGCCTCAAAGCGCTAAGGAGGCTGATTCATGCCAGCATCCATGAGACTCCACAATGCCACAGCTCCTAGATGCATCAGAACCATATACCACTCACATTTTAACTGTCGACAACACAGATCTATTTTATTATAGCTATTATTCTAGATTTATCTTATCTCATTTATTTATTTATGGTGTATAGGTATTTATGGAAATGTATTTCTTTGATGTTACTATATTCCCTTGTGCTGCTGTGTCAAATTGAATTTCCCCTGTGGGCGATCAGTTCGGGTAAATCTTATCATCTTATGAAAGAGAGCCAGCTAACATTAGCCAGACCCGCTTCTTTCTAATGTAGGATGGCCACAGCACTGAGTGTGTAGGAGCTGCCAATGACTCAGCAGATGCTGAAATAACATCAATAAAAAGTACTGTCTGGTGGGAATCAGTGCTTATAATAGCAAGTGTCTGGGTGGAAGCTGGTTAGCTTAGCTTGTTAGCTTTCATTTTCTGAGTGACAGCACAGTGAAGTGTTGAATTGTGGTAAGGGTGCAGATGTCTCAAACTGCTAACGGCAGATAACCAGTGCTATGTCATGTTTCAGTCAGTTGCACATTACAGAAGTTGACATCATGTGTCATAGCTCTTAAATGCCAGTCAACTGCTGCCAAAGGAAACACACACACAGAGGCTTGGATGCTTTTTCCACAGATATATCCTTTAACTGTTGAAAAATGAAAATATGCACACTCGCAGCTCGTTGCAGCAATACAAATTCCTAAACAAAACCTGAGAAAAATTTCAAGAGCAGCACTGATCAAACCGTATCCATAAAATGACTCAAAAATGACAAAAAAAAAAAAAATCATCAAAACATGCCTCTCTTTTCCCTACCTCCTCTTTGGCTTTCCTCTCTGCCTCTTCCTGCTTCTTCTGCCTCTCTTCCTCCTCCAGCACCTTCCTTCTCTCCTCCCTCTTCCTCTTCAGCTCCTCCAGCTCGGCTTCGGCCTCCTGCTGCTTCTGCCTCATCCTCTCAAACTCCTCACTCTCTGCGTCGTCGCGGCGGCGTTTAAGCTCCTCCAGCTTGCGCTCTGCCTCTAGGCGGGCAGCGTCGTCCTGGTCGTCGCCCGCGGACACCTCGGGGGAACGCACACTGCCGCGACTGGGACAGATCCACAAAACCACAGGTCAGTGCACAGAAGCAGATCACAACAAAAACAAGCAGGGAACGAAGCTGGTTGACATACAGGTTAACACCAGACATTTGATACAAACTGAATATTTAAAGATGCACTTGAAGGATTTGGATGAGCAAACACACACAGACAATGCATGTGTTCCCATACAAATACCAACAATCACCATTGCAAAGATAAGGTTACAGCTCAGCGGAAGTCTCATTCGGTGCTTCAAGCTGGGGATTTACTTTAGGTGATGCAAGTCAAAAACACACACTACTCTGCCACGGCTGAATGCTGAACAAAAACAGCTTGTTTGCTTGAAAATCCTAGTCACGCTATTCAGTTATTTTGCAGATGCCTTAGCCAATACCCGGGAGACAAACAATAAATGTCAGTCAGTAATATCAGTCTGACATTGCAGGCTGCAAGAAGTCCCTGTCTGATTGCATTGCCCCAGTTCAGCATATGCAAAGACTGAGGAGTGTTGAAACAAATATGAAGACTCCTACATGATTTTTAAAATAAGATACAGTCTGCAGTAGTATAATTCAGTAAATTTAGCATCCTTTAAAATGTAATACATTTGTTTTTTCATATTAGGTGAAATCATAGCGAGACTTTTTTAATCACTTGAATATGTCTTTCCTTTGCACTTCTGGGCATCTTTTTTGGAAAGTAACCGTGATCTTTGTTAGCTAACTTGATCTTTTCAGCTGACCTTTGTGTAAAGAATATTAGGTTACTGCAGTGTTTTTCCACAACTGGTTGAGAGTAGAGTGGCACTGCTATATCAGCTTACTGCTGAAATCAGCTTTATAAAGCAATATCACTATTTATCTATTCTCTACTATTTTTTACGGCCAGTATTGGGGTGATTGAATAATTGGGATTTCTGTGTGTCACTTGTGACTGTTAAATTAGTTTCAAAATTTCAGAATAAATATGGTAGGTATTAGAACTGAGACGATAAGAATGGATTGACAGCAAAATTATTGGCAGATATTTTGATTATCAATTAATCATTTCAATCATTTTTCAAGCTAAACAATATAATAATAATAATAATGAAAATAAAAAAGCCAAAGTAAACAGCAGATTAATTGATAATGAAAATAACATTGGTTACAGCCCTAGTGGGTATGTTTGATGTCTTGAAATTCAAGGACCCCTGTATAATTAATATCAGCCAACTGGGAAAATAATGAAAAATGCAGGAGACTAAATATTGGATATTTGTTTTGGCCTAAAACATTGATATTGGTGCTAGTGATTCTGTATGAGAGAAAGACATAATTTGGATATTTGCCCACTACTACAAAGACTAATGACATTATTTTGATTTTCCAAACATTTTCTTTACTAAATGGCAGCAAATTGTCACATGAATCATAGAAATTTGGTTTTGGGGAAAACAGAGTTCCTTGAATAGTTCATAAGACTATTGTCAACTTTGGCCTGAGAGTGAGAACCAGGCAGTGACTTTGCTTGTGTTGTTGTGTCTGTGTACCTGACGGTCCTCTCAGGTTTCCTGTGTTGTTTGGGAGCCGCTTCCTCATGAAACCCTCCGTTCTGCTTCCTCTGCTCCTCCCTCTCCTCCCTGGCCCCGCCTCTCTCATCCACCTGCACAGAAACAACCGCCCGGACAGTGAGCAAACATGCAATTGGTGGGTAGGCTGAATGGACGGGATCGAGTATGTGACATCACGAGATGTCACATGAGAAAGAGAGCAAACCCAAAACAAAATAACACAGAACATCACATCAAACAGTGTCCACTCAAGAATTACTGCTGACAGAGGATTATCTAACATGTGATCAACCTGGGAGTGTCTCCAGCTGTGTATTTTCTACTTCTCACTGTTAACATCATCAAAAACATAATTTAAGTTTTACAAATTATTATTATTATGCGTGTCAAACTTAAAAAAACCCATTATGCACCTTTAGCACAGATCATATGCATGTCTTGCTGATGATGCTGTCTATGCATTTTTAATATTGCATAGGTTGATTTTGGTGGACCTTTTAAGCACACATGCTTTTATTAAAACACGTTGGCTCAAAAACTGAGAAACATATTCACTATTATTACTGAGGTAATAACTGATAAGAAATGTCTGTATCTTAACAGAGAAAGTGCTATGGAGCATGAATTGTTTTTGAGCACTGTTGTTTACACCATCAAGGGCATAGTGAAACTGTGAACAGCTCTGGTCAAAAGAGGTCTGACACACCCACACTAGTACAAATGAAAACGTTTAGTCCATAAGGGTCCTTACTTTATGTAAGAGGACACTCACCACACAAGAATTCAGGTGGAAAGTGCTCACTTGAGTAGTTAAAACTGTTCAGATGCTTGTTTGGAGTTTAAAAACAATGACCTACTGCATATATAAAAAAGTGTACTGATGAAAACAAGTCAGCCATCAGCCCACTGACTATAAATTTTGCATTTCCAAAGCAATTAATCCTCAGTTCACCGCCTACTTCTTTTTCTTTATAATAATATATAAAATGTATATCGAGTATGGTCTAAAACATTTGACTGTAAGCGTCCACATGATATGATGGCTCAGTGATCTCCCCATTATGTCCCCTTGCAGTAAAGATACTGATCGTATTAAATCAAACTATGTTTCTCTGCTATAATCAGTTTTTGGAGTGGAGTCAGTTTAATGTGAAGTGTTGCTGCTCTCATAGCTGAGTTGGAAAACGTGCAGAAAAATAAAACACTGTGACCACTCTGTGGAGCATAGCATTAACCTTATTAAAAAATCAGAGCACATTGCTACAACCACACCTCATAAAATGTTGGCTCAGTTACCACCAGTTTGCAAATGGTGCAAACCACACTGTGACGACACAAGGTGTCTGGGTAATTTCAGCGTCTGGCTCCGGCATAAATCATGAACTCAACAAGATAGCCTTATTAAGAGAAATTTTTGTGGGTTAGTTTTTACATATCTCATCAAGACAGTGAAGTTACCCAGAGAGATTTTCTGTGCTGTGCATTACACCTCTACTGAAATTCTTACCACATGAATGATACCTCATAATCCTCTGAGTGCAGTATCTCAGATACTTCATTGTCCTCTTCATTTATGAGTGTCATAGGCTTGTTCTCTGATGAATTATCTACATTATCATCCTCAGGTATCTCTTCAGCCTCCCCTGATTCTACTGCATACTCCTCAGCCTCTGAATTTGCTGACTTGGCCTGATTTGAACTTTCACTGACTACTGAATGTGTTTCTTCTTCAGCAAGCTCCTACGGAAAAGGATTACAGCGGTTCTTTGAAGTAGAGACCAGGGATCAGCTCAACAATGTGCATCACAAAGTCAATAAATCAATGACCATACCATGTTTTGAGTTTTAGGCTCTTCAGTTGATTCCTACAAAAAACAAGCATCACATTCGCAGGGTCTGTGAGCTCCAAAAACACAACAAACTGCTAAAGTAAATGGACAATAATGAACAGATGACTCACCTCTTCTCTCAAGTAAGACCTTCTTGGTTTGTCCTCTTCCACTTCCACTTTCTGCTCCTCCTCCTCCTCCTCCTCCTCATCTACACCCTCCTCTGCTTCCTCTCCACCGTCAGGAGCAGCCTCCTCTTCCTCTCTCGGCTCCTCTCGCTCCGTCTCCTCTCTCCTTGAGCTGTACGTGAATGTCTTCTCCTCTTCTTCCTCATTATCACGGTAACGACCCCTACGCCAGGAGGAGGGCCTCTCCTCTTCCTCGTTGTTTTTCTCCGTGGCGATGCTGCCGTTGTCCTCTGTCGCGGTGGGGTCTGGCTGGCTCTGTCTCTCCAGTGCCTCTTTCATGCGTCTTTGCCGTCTCTCCTCGCGTTTGGCCATGCGGTCCAGCAGGGCTTGGTCATCTTCGTCTCCAACGCCTCCATAAGAGCTGCTCACAGACACTGTCTCTGTCACACTAGGAGGAGAGAGAGGAGACAAACATTTCACTGTGTGGTAATGAGGAGGAAGCGTTGAGGTCAGAGCAACAGACGTCAGCTGTTAAAGTAGATGCATAATATTATCTCCTGTTACCCTTAAGATGCCCTTGGGCAAGGCCCCTAACCTCCAACTGTTTCATAGTTGTTTACAGGCAAATAGCAGAGATATGAATGATTGAGCATATGCACAGTGCTTTGAAAAGATAAAAGCAGATGCCCAGAAAAGTTTCTTGAAATTCTTGTGAAGTTCTCTTGGATTCCAGGTCTGTATCTATACACTCACTCAGATGGCAGCTATCTATCAACTTTGATGTAAATAAACAAAATGTAGTGGACAAACTGTTCAACTGACTGACTCAAACTCAAATTCTGACCTAAAAGTCTGGCAAACATTATCCTTGTATCTACACAATCAACAATGGCTAGTCAGCGCTAGATCCTGCCTCAGCATCCTCCTGCACAATCCCCTTGTTGTTCGAGCGGCCCAGGATGTATCTCTGAGCTCATAGACGGGAAACATTCATGACCACAAAGCATCATCTGTGTTGGTAGATGTCAGAGCAACCCACCACCACTTCCACTGTTGCCAAGACGATTGATCTCATAGTCTCAAAATGCATAGAGATGGATATTTAGCTCCTTTGTTCCTATGGCAGTTTCTCTGATGGATAGCCATGAGATAATACGTGGTCGTCATAATGACAGCAGGGACTTTCATTTGTAAATGCATTTCATCAAGGAAAAAAAATGTTTGATCATTCAACACCTTCAACACAACAGTATAATAACTGGACACAGATCTGTCAAGCTTTGTATTTCTCCACGCTAATGCCATGTTCATGGGACAGCAGTAAGAGCGATACTCAGCATCTAGAGTTAAGTGGGGTGTGTTTTGTGTTTTTCTTTTACCTCTCCAAGTGTAAGTGTTTGTCTGCTCTAGCAATTGTTAGCATGTCTGGCTAAGTAGCTTACTATATACAGTAGTAACCAAGTGCTACCAGCCAACTTTACCCATGATAGCATAACATTTGCCAAACACATCAGCTAGTCGTTGTTGTAAAAGCCTATTCTCTTATTCTCTTAACATTAAAAGTGCTTACATACTTTTTTAAAAAATTCGATCATGTATGTAAGATAAGCAGCTAAACGGGGTTACGAGCCAACAAAATAATAGTCTGATTTAGTCTTTTAGCACGTTGTCGTGTGTAGCCATTAAATGCATATTCAAGACCCTTTTTGCAGGGTTTTCCTTTTAGAATGAGTAAACCGGAAGCCAACAGCTAATAAAATTACACAGAAACTGTTGTCATTTTAGATGGAAAAATCAGCAGTTGTTAGCCAAAAATGAGAAAGCTGCTTCTGTCTACTGAATTTAAGGACACATTGTTTCAAAAATTATCCAGAATTGATGAGGTACAGGCCCTTTGACAGTAATAAAAAAAAAAATCGGGAGCCAAGCAGTTGGCTGCTGACTACATATTTATCACAGACAGAGCTTGTGTTGCTACTGCGGTCACCTGTGGCTGTTGGTCATGACCAAACTGTCTGGCTGTCCGCTGGGCTCCTCGCTGTCCCTGCTCCTCAGCCTCTCCTGCCGTGCCCTGCGCCTCCTCTCGCGGGCCGCCTCTTCTTCATCATCATCATTTCTCGCCAACCTGAGGGAGACAAAAGAATAGAGAGAGTGAGTCAGGAGACAAAGAGAGACATTTTCTTTTTTTTTCCCAACCTCTTCTTTCAACTTTTCATCTGCTTCTTCCCTTCCTCCATTTAGTTTCACAGTTAAAAACTTCAAAGTGAACGATTCTTTAAATTGGACTGTAATCACCACAGTGACCAAACCTGCTGGATTTGTCCAGAGTTTTTCCTTTTCTCCTATCAAGCTGACCTGTCAGCTGTGCAACAAGTAATACTTCTTATCATGGCAGCAGTTTTCACGAGCTGATAAAACTCAGTCTGGAGACACGGCTTGGCTGAGGATTAGAGAGAGGGAGAGAAACACTGTTTCTGGCCCACAGTTTATACTGGTCTGCGTTGTGTTGAAACAGATCAAACTGGGAAGGTGTGTGTGTATAAGTGTGTTTGTGTGCTGCAAAACAACCACAAAGTTTATATTTCTACAAGGAATTTAATATGACATAAAATCTAGAAATCACATTT
Source organism: Seriola lalandi dorsalis (assembly GCF_002814215.2). Taxonomy (NCBI): domain Eukaryota; kingdom Metazoa; phylum Chordata; class Actinopteri; order Carangiformes; family Carangidae; genus Seriola; species Seriola lalandi. The sequence continues at coordinate 3,083,284 of NW_019525132.1, read as the reverse complement.
ATGTGATTGTGTTTAACTGGAGTTAAACAATCTCTTGTGTCAAAACTACTTAGCAGTATTTTCTGCTGACGTATGTGGAGCAAGCTCATTTTAAAGATACTGCTTCTCCTTTTCATAAAACTGTAGAGCTCAGTTTTGCTGAGACACCCATTTCAACACAAGTTTTACCTTTGAAATATGAAGCTACAAAGGGTTAGCATGGTTTAGCACAAAGACTGGAACCAGGGGGAAACAGCTAGCTTCTTATGCTAACTTCTTATGCTAAGCTAAGCTAACCAGCTGCTGGCTGTAGGTGTATACTTAATGGACAGACCGAATTGTATCAATCTTCTCATGTAGGTCTCAGCAAGAAAGCAAAAAACAAAACAACAAACATATTTTCCAAAAGGTTGAACTATTCCTTAAAGAGACAAAAATATTCAGCAGAATTTTATACTATAAGACATGGAGGGAGCCTGGTTTTAAAGATGTCACCTCTTGAATGCTACTTCTTGTTTTAATAAAACTCTAACAATCTAAGAATGTTTGTAAATAATTAGTAGGAAATCACAACCATGAATATTTCAATAATGTTAAACATAGCTTCTGGTGGTGTCCCTTGAATTTTCTCTTCACCTTTGGTGGTTCATTTGTATTATTCCTATGCATGACTGATCAAGCATACAGTAGATAAAGCAAGGTCATGCCAGGTCTAAAAAAAAATCATGGGTTAACATCTGTTTTTTTGCATTAGATATTTCTTCTTTCTCCACTCACCATCTTGCCTTAACACAGCAAAATTCAAAGCAGTCATGCAGTGGATTATGCATGTCTCTAATAAATGCGGTGGATTATGTAGAGGGTGTGGCTGCGTGCAATAGTCAACACAACTCCATTGTTACCAATTTAGTTGGCTAGCGAGCTACTGTATATTTATGTGCTTAAATTTGATTAAACACAGCATGTTCAGGCCTTTCTCTGGGGCCGGTCCAAAGTCATTCTGGAAAAGGCATGAAATCTAGCTGAAGTAGAAGTAGACAGGTAGAGGGAAAGAGGCAACACTCAAAAAAGTTAAGTGTATTTGATACTGAACTACACATAAAAACATCATAAACTGAGGATGTCGGTGCCACCTGACACAGTTTACTTTCTCTTCTGAAGTATCAAATCAGTTTGTGAACTGCTGTGTATCTGGCCACCTGACATCTATGAACTCAGCTCCATGCTTGATCTGTGTTGCCCTGACTGACCTTTACACTCCCACTGCTACCCACATGCCTAGCTACCTAACATCACAGCGCAGCCTTTGAGGTCAGGCAGTGAAGCATGCTATTGCATGTTAATTGCAACATGTGTGGTTAGCCGAGCTAAAGCAGCTTGGGTTTATGTGAGGTTTTACAGCTTGTGAACAACAGTTTTCTTCTTCCTTTACTTCCCCTACGCCGTTCCCCTCCATTTCCCTCTTTCTCTCAGATGAAAAATGTTGTCATAACAGAACAGATGAATCTGTTAACGCCCAAGCTGGACCTATGGGACGATGACATCAGTGACGTCAGGCAATGCTTTACACATGTGCATGAGTATGTGCTTAGCTCAGTTAATTCTGAATCTCTGAGCATTCAAAACTGGTCAGATCCAGATGGAAGCCAGACCCTTTTCAGCTTTAAAGCTAGCATGTATGACGTTTACTAAATGCCAGCCGCTGTTACCATGGTGATATATATGCTAAAATGTAGCACGACATTTAGCATTATATATCTGAAACTACCTACAGTATCTACAGTTTGCTAATATTAGCTAACGTGAGCCAGTTAAACCAATCAAAAATGTAGCCAAAAACCCGCTGTGTGTTACAGAACTGGGCAAGTGTGTGTTTTACTGCTTATTCAACTTTTTATTAGTAACAGCAAGAATGTTTTATTTCTTCTTTCAGAAAGTTAGATAGTCTCGTGTTAAATAAATAGTTTTCTTCATAAATCTTTGTTTTCAGTTTTATTCATATTCCATCACCTTCAATTGAGCTCCCCTGCAGTAGAAAGAACATTAACCCTTATTTAAAATGTCAGAGTGATATGTTGTTTCTGCAAGCAAAAAAAAAAAAAAAAAGTTGCGAAAGAACTGCCTTAAATCCCAAAGGACTGCACTGTCCCAGAAACAGCACCAAATGTCATGAGAAAGAGAAAACGACAACTGCTAAAAATGGAACAAAAGAGTCCTTGGTGGTGGTGACGATGACAATCTCAGGGTTAAAGATTCCTCAGTAGGAGAGAAGAACAAACTCCTAAAAGCTGAATTAGCATTCCTGTCAATCACAGTCTTGGCTAGCGACGCATACACAACCAAAGCCCTGATTTAATATCCCTCTCCTTACCTAGGCCCCAAACTCTATCAGCATACTGACACAGAAATATGGGGAGAGGTGGACGGGGGGAGGATGGGTGAAGGAAAAAAGGAGAGGAACAGAAAGAGCAAATGAAATGGAGAGTGAGAATAAAGAGGAGAATTGGGAAATGAAAGACGGGAAAGGAAAGGGCGTGCACGATAATGGAAAAAGGAGTAATCTGCAGATTTTATCACAGACGACATGTTTTCCTGTACAGAATGATGTGTAGCCACAGTTACAAACTGCAGGTATGCGTCTGCCTGTAAATAGCATGCAGCAGATGCTCTTTTCGTGGGTGGCCAAATACAGTAAACTACACACTGCTGACTGACAGCTAATATGGATCCTACACACTTAGTTTTACATGTGGCAGCTGACGCAGCTGAAAAGGAAATTAAAAGTTTTGTTACACATGCGCATAAATTCATCATTTTCTTGAATGTCTCACATGGTGCACAGCACAGAAAAGCTGATTTAAGCAGGATTCTTCATTCACAAAGCAAATGTCTGCGTGGATAGCACAGGCACACAAAACATCGCCATCAGTGAGCCTATTAGGGAGAAATATGTCCAAATATTTTCTTTACAGCAAAATATCTCAGAAATGTCAGTGAAAACAATTTGGGAAAAGCCCATGAGAAAAGACTTCTTCACCCCTCCTCAGTAAGCGAGGGAATAGAGGGAATGAAGGGAGAAAAAGTAAAAAAGAGGGAAGATGGAAAGAGAGAGAGAGAGGAAAAACTGCTGTGAACAGAGGAGAGGGGAGACCAGAGAAGGAAGGGATGAAGGGAGAGGGAAAGAGGGTGGGGGCCTGCGCTGTCAGAAATGCTGACCCATTCCCACGCTGGCCTCTCTGGACTATTTCCCTTCCTACTGCCGGCCCAAAGAACCACATCGTACCCCGTCTGTCTCTCCTCCCCACCCTGCTCTCTGCTGGGCTGGCTCCAAGAATGCACAATGTTAACTGTGACAGAATTCCCCTAGACTGCATATATTCTCACTCACAGATGAATTGGGCAGTATGGCATGCATATTAAAAATAAATCTCAAATTCACAACTGTATGAGTAAAATCAGTAAAATCTTTCAACAATAGCTGGAATCATATCCAAGCTGATGTGCTAAGTGTGAGGTTGGCATACCTGGATCAACCTCTCCCTCCCTTTTCTCTATCTCTCTCTATCCGTATCTCTATCTTCCTGTCAGAACCGAGAGGTTTACGATGCAGGACCGGGTCATGTTTGGAACAGTCCATTCATCCAGGGTGGGGATTGTTTAGCATGGCTCATTCACGGAGGATGGGTGTTATTTCCTCAGCCCTTCCTGGTCTCTCAGGCGGAGGGGCCAGCAGAGATGCAGGGAATGATGAAGAGAAAGAGGAGGAAGAGGAGTATGGTGTGGGTGTGTGTGTGTGTGTGTGTGTTAGTGTGTGGGAGAAGAGATGAAACTGAGAAGGACATTTTGGGAAGACAGGAGACAGACAGTGAGGAAAAAGAGGAGAGGGATATGGAGAATGAGTGGATGAAGAGTAAGTGGAAGAAGAAGATCAAAACAGAAGGAGCAGGGAAAAGGTTACAAGAAGGAAAAGGTAAAAATAGGAAAGGAAAGTAAGAGGAGAAAAAACAGGAGCAGGGTTAGAAGAATGAAGGTTTGAAAATAGTGGGAGAACATAAAGAAAAGGACGAGGCAGAGGAGCGTTGAAGAAGAAAGACAGGGATCCCCAGGGGAGAAGGAGGAGGAGAGGGAAGATGAGATGCATAAAGAATGAGAGAAGATGGTATATGACAGAAGAAAACAGGCAGAAATCAAAAATAAACACTTCCTAAAAGAGACATCAAAGAAGAAATGCGAATGAAAGCCTTAATATTAAAGGAATAATTCAAAATTTTGGGAAATATGCTCATTCGCTTTCTTGCAGAGTGGTAGATGAGAAGGCTGATGCCGCTCTCATTTCTGTATGATAAACATGAAGCTACAGTCAGTCAGTTCTTAACTCAGCAAAAAGACTGTGAACAGAGGGGAAAAGCTAGCCTGTCTTGTTTGTTTACCAGTACAAAAAGTGTAATAAACAACAAGTTGAATCAAAGTGGTATGAAAGTTCTCATCTAATAACCACCACAGTGCTTGTACAGAATACACTATAGTATGGGACAATGAACTGCTCGGCTCCAGCTGCATTCAGCAGGCTATGTGTAATATCACTGTTACAAAACACTATCTTTAACTGTAGCAAATAGCCTTTGATCACTGAATTGACTGGGAAAATTCCACATCCTTGTGCTCTCTTTGGAAAAAAAGTATGAAAAAAAAAAGCAGTCGAGACATTCCTGTGTCTGTGTTCAAGTGAACAGAAATGGACTATAACATTGATCAACAGCATGGATAGGGGAATTGAAGAACACAAGTGTGAGAAAACTTAGCAGAGCAGAAAATTGTGTGTCTGTGTGTTTCTTTACCGAGTAAACTAGAAGGGTATTGAGGCCCACTGTGCACCTCTATGTCAATAATAATTTTCTTAGAACTATAACTGAGGCTAATGTAAGACAGAGCAGTGAAGATTTGAATGTTCTCCCTCTAAACACACACACACACACACACACACACACACACACACACACACACACTTGAATGGAGCTTGTCAAGCCTTCATCACCTGATGCTGATCCAGACACACATGAACACTAAAGCGAACACCCACATGCTTAACTGCATGCATGTGCTCATCCTAACCCCTATGCACATGCATAGCACAGACAGGCATAAGCACAACTGCACAGACTACAACACGCGCGCACGCACGCACGCACGCACGCACGCACGCACGCGCGCACACACACACACACACACACACACACACACACACACGCTCTCACACAGACAACCTCAGTGTCCCAGCATGTAGGAAACAGCTCATGGAGACCTAGCCAGTAAACACTTATAATAGCCAGGAATTTGGCATTCCTACAGCCGTTATTATATGGCCCCACTCTCTCCCCGCGCTCTCCATCTTCTCACAGTGTGCTCAGTGATGGTTGAATGGAAGCAGGCCAATGAGACAACATGTGGTTTCGACTAGTCTGACCAAGAGGGGCATGTAAATATTGATTGTTTCAATATATTGGCAGAAATGGAAACAATGTAGAGATGTAATCTTTTATCAATAACAGGAGCAGCGCGTCGCCTGCCAGCCGACATTATTGCTGCTTGGAACCAAATAAACAGTCATGGACAAACTCCTGCCGAGCTGAAAACGTAAATGTGGTAGAGGCTTACAGCTCTTACTCTTTTTCACTCTCTTTCACTTCATTCCTCTTTTATTCAGTCAGTCAGTCATCCTCTCTTGTGTCCGTCAGTCCTCTTAGTCTACTTTTTTCTGCCAAATTCCATCTTCTCTGTGTAACGTAAACACTCCAAAACTGCATAAATAATTCTAGCCGTGGGGGGTTTATGGGGTTTGTATGCCATGAAATGTAACAACGGCATTAACCTTCACTTCAATCAAGCTATTTAGAGTGCATCTGGGGAAATGAGGCATAAAAGTCAAAAAGAGGTAAAACCTAAAGGATGCCAAGTAGGAGAATATTGTGTAACTGTTACAGAAAGTGAGAATGTACAGGATCTTGCCTTTAAATGATTAGCTATGGAAGTAGCAACTGGTTATGTGTATAAGTAGGTTGGTCATATTTTGTTTACCAAACTTCCAGACAGTATTGGTCTAACCCATACTCTATACTCTAAGGACATATCAGCTGATATTAGTTTGTTATTATAAAAACAAACCATAAACACTTTCTAAAAGAAATGCTTAAATTTGGTTCATTAATTTGTGAAAGGTGTTGCTCATAGTGACAGACCAACAGAGAATTTGAACCTGTTCTGCTGAAACCCTCAGCTCTTCGCAGCATTTTTTTTTTAGCTCGCTGTTTTGGTTTGTTGACTCACAAACGCTGCTTTCACCAACCTCGTTTTCAGCCACACCAGGGGCTGTTTTCAGCTAAAAAGCTCTGATAAACCAACTGCACTCTCTCTGCTTGGTACCAAACAACAGGCAGACGAAGTTAGCGACTAGCTGGAGGACATCGCATAGTTTTACAAGCTAAAGAGCCAGATATTTTCTCTAGAGTTGGTGGGGACCAAAACAGAACTAAAGGGAGAGTGAATATTGGATTATTGGATGTCCCATGAAACTACTCCAAATGAAAGATAATGATATATATATATATATATATATATATATATATATATATAAACATACACACATATAGATGTATTGGTCGGACTCTATTCACAATCTCTCACTCTATCTATCATTCTTAGCTGAAGTTCAGTTTGTGAGTACAAAGGAAAAATTCTGGAAATAGATGTGTAATTAACATCATCCATACAGCACACAAGCTGACAGCCACTTTATTTTCAATGTGTGGAAAAAAAACTTAACTCTGAATGTTATTGCTCAGTGAAAATATTGTAGACATTTTCCTTCATGCAAGAGATGTTGTTTTACCTTGAGCAAAGGGCTATGTTCATCACTAAGGTAAATGCGACTCACGTATTCTTTGTGTCATAAAAAAGAATTATCAGAGAGAAACATCTATGTATTCAGCAGTGGTCAGACCTATGTCGGCTTGTTTTTCATCAGTGATGGAGTAACTGGCTCTAATAAAGCACTTCTCACAGATACATCAAAAAGGTAAGTGACCTTGGCTAGTATCTGCATCCACATCAACCTCATCCTTAATTGCACTGGCTACAGTACAGATGAAGAAACTTTTGTGAAAAGGCCCTATAAAATGCCTCCTTGGCAAGCTATGTATCAACCTCCCACAATAAACCCCCCCTTTTTACTATTTTTGATTACTGCACTTGGCATGTTACCACTCAATCAATTTACTGAAATGAACTTAAGTTTAATCAATTTCTTCCACTGAATCAAAGGGGGATCACAAAGCCACAGTATCTGGAAGAGAAAATTGGAAAGAGGGAGGGAGGGCATGATTGAACATTCCCACTTAAAGGTCATCTCATTGCTTATCAGATTTCTTATCAAACTTTTTTTCTTCTAGTCTGGGCTGGGGAAGCCAATATTTGCTGAGCGATGCCTTTAAAGACCTAGAGGTGGGTCTAAGCTATTAAAGCTGGCTCCCTCTTGTTCCAACTTGGCATGGACATCAGAGGCGGTGCGCTGTGCATTGACAACCAGAGCTACATTACACAACACAGACTGCTCCCTCAGGTTCACACAACCTCCAGTAGTGAGATCTTAAATGACAGCAACGTCGTCCCCTCTGAATGGCAGGGCCTCTGTGGTTCCAACTACAAATTAAGCTTTTGTGGAGGACTGACTTTTTAAACACTTTCTGCTTTGTAAGAGAATTAGTGGGAAAATCGTGGAGTGCTAATCTGCACATGAATGAAAAGTAACCAAATGGGTCTTACCGTTCAGCCTCCAGGCGCATCTCCTCCCGTTTCTGCCTCCGCAGCTCCCGGCGACGCTCAAAGTCCATTTCCTCCATGATTGTGCCCTGTGGGATGACATCATTGAACACAGACTTGTTAATTTACTCAATTTCAGGAAAGCACAAAGTCTTGAGAGGGCAGAAATGCTGGTTCACCAGTCAAATAAATTGTAAGTTTTCTGATATCTGGTTATTGAAATACCAAATTTCCTGCACTGGGTTAAAAGTGCCTTCACGTGCACAGGTGATTCACAGGAAATGAGGCATGCATGCAATCCAAGATTGTCATTTGTCTTTCATCTCATTAATTTTACTTGTTTACTTCACCGTTTATCGTTTTCTGTCTTTACACCATATGCTAGCCGCATTAAGGTTAACCTTTAATGCAAACAGAAAATCCTTCAGATTAAAAGTTGATGAAACACAGTGTAACTTTTATTCTGAAGTCACAATGATTAGCACTAACAGTGATCATTCATCAAGAACAAACCCCCCCCCAAAAAAACAGGAGGTCATTTTTGCCATGCTTTCATTCCTTTTTTAATTTCTGTATGGGACAAGAATAGAAGTTGTAGTGTCTGCTGGCATATTAAACTAAATATTTAACTTAACTGTTACCACCTTTAACCACCAGCATCGCTAAATCAACCTGGACTGAAATCTTAAAGATTACAACTTTAAGTAAAATCATTCCTACTACATATGGTAGTGACCAGAAGTATATACTGTAGGTATACCACTGTGTACAGTCCTCAGTTAGGTGACAACAGCCTGGCTTGAATCTATGCCCATAAACATTGTTGGAAAACAGATGAAAGAAAGAAGAGCAGAGACAAAAAGAGAACGAGAAAGGAGAAGCCAAGACAGGATGTTAACTCAATCAGTTACAAGCAAGTCTCACTAAAAATACCCCGCTAGGGTACGTGACTGGCTGTGCTTTTAGGACAGAGACCACCCAGGAGCTGCTGAGCCTCCCATCATACCTCTACGATCCCCGCTAAACCACCAGCAACATCTACTGTACACTGAAGCTGAGCAAACAGACACAAGCTGAGCAGTGGAGGGTAAAAGACAAAGGTGTGTGACAGCTTGCAGAATAAAAGCACTGCACTGAATACAGTCATAAATCAATACTATATATACTTTATTGTGATAGAACAGAAGTAGGAAAGCAACAAGTGAGGCAGAAAACAAGATGCTTTAAAGTGCTCTGGGACAAATCTGGAGAAACAAAGAAGTAACTGTGACTGTCATACCTTGAGTCAAACAATGTCTTTTCCTTCACACCATACCAGCTTCTCACAATGACTTCTCCAAGCAGAGACACAATGCAACTAGTAATAGTCTCCCACAGTCCAGCCTCAGCTGACAGAAAAGGCAAATGCCTGTTCCTTCCCCTCCCTGCTAGTTGTCCCTCCCTCCATCCCTCAGTGACCTCCTTCCTTCTTTCCCCCAGTCTTACCCCATAACTCCCTCCCTCCTCCGTCCTGTCTCTCTTTCTCTCCCTATCTCTACCACTAACTTTTCCTGTGTTGTTTACTGACATGTCAGAGCTTGGCAAAACTCTGTGCTAGGACATGACTCGACTCTTGAGCCCAGCTTCCTGTGTGTCATATGCTTGTTTTCTGCTTTTCCCCCATCTGCAGAAGGGGATGAAGGAGGGCCTTTTTATGCATAGACATCTGTATACAAGTATGCATTGCACACATGCATGAAAGTGCAACATTACAGCATTTGTGTGCATGCATTCACACTAATAAACATACTACTGAGCACATACAGATGTCTACATGGGCAGGAAACACACACAGGAGAGAAGTGCTAAAAGAAACCAAGGGATCCTTTTAACCCTCACCCTCTCCACTGCATCTGCACCCCACCCACCCCATCCCCCGTGTGCTTGTACAGTAAACACAGCCTTGCCTCCCCCTGCTATTATACTGTAAAAGAGAGAGAGATATATTTTCGATGCACGCTTAGTGTAATTTCTGAAATTTGGGGCGGGTTATTCATACAACCATAATTAAGATAAAATGAGAGCAATAACTAAAACCGACAAGGCCTCCAAACATGACCAATCTAATCACATACTTCCGAGAACCAGCAACGCCAAGGGAGAGTAATGCATGCATGGCAGCATATAAATTTGGAGTTATTGTTGCAAATAATGCATGATTTATGCAGCTGAAAGGACTGCGTTTTCATTTAGTGTTCAATTCTGTACAATTAGTCATAGATCATTTCAAAGATGTGTTTAAAAGATGATTTACTCCTAGAAAGTCGTCACAAGGTAAATTAAAATAAAAGCACGTATGTCAACGAGCTGATCATAAAGTGGATCATATATACAAGATTTTACTTGAATAATAACCCTGAAATAATTATGTTTTTAAACTGAGTTATTATGTATGAAAAGAGTTGTTCATTGAGTGCAGGACTGACTGCAGCATAGTCCCATTGTCTTGTCTCCACATGGGGCAACATCACGTAGAACAGCAGTCGAAAAGCCCTTCAGTACGACGTAGAAATGTAATTGTGTACATCGCTGATGGGACCACCCACACTTTGCAAAAGCTAACACAGGCAGAACAAGAGAAAGACAGCATTCCATACAGCTGAGCAACCTGAAGTCACAAGTTTGTGACATTTTCAGAGTTTTTACAAGTTCAGCCTGTCTTCTATAAAATGTCTTCTTCCTTCCTTCCCTGCATCTGTCCATTTTATTCTACCATTTATCTCTGCCAGTTTACCTCCCTTCTTCTCTGTCCGTCTCTTTTTTTTAGTCTCCTCCCCTTCTTTCTCTTCCCTGTCTGCCCCATCCTTCTACAATGGCTATAATGACACATTTACCAGTCAAATTACTACCTGTCGAGACTGCCAGACCCTGGCACAGAACCCAGTGTCTAAGTGCCAGCCTCTTAAAAAGCCTTAAAGCCAAGCTGATATTATCCTGACAGCCACTGGGATTACACCACCTTATAATGCCTCTATCTTCCCACGAAGGCTTGACTTAAAGCAGCAAAACAATGGGCCCTTAACAGCCAAATGAGGGACAGAGTAGATCAAGCAAAAGTCTTGGACTAGGGCTGAAGTATAAGTATGAGCTAGAAGTGTATCTATTTTTGGCTTTGGTGAAATGTTCCTAACGCTGGCTTAGCATTTTGAGAGAAGAGAAGACTGCAGCTTTTTGGTTAGATTTGTTTCTGTGATGCTCTGAGCAACTATCCCCTACCAACTTTTAGACAAACACATTAATCTCCACATTATGGCTATGGAGCCATGCGAGGAATGCTCCTATTTAACCTCTGATTTTAGCAGAGGGGACTTGAAAGAGCCTCCAAATTACTCACTCACATGCCAGTTAAAAACAACTCCTCGCGGATCTTGTGCGTGCAGTGACTGTTTTGGTTGTTGAGTAAAGGGAATTAATGTGAGGATAAACAAGTAAAAACTGGCTTGGCACAAGTTATATGCTTGCCAGCTGTGATGCTGGCAAATAAAGGAACAATGGCGACTTGTTACAGCTGGTGGTTTCAAGGCTGAAACAGTCACAAGTCACATACAGTTTTAGGTTTTAGAAAGTGACCTTTATGGCATTAAGATAGAACAAAAAAACAAACTTGTCCTTAATGTTAACACGACCTGCTACATAGCTAAATCAAACATGTTAGAACACAACTTACTTTTATAACAAAGATAACCCTTTATCAGCTAGCTATGTAAATAAATTATTGTCAATAGTTACCATGCTAGCATCCCTGTGAGCCTAGGCACACCACTGCTTTAAGCTAAATGCTAACGTTATCATGATAACATGCTGAAAATGACAATGCTAACATACAAACTAACACTTAGCAGGTATGATGTTCCCTAGTTTATTTTGGAATGCTAACATTTGCTAATTAGCACTGAAGAGGTACAGCTGAGGCTAATGTCTTTAATTTTCCAGTTTTTAAATTTTTTTTTATAAAAACCTTTGGTTTAAAAAGTGAAAGAGTACCCTACCCTAAAAAGAAACTGTGCGTTATGATTTAGCGTTTAGTTTACAAAGCGACACTTTCACGATAAAGAGACTGTTGCTGGTTTCCATAGAAACATACTGTTGTCTGGAGCTGAGAGGAGGTCACAGCTGTGCAGGTGTCCAGGTGAAGAGAGGTATCCCAGTAATCTGGAATGTGAAAGCAACACCGGCACAAAGCCTGGTCTTTCTAGCTTTTGCATCAATGGAAGAAACTATTTTGCCCATCTGCTACAGTGGTTGGTATTTTGGAGAACTCTTGAGCCACTCCCACGCTTTTACTGGAGCAATTTGGTCTATTCAAGTATCAACTACCTCAGGAGACAGGATGACACACAAGATAGATGTGATAGTTAAATATGTTCTGACTACTGCAAAGCGATACCCAATTATATAATACAAAATAATGTCAAATATCATTGAGAAGATACAGAATAGGCTATATATAAAAGATGACTGTGAGCTTGTGAAAAGAAAGTTTTCACAAGCTGCAGGATTTCAGTATTTTGGCATCAGCTGTCTTCACCAATCAACATGTAGTCAGCCAGACTAAAAATTCTAGGCTGAAAATACAATTGTCTCCACATTCTGACAAATTTGAGGCTTTTATTATGACAGTAGGATTGCATCTCTTCAAATTCTGTCAAGGGTCTGCCAGACTAACTTACTACATGTAATTTACCAGTCCTTTATAACAGAAATGATTGCAACAAAGCCTCTTCCACTGTCTCTGCTAATGGTCACTTTAACTTAAAGGCACTGCAGAGTTTTCTTGGAAACAAAGTTGTGTTTTTACGTTTGGTGTTTCCCACAAAATGCATCTATGTATGACTGAGGCCTGACAACAGTGTTGAATGAATTTCCTTCCTGAAAAACAGCTACTTTTTTGTATTGTTTTTATCCATGTTTGCTAGCTAGCAGTCTTCTTCCTCCCTGACTTTTTGCTGCTGTATTGGTAGACACAGCAAAGCAGCATGAAAACTGTAGATAGGAACATGTTCAGTTACACCCCTCTACTCATGCGTGTACTCCATGAATGTATTTAAAAAAAAGCTGGATAGAAGAGCTGGTCAGTTAGCCTTGCTGCCAATAAGCCCCAGCAGCTAACCATTGCAATACAACAAAAAAGGTTTTTACTCATTGCAATATGATTTTTTTTAAACCCACAAGCATTTAATATTTCTATAAATCAGATTTAATCTACGCTATGTCCTTTTTAAATGTTAAAACTATGGGACTTCAGGCAGGAGAGAGAGAGAGAGAGAAAGAGAGAGAGAGAGAGAGAGCTATTAATTGCACTCAACCACGTCACTAAAGTATCCATATTGGGAGAGACTGTGAGTATGTAGGAGTTAACTGACACAGTGGGAATTTAACTGCTAACCCTGAAATGCTCCTCCATTTGTATGTTGCTGTAGGACAACCTACAGCAAGTTGTCCATTTATGGGAGTACTGGATGCTAACTTCACATGAACACACTGTACACACACCAAATGAGAGTTAAAGGAGACTAGAGGGGGAAAAAAACAGATAGAGACAGAAGTCTATTGTTTCAGACTAAGCTAAGATAAACTAAACTAAGATATATGGGCAATGTAAGGTATTCTGGCATAGTAAGAATGATCATTATATGATTATTTTATCGCACAGATAAACCTTCTGCAGTAAAATGGGGAAGAGGAGAGAAATAAAGAGAGAGAGATACTGCATGCCTGTAGGTAGCGCACACTAACAGCTGTTTTGGCTGAGGCTCAGGGGACAGTTTGAGTTGGGTAAACCTAACGTTTTCTGCAGGGGTAAGGAGTCTCCTGAGAGTAGTCTGACAGGGCGGTTAAAATATGTTCAGCCTGTGTGTGAGGGTGTGTGCATCATTATAAACAGTATCTAACAAACAAGATTTACATTTGTAAATGTGTATTTATGTAAATGTGTGTGTGGTAAGCGCTTTAGATGTGTAGAGAGGAGGTACTTTACGAATGATTGCAAGCTTTTCTGTGCGTTAGAATAAGAGTACAGGTTTATACAACCGTAATACTGCAAATATGTGAGGCCACTGCTCGTACTGTATGTGCGTGTTTATGGTACGGTAAATGTGTGTACATGTGTGATATCCATCACCACCTGCAGTGCTGTGTTTGGAAAGCTGGCCTTGTGGTTGTGGGTTTCTGTGCTATGTGTCTCCTCTCTCACACGTCCAGGCCTCGGCAGCATTAACACGTTTACAGGCCCAGGATGCGGAGCGGCTGTGGATGAGCATTCATAAACTCACTGGAGGTTTTTTTGGCATAGCAGGGCCAAGAGTTTCTCTCTCTTTCTTTCCATCTCCGCCTATCCCTCTCTCGGCTTCATCTGTCATCTAGATTCCTTTTTCTCAGCCTGCCTTTCAGAGCCTAACCGATACTCTGGTGAGCTGATACTGTTGAACGATACTGTGTAGTGGTGGACAACAGGGCTGCCACTTTTTATTTGAACTTCAAACTTCAAGTTGAAAATCAAATATTCAATCTGAATACAAAATTCACAGAGTATAAGCACGACAGGCCGTGCCTTTCTAATCCACCAAGGGCCTGTCCATCTGACCACTGCAGTAAACCAGGCAATTCTTGCCCTTTTTCTAATGTAAAACACAGCTGCTTTACAAGCTAACATTAGCTTGTCTCTCAAATGAAGCAGTAGAGGTACTTTGTACGAACAGAAGCACAATTCTAAAACCTTATTTAGGATTAGGCGACACAAGGTAATAGCAATCCAGTGATTTTTGAGATAGAGTTACAAGAAGAACATTGATGATTCATTAATGTTTATTTTCTTTATGTTGTTTAGTAATGTTAAATAAGATTTATTTCTTCATATGCTGCATTTTCTATATTGCTAATACTTGTTATTTATAGTTGTTGTTGATACAATTTGACACAATTCAATTTCCAGTTTACTGTTTTAAATGTATTATGTTACCTGTTAGTGTATGCAAGTTTATTCTTATCTTGAAAATGTCTCACTCTGTACACAACTCTATAACAACCAAATTTAAATAACCCTTATTAATAACAGTAATGTTCAAGGTATGTGTTTAAAACAAGTATTGGCCAATATATTGTTATCGGTGTTTTTAAACTCTCAGTTATCAACAAAAGTGAAATTGAAAATCCTGAGTCTGTCGAGTTTTTTTTTCCCCCCCAGTTTTATTCTTTCTGTCTTCCACCCTTTTCCCACTGATTTTCTTTCCTCTTGGACCACAATGCAGCAGCGTGGCTAACAGCTGCACACTGTGTTCAGCTACAATAGGAAGACACACAGGATTGGATAAGCTTAGTCCTGGGTTTAAATTTTACAGGATTCACCCGAATCCAAACAGCCGAGCTTCTCCCTGTATTTGTCTGTGTCTGCATCCGCATGCCACAGTGTGAATATCAACCACAATGGCCTCTGTTGTCAAAGCCGAGGTCTTCAGCTGCGACTATATATTCTAGGCAACATATGAGGTGGCCAACTGCATCAGAGCGCAACTCAATCTCAATAACATCTGCTTTCCACTCACACTCTATCTCCCCCAAAACAAATTTTTGAAAGTGTGACTTCAGCTCGAATGAGGAAAAATTTCACCGAGCATGAGCAGACGGTATTCACAGGCAAACCTGAGAAGCTAATGCCACTGCAGCAATTGAAATGTGGTGGGATAATGTGCCGACGTTTTTGAGGGTTAGGGGGAAAAAAATTGGGCTTGGGACCTTGAATGCCTCAGACGCATTGTCATTAGTGACTTAAGATGTGCCGATCAGACGCAATCCTCCCTTTAAATTGCCCTCTGTGCTGACTCTGGCTATCGGATAGAAAACGACAAGCGAGGGGAAATTTCACATTGGTGTAGGGAAAAGACCTGTAGGTTAAAGATGTTAAGTTTCCATTTGGTGAAGAAAAAGGAGACTCCTGCATTCCCAGACAATGGTTCACATTCCATAACACCTCTCTATGCCCTGTGATTCATACTGACACACTGACTACTCAGACTGACTGAGGCCGATCTGTTCACACACACAAACACATCTCACATGCATTATTTTATACAGGCTGGTAGCAGGCTAAACTCTGCTGGGATTAACCAACCACTGAATTTATCACAGAATCAGTGAGCCAAAAGATCAAATGCACAACCAAACGACTAAGTGATTACTAATAATTAATCAGCATCAAAGGATTACGGTTAGCTCACCTAGAATTTTTTTTTTTTTTTCACATGTTGCTAAACTGATTGATGCAACAGTACTTTTTTTCAACTGAACTCCATCCAGGTGAAAACAGTGAGAAAAGCCAGAACACAAGACAAACAACCGAAACTGTTTAACATTAGTAAAAGATTTGTTTGTGTGGGACCCATCGCTCATAGTACGAGGCTAATTGAGAAAATAGGTTTTCATGGTGTTTAAGGAATACCTGGTTTATTACAACTGCAAAAAGTATAATAAACACACTGTAGACTCCCTTTAAAGACCACCGCCCTGGGTCAACTTTAATCCATTGTACTTGCCATAGTTGTGTGCACACAGCCTTCCAACGTATTAGATGTGCTTTCAGTTATACAGGTTTAGATGATCTGTCTCTTGGCTTCTTTATAACCTCTTTCATTGTTTGATTTCTTGTGTTTCTTGCCTCATTGGACTTTGTTGAGCAATGCAGCCATGTTCTCAGGTCTCAGCAGTTACTGTGAGGAGTAAAATATTTCCATAACCAACATCAATGGTGGCCAAAACTACAAAAAGTAAGACCCCCCAAAACTGAAATGATCCTTTTCAGTATGTGTAACTCAGCTATAACCCTCACAAGAAAGTCATGATAATAAATAGCACTTGTTTAAATTATCTTTCAAACTGACGAATCCCTTTTGGAAAGGAAGCTGTAGCTTGATACTTTCTAAACTCTTGTGTTTCTCTGATAAAAACAAATGGCTCTCTTTGTAGCATTCTTGAATCCTGTGTTTTATTTTCCACTGTCAGCAAGATAACCTCACTAAACTTTGAGCACACTGTCATCTGTCGTATATTTAGACTATGACTCACTGTTCTTTTAATATTTTCTCCTCCCCTGGTAGCACACATGGATGGGAGTTGTGCACTGTTCATCACATTTTAGGCTGCATTACATCTGAAGGTATTATGACCTTTACCTTCTGAGACAGCTGAAAACACCTGCGCTTCACCAACCAGCGTTACCCTACAGGCTGAGGGTGTGTTTATGTGTCCTTAAACCTCACACCTGAAGTTAAGTCACACTTAAATTGCAATAAAAATATTACCCTAACATGCCATATCCATCATCTGAAACTCATAGGTTTTTTAACAGGCAGGTTTTAACACACAGATGCTCTATTTAAACTGCAAACACCTCATCTTTATTCTCATTTTTGAGAGAGATCTGAATAAATCTGGCTCCAGGAGCTCTCAAAATCTTACTTGAAGGATTTTAAAGTTAACCACTGAAATGAGATGATAAATTCTTATTTGTCAGCTGCTGATCCAATTTACTGAATTAAATAAGTACCCAAGAGGGGTTGATGCAGCAGCTGGCTGAAGGAAAAAGGCTATAAAACACTGTCTTACTTTTAAATGTTGGTTTTAAGAGGGACATTTGCATTAGAAGTTGGATTCTTACAGCCCAAATCATAAATAATACTGTAAAAAGGCAACTTCTTTGTGGGGCAGCAGCAAGAGCCAATACAATTCCTATCCAGTCTTTGACTTTTAAAAGCCTTGTGTCCCTTTTAAAAGTGCACTTTCAGATGCTACACCCACAATCAGGCAGAATTGGAGAAAAAGCATTCCAAAAAGTACAAATCCCACACAAAATAGGGATGTTTGTACGGCATCAAAAGGCTACTGCTCGCTGGCGGTGCTCCATATGACCAAATATGGAAGGAAAAAATGCTGCCTTTTCCCGTAACCAAACTGGGAAAAAGGAAAAAAAAAAAAAGGGAAGGTTTTCTTGCATGCTGTGTGCACAGCAAGATAGAGCTCTCACACTCACTACACAGTGGCCACAGAGTTGGCTCCCTCTCAAAACAGTATGACTGATGGTGATGGTGGACCTGTCGTGACATCTCGCCGAACACTGTTGGGCACACGCGCACGCACGCGCACGCACACACACACATACACACACATACACACACCTGCACAACTCTGGAGTCATGAAAGAGAGGCACACCGATCTTTTTACTGCTCTGACATTTAATTTTTAAACAAACACAAATGCCTTCTTCACTTTTACATCTGATCTCTATACTGGAGTCTCCACGACACACATTGTATCGGAGCCCCCTGGAAGGGAACATTCCTCTTGGTGAAAAAGCAGCCATCTCAAACGCCACAGTCCTCTGCTTAAGTTAGAAATGGTTTGTTTATCTGCCCCCCCCCCTCGCTATATGGAGAGGCTCTGACATTCTCCTGCCACTGCCGCACTGCAAAAAAATGTCTGTGCGGGCATGTCATTTCACAAGAAACTTATCAAATTATCTAGGACATTTTTTTGAGTGTTTGTGAGCTGCCAGCAGTGAACGAAAACTGCTGGAAGATGAAAAAAAACCTCTGCAGTCAGCACAGAACAAAGTAATAAATAAAAGGACTTGTGCTTCTGTTGTTACAAAACTGTCCAGCTTAACAAGTCACTGAAACTTTGTATTTCACCATAAAGGAACAGTTTTGCATTTTAGATATGCTTATTCACTTTCTTTCCAGGAGTTAAATGATCCTAGTTGAGGGTAAAAGAAACTGCATTATAGCACCTCTAAATCTCACTAATTGACACATAATATCTGGTTTGGTTTAGCTCGTTTAAAAACCAAATTGTAAAAAAGGTTTAGGTTTTACGCAGATTAGTGCTCAACTTCTTGGCTCATACAATATCGATACACAACACAACAAAGTAAAACAGACGAAACTATTTAGGCTATGCTTGGTGATGGAGAACAGACTGCAACAATAAAATTGTTTTTCTTGTTTAGTCATAATAATGCCATAATTTAGATACTGAGCAATCCTTCCAATGGAAACACAATAAACTAAACAAAAAAATTATCTTCTTCTAATCTTAAAGAAAAAGTTTTGAGAAATAAGTTTATTGGTTTGATATTGGATATGAAGACTGATACCACTCTTATGTCTAAACACTACGCTAAATATGAAGCTAAAGTTAGCAGGTCATTAGCTTATCTTAGCTTAAAGACTGGAAACAGGGAGAAACAGCTAGCCTAGTTCCAGCCTACTGTAAAACAGATGCTAAATTTAAGACATGCTGGAAATATACTGTATATGCTAAACCAAGCTAATTATACAAGTGTAGCCTAAAGTTGGCTGTAGTAGCATCTATCATCAGTGAAATAACCTGTTGATAGCTTGTTTGTATCATGCCAAGTTCCCCTGGCATGATACAATTGACTTAACTGAATTAAAAAGAAAAAAAAAATACATTTTTTTTTTTTTTTAAATAGACATCTTTGGTTTTGCTGCCCAGCAATGACAAGCAGAGAACAAAGTCATATATAATCCATTCCAACTTTTTTTCTCCTTTTCCTCACGATCCAGGTGGTTTTACTTTTCTCTTATTGAGGCACCTCCTTGAAAAAAATACATCCGATATTCTGTTGCAAATATCCAGAAAAAAAATCCTCAAAAAATCCCAATAATTATACACCCCTGCACTTGACATGTGTTACTAACAGTGTGTTGTGTAATTCTGCTAGGACATCGTACTCAAGCCTTCATCTTTTCATCACTCAGGAGCAAGTTTCAGAACATACATGCTACAAAGGGCCAAGACAGTATCAAAACTAGACTATAATAGACTGGTAATAGTCATAACCAAACAAGACAGGACATAATGAATAAATAAATGCAATCATTCCACATTATTTTCCTGTCACAACAAAGCAGCAGAGCTATGATGAGTATACAAGGACAACATCACCTTGTCTCTCAGTACCTTAGGGTGCAATGAGACATCTATTAAATAGGACTGTAAATAAGTAATGACAGACAGCAGCTGAATGAAACCAAAGACAAAAGAGATGATAGCAATCTCAATCCACTGACAAAAGCCCCCCATCTTACAGCAGGTCATTTAATGATCTTGGAAACCTCTAGCACCATTGGGAGAGTTTTTCTCTCATTTTCAGAAAAAAAATACTATTTCTAGACTGAACACAAGGACATGTGACTTGTCACGAATACCCTCCTCATCCTTCTCTTGTGTTCATTTCCAGGAGAAAAGCAGCCTCCTCTTGTTCCTTTAGGACAGCTCGTTTTGACACCTGCCTTCTGTCAGAGTAAATGAGGCCTGGGCAGGAGTCTGTGTCTCCTCAACAGGACATTAATCTGCTACTAGTGAGCTGACCAGGGAGACTAGTGGAACCAGAGCGCTGATATATGGTGGGTTTTAGTCTAAGCACTGCTATTGCCGACAGCGCAGCTAGAGAACAGTTTATCCAGCTGATGGCAATAGAGCAGAATCGAACGGAAAAGGATAAAAACGGGACATAACGGGACTGAAATGACCTCTACGCTGCTTAAAACCTTGCTTTCTTTCAATCTGTGAGGAACTTTTAACCAGGGACTGAAAGATCACAGTTTCGATCACTGCAAAAAAGCCAGTTTGTCTGGCTAAAAGGCCCTCGGGCAAGATCTTGAACCATTTTCATAAGTGTAAGTCACTCGGGATATGCACCAAAGCTCAATCACTGAAATGTAAAAGTATATGTGATTAGCATGATCCACAGCAGCCTAAAGCCTCTGGTACACGGGCAATAACATGAAATGCTGGAAATATTAAGTGGAACATAAAAATGTATGTCTCATAAAGCTTGAGAGGTTCCTGATGTGTTTCTCTAAGGCAAGAAACTGCAAAGAAAATGGTCCTGCTGAACATTTGTGACACACTTCCTACAAATGTCACATTTCGGTCAGGGTGGACGTGTGGCTCTCCGTTGCCGGAGAAAAATTCCACTTTAGTAAAAGAAGAGAAAATCGGAAGGAAAAAAAAAAGAATATAAATGGTGGAGTGATTTATGTGGCTGACTCAAACCACACGAAGAGAGGACGTCTTCCCATCATACCTTACATGGAGACATACATGAGGGTAGAGTCAGGCTAAAAAGCATGATGCAATGCCCCACACACACACTGAGAGCCTGTTGAAAACATGACAGCTGTGTGCAAACCCTGACACGGGTTTGCCTTTTTTGCGCATGCACCACAGCCATATCTGGAAAAGACAAAGAAAATCACTTTCACAGAGGACATATTTATTTAAATCTCTCCAAAATGTCATAAATCTTTATCTTTCCTGCCTTGTTTTAACACACAAGTCAGTAAATCATGCGGCAGAATGCCAATATTTTTTTGAAGTGTGCTGCGAGGCTTTTCAAGGGTATTACATGACAAGGTATTTCTCAAAATAAGGGGCTGCATTCCTGGAGAGAGATAGGAGGAGATTAAGGAGCGGGTGGTGTTGTGGGTGGGGTGGTTTGGCGAGCGAGATGACCTGACCGAGAGGGGGTATTACTCACAGTGGATGTGGAGAGGTGGAGTGATCCCCTGACAGTGCTTTCAGTTCACTCTTACAGGGTTGGAAATCAGAGGGGTTTCTTCAGGGAACGCACAGACAAGACACATGCTGCATACGCACAATTGAGAAAAAGGAATGATAATAGAGAGCCTTTCACAGAGACAGTCAGGGATGTTTTGTTTTAATCCTGTGACTCCGTCTTTTCCTATCTATGGGTATTCATGTGGCCGTGACATGCTCTCAGTGAATTGATGCAGGGCCAAACTGTTTAATGGAGGATGTACTGAGACTCCTCAGCCAGGTGTACAAACTAAAAGGTTTCTCTCCACAGTACACTCTGTAGATGATTGATAAATGGGCTTCAGAGGCGGTGATAGTGAGCAAGGAAGAATATGGTAAGAGGCAATATTTAAGTTTCACTGTCTGTCACTGCTGGACTACCTTAAAGCTACTCAGTGGAACTTTCCTTTAAACAGCAGTATCCTTACAAACAGATCATTGACATATCATCACCCTAAAAAGTTGATGTGGCTAACTTGTTAGCAAATGGTTACACATTCAGTAGATATGGAGCAACATTTAACATCCATCTAGAGAGATGATTCTGGCCACCTGGCAGATGTAAGTCTAGTATTCACTTTCCTTGTAGCTCTGATTGAGTCTCCACCAATTCCTGGGGGATATATTGGGCTCTCTAGCTGCTAAATGCTAACGGTTTGCCGTTCGGTGGTGAGCAGGTAGTGAAGAGTGTGTCCATCAATAGCTTTTTTCAAAGAGAAACAATGATACAAGTGCCGAAAGTGAGTCAGACAAAAAAAACTTAGGGGCTGTAAATCCGAAACAATGAGAATGCGCTAAAAAGGTCCTTATAGCTGAGATTAACTGCTGAGTGATCATTTTCTATTAGTTTCTCACATCGCCTTTCACATTACAGTACACATTATGTTTTATGTCTTGCATGCAATATGCATTTGCATTAATCTACTGCCCTCCACAGTCAGCAGGAATTGGTATTGCATTGTCTTACTAGTAAAAATTCCAACACTACTTTGAGGTCTTTTTAAGAGATTGAATTCTATATTGAACTCCATGAATTTTAAAGTAATACTTCTCTCAAGTATAAGGTGATTGATAAATTGAGGGTGCAAAGAGCACATGGAGGGGAATAGTTACAAGAAGAAGAAGGATTGTAATAGAAAAAGCCAGAGCATAGCTCTTGACAAAGGACCGCAAAAGTCAGCACAAAATTCAGTGGCGTATACCAGTCGTAATCCCAGTCCACCTACACTGGTTGACAGATGTGATGCCAGTAATTAGAAATATGGAGCTCTTTCATTCAGGCTAGGGATGGGCGATATGGCCAAAAATCCATATCACGATATACACAGCAGCCTCTTGCGATAACGATATGTATCACGATACATAGATTATATAATAGAATAGTTTCAGAACAGGTTACATAGACCCTGAGGAAAACTAAACTGCTAAATATATTTAAAAAAGAAAACATAGAACACAGTATGTAGACATACAACATTTATTGTGCCCCACTGTAATCATACAGTATTCTGTAAACATAAATGTTGCACATTTAAAACTGGTCTTATTTAATAATATGTGTAATATCTAATCGTGTATGCAAGTTAAATTGCATTCAAAGGACTCATTCATCTCGTGTAACGTAATGTAATGTGAAAAAGGCACCAGTTAACACGAAACACCTGCAGAAGGGTACATGGCTGACCGGGAGCAGCTAGCAGCTAGCAGCCGGAGTACGAAGATGATAGCCGGGGTCTACCTCCCTCGTCATCCCGGAGGGAAAGCGATCCGATGAACGGACCTGCAGCTCTTTGAACCACTTTGGATATTTAATGAAATTTTGTCCGACGTTTTCGGAGATGAGAGATGTGGGATCCACAGACCGGGAGCAGCTGCTTATAAGCAGCCGGACTATGGACATGATCACCGGCTCGGTGAACCTCCGCCATCATCCCGGGGACAAAACAATCTAATGAACTGGCCTGAAATTTACCGCTGGGTAATATAATCCCTTTTGGAAGATAAATGTTGGTTTCACAGATGAAATTAACAACTGCAGCCGCAACAATAGTTTTTCTGAATGTAAAATGAAGCTTCATGTTTTTACTGGACTGAACAACAGCGTTTCCTCTGGGGCTGTAACATGTTATAAGTATATATAACACAATCTAAATAAATATAAATGTATTTAAATAAACAGATCGGTCTATATTGAATTTCGTTTTATGTTATTAAGTAAGACATAAGTTTGGGGTTTTATTATATCTACATTACAGAATGAATAACATCATTTAGTGTATCTCTCCGATCGTGAGGTTATTTTTTATGAGGAAAAAAAAGTGTCAGTGGAGCAGTAAAATCGCCATTAAGGTACACCCAGTATGCCTTGTGATTGCGTGATCAACATGCGTTATCGTGATAGGGGATATAATTCAAATCTCTATCGTAGGCCATTTTTTTATCGTTTATATCGTATATCGTTTATATCGCGCATTCCTAATTCAGGCCAAGATGAAATCCCGACAAATATCACACCCCTGTGGAAAATGTGACATTTTTCCTATCATTCAGTGGTTTGTAGTATCAAATTTTAAGATATTAAAGCATAAGCGTTGCTTTTGAATCAGCGGATGCACATTCTCTAAGTGACAGAGAGCTCACCTCCTCTTCCAAAAAATACATTCCACACTCCTCATACCTCAAATCCTTTCAGGGCTCTGCAGGGCTAAAGTTCACTAGCTTTACCAGATCTCCCATTTCGTGCATGGCTGTGCTGGCTGTTATTATTAGTGTGGCAGCCAGCCAGCTTGGATGGGTACACGTCTTCTTTCCCCCTCAATTCCCCTCGAGGTGAAAGGCCCAAACCTAGGTCTTTAATCTGTAGTATACAGTAGGTAATGTATGCCACTTTATACTCTGCACTCCCTCCATGTGTGTTTGTACTGTGTCCATTGTGTCTGTCTGTCTGTCTGCAGGTAAAAGTGACCGCCAGGGCAAACAGCAGAGATCTTCATACCTGCAGTTTACAGGGGCAGAGCAGCCATTGTCAGTCCTTCAGGAGAGTTACCCCATGTCTGTCTCTATTCCTTCTCTCTTTCTGTGGTTATGTGACTTTGGGATCCATTGCCAGAAATTCCAGGAAACCCTAGAGCTTCATGAGACATAACAAAGCTCTCTCTCTTCCCCTGTCTTTGTCTCTTTCACTGTAGATTACACTATGTTTCTCTGTCTGCCTTCTGCAAGCCTGGAAGCTCTGGATCTCATTCTCCCAGGGAGCTGAGAGTAATTTTATTCAGTGGCTGATTGACTCATATCATACGATTTTAAATGCTGGAGTTACTTACTTTTAATGCCTGTGCTAATTCCAGACCACACACTATTTAGACCATGGAAGACGCAATCATCATTGAATGCCATTAGCATGATGTGGCATTTACTGCTAAATTGAGGATAAAATTCAGCTTTAGAGGTTAATACATGTGCAGTATTTAAGCCTCCTAATTCCTAAATTTATTAGAATAACACATATTTCAGACAGCCATGAAATTGTAAATAATTGAGCGGTGCTCTTAGGAGGCTTCTCTGGTTGCTCAGTTGAGGTTGCTGCTAGCTTTTTTTTTAGCTGATGGCAAAACTGGAAATGAGATTTGGTTCGCAAAGCAGCAGAGCGAAATGGGAATAAATCCAAAACCACAGCTGACCTCCCCCCGACCTCCCCCCTGACACTAATCTGTCCATGGGGGGTTCACCCATCTCCTCTCGCTCGAAATTGTCTCCTCCACCTGGGTCAACCATGCTCTCAAACACATAGATGCATGTCTGAACCCCCCCCCCCCCCTACACATAGACAGGCACCTACAGACATACCTATCCACCCCCACCCACCACCCACTTTGTGTTTATGTTCAGAGCTTGAGTGACTGGTATTTCATTTCGGCCTGCCCGGAGCCCTTTTGCACAGTTTAGCTTGGCCAGTGTACCATTACTGGTCATTAACTCTAAC
Organism: Seriola lalandi dorsalis; assembly: GCF_002814215.2. NCBI lineage: Eukaryota > Metazoa > Chordata > Actinopteri > Carangiformes > Carangidae > Seriola > Seriola lalandi. Next base: position 3,057,854 of record NW_019525132.1, on the reverse strand, counting down.
CTGAACTAATAGGGGCCCATTTTCCAAGGTGGTCTCCCAGGTGGCTGTCACAGGAGTGAGTGGCACTGCGGGGCTCAGGGTTTGACTCAGGCACAGAGAAAAATGAAAAATCTGCCGGGACGCAAGCCAGACTCCATCATACACTGGACGCAGACCTTGATAACAAGAACCCATTGTTCTTGGAGGAGCGTCTGGGTGTTTTGTTTCTCATTCAGGCAGGTTTAATTAGGCCAGCCAGAATGGGCACCCCATCCCATCCCTCCTGTGCACTCTGCTGTATTTGTACCTCATTCAACATCTGATCTGAAGAACCATCAACAATGCTCCCAAAACCATTTGCTCCCGCATAAATAAAACCAAGTCAGGCCAAGAAACACGAATACTAATATATCAATATTCAGCATCATAGCAAGGAGAGCTAGACCAGTACATCATTCAGGTCGATATATTGATATTGATTGATTGATGTTGATATTATCTTATTGCAGATATATTGGTATTAGGATATGTGCTTTCTGATAGGTAAGAGGAAACTGCAGTAAAGGAATGGCAAGACTGTATGTTTGAGGTCATTACATAGTTTGACACAGTCCTTTGCATTTAAGAGATGCTCATCAAAAACCTTAAGGAAAAGTATTTAAATATCAAATACTGATGTTGGTATTTGCCTCATAAATTCAGTATTGGTTTGGTTAGAGTAGTAAGTTTCCCTTTTGCACTCACATACAAACTGTACGTGTACAAAAAACACATCCACGTGTAATACTTGATACTATATTAGAAACTAGGGCTGCAACTAACAGTTATTTTCAGTGATTAATCTGATGATTATATTCATAATTATTTGACTGTTTAGTCTGTGAAATGGAGAAAAAAATTGTGGAAAATGCCCATCAGAATTTCACAAAGCACAAAGTGACATTTGACCAACAGCCCAAACCGAAACATATTTCATTTACTATTAAATAGGGAGGATTTACTGATTACTATCATGAGCAGCAAATCCTTATAATTAAGAAGCTGGAACCACTAAATATTTGGCATTTTTCCATTAAATATGACTAGAACAGTCAATCTATTTTTAAGATAGTTGCAGATTCATTTTCTTTCTAACAACTAATCAATGCAGCTCTAATACAAACCATTGCACACCTTTCACTGATTCCCAAAAGCAATACACTATAACTTGTATTTGTACATGCACATGATAATGACTTTATGACTCAACATTTAAAACAAAGACTCTTCATATGAGCAAACTTTGTCAGTATAAATATCTTCAACTTCCAAATATATGATTTTAGCATAAAACTATGCATGTTTTCACTGTGCGCTCCTCCGTGTGACATGTGTCATCATTAATCAGAAGAGAAGGAGCCATTAGTCTAAATGTGGGGGTAATTAATCCACGCTTGCACTCCATTAGACGTCATGCTCAATTTGTGCAGAGAGCTGTGTACTGGGTAAATAAGCAGAGATGATGGGACTCACAGCTATTATTCCTGAATAGCATGGCATCTCAGTAGTGCTGATACTGTCGAGGTGCTAATGTGCATCTCCGAGAAAGCTCTGAGCTAAACTAGTGAGCACACCCACAGTTCAAGTGGATATTACAACTTCAATTTAAAGTAGAATGAAATGAATTACTGTCCCTTCTAAATAATTGTATTCATGTGTCTTTTTGCGTAGGAAATTTGTGAAATTTGCTGTCTGATCAGAGGATAATGGTACGCATATGTATCTCAGTCATAAAAAATGTGACTGGACTTCAGCATTAAAGCCAAACCCTAAGCCTCCAACAAGGTTAAACTGCAGTAGGGCATACAGTATGAATCAGCCCTTAGTTTAATAAGTACCATTTGGCTGTCACCTCGGCGGCTGTAGAGCTGCTCTATTACAGTAAAGCCCCTCCAGTACAGAGCTGGGGTTATTCAATAAAAACCTGACTGAGTGTTTCTCCCAATCACCACTGGCGGATCTCTGATGAGGTAAAGAGCTCTCCTATGCCAGCCTCTGTCCCTGCAGAGCACTGTCTGATTAAAATGGTTTTCTGAGAGCATATTTTTGTTCTCCTTGTCCCCTTGCCAGACCCGAGTTAGAGTACAGAGAGAAAAATTGACAAATTACCTAATGCATACTGAATGAATCCACAAAAAGCAGATCTAATCTATAAAGGTCTCCAGTAGGTAGATAGATGAGAGTGTTGGATTTCTACCGGGTTTTTGGGTTTTTTTTTTTAAAGAAACTGTTGGTATCCATGTCTCAAAGACACGGGAAGAGAATGCTGAAAGTGTGCCTAAACATACTCTACATTTGTTACTAGTGTTGAGGGAGGAATGGCTTTGCATCAGCCATTGTGTGCTTTTGATCTTCAGCCTAAATCACTTTCAACCCCCCACCCACCTCTCCAACACACACACTTATCTTACCCGCTCCCAACAGCGCTGTGACATGTGAAGTGGAAAGAAATGGCAACAGAGGAGTGGCGCGCTAACTCCGGCTTTCTTACTCTTCTGTCCTCTTGCCTTGCTTGTAATACATTCCTGAGCAATCCTCGGAGGCTCATATGTAAATGCCTGAGTATGCTTCTGATTAGGAGGCACAAAGAGTACACTCTATAAATGCACTCTTAAACAATTACCACTGCTCCTGACTGCAGCCCCGACACAGACCTCAGACTGTGCTGCTGCCTCACTGGCTCATTCAGGTGGGAAAGATGGATACAGACCATTTACAACAGTATGCCTTTCTATAAGACACATGTCTAAAGTTTCACTTTACGAACCAGACAGCAAAAGGTTTCAGATGCATTATGGATGAATGAAATTTTATTTTGTGCTAAAACTAGACAAGTACTTGATTAAATGATTAGCTGACCGAATAGAAAATTACTCACCCGAACTTTAACTGATGATGACTCATTTAAAGCTGCTTTAATCAAAATTTTATCAATTTTAACAATGGATCAAATAGATGTATAATGTGGAAAGTGGGGCTCATAATGAAAAACCCAGAGAGTAATTAATCAACTCTGCAGTTCCCCTCGGCTACACAAAGGGTGTTATTGTCATTTTAGTGTCTTTCAGCTCATTGTTTTGGTTTCACAACTTCACTGTTCTGATTCTCTCTCACCGCGCTTATCAGCGTTGTTTCCAGACACAGCAGCCAACTTATTCAGCAAAAAAGCTCTGCTAAACCCGCTGTAAGCTACCTGGCCAGCACCAAACAGCAGACAGACAAAGTTAGCAACTAGCTAGTACACATAGTGGAGCATTTAGCAGCTAATGAGTCAGAAATTTTCCACAGGAGTTTGAGGAGGGCAAAATTGACCTAAAAGGAGAGTAAACATTGGACTTAGTCAATAAACACTACGCCAAACAAACGCTAATGTTGCTCCGTGTCTGCTGGATGTGCAACTGTTTGCTAACACGTCAGACATACCAACAAAAAAAAGTAGATAATATGTCAGTGTAGTGTGTTCAACTTATTAACGCAGCCCACAGGGCAGCAAAAACAGTTATGCAGGCTAATGCAGGTTGAAGGCACCTACATAGCAAAATACTAAACATTTCCCAGTTCCACCTTCTCAATTGTGAGAACTTCCTGTTTTTCTATGTTTTATACAATTATCAGTCGAATAACTTTGTTTTGCACTGTGGGTCTGACAAAACAATCAATTTCAAGACATAACCTCTAACTGTTGCGATGAAATATAGACTGAACAATTGAATGATTCATCAAGAAAATTATCAGCAGATTGGATGGTAAAAATAACCACTAGTCACAGCCCTAAATTAATAAGTTGTGAAACCATCAGACAATATTGTATTCTCCTTAGATTTTACACCAAGACTTAAATAAATGTTCAAATAGTTAGAACTTAGTTGGAATAAAAAATACTCTCTTTGAAGCTCTTCCAAAGAATGAAACAGAAGTCTGACTCATGTGAATACCCTTGTAAGGACACAGTGATTGTTTTATGTGTATGAGGTAAGTCCTCACTTTCATCATTACCACATACAAGGCTGATCTTGCTCTCGCCAGTTCTCACTCCCATGATGGCGGACGTCCAACGTGGACGCTCCAAGCTGTCCTTCACATTTGCTGTACACACTTCAACACACACACAGAGCCTCTATAGCCACAAGCATAAATCCAGCAGGCCTATAACTGACCCGCACACTGCCCTGTCTGTTTTCCCCCATGCGATTCATAGAGCGGTTAACCTTGCTAACTGTGTAAACACATGACCTCACCAGTCATGTGTTTACACTCAGTGGTATTTTTCACACACGCCGCTGGGATTTACATCACCTTATTACCTCCATGTTCCTTTAATTCCCCATTACCCTAAAATATGGGACTTTTAAAAGGTGATTTGACAGTCTCTTGATAAGCAATGTTTGTTTAGTATTGGGACGCTATGAGAGGAAGACGATAAGCTGAGAGCAGAAGGGAGGAGGAGGAGGAGGAGGAAGAGAAGGGAGGTGAAGAGAGGACAGACGGGGAAGAATGGAAAGCTGGCGAAGAGAAGAAGCAGGGTGAAGTGAGAATGAACGTTATAGTAATCATTTATTTTTTGGAGAAATGGGCTGAGGTAGAATAGATTGGTGTCAAAGGAAAGGAGAGAGGCGAAGGGAAAGTTAATGTAGCTGTTAGGACAGAGACAAGTAAGGTGGTTTCTCTGCCACAGGGACACACTGTGCACGTCTGAGGTCCCGGTGGGAGGACGCCGAAAGGAAAACACAAGGCCAATCAGCTAACAGAGACATTTCCTGTGCTTGTTTTATCAGATGAGAAGAAGCCCAAAGGCTAAATGTCCCTCTCAACAGTTTTGTACACTTCTCAGAATAACCCGCTTTGGGGAACGAAGGGGAGAACATGCATCTTTGTTGGATGACATCAGAAGCAATGCTTAGGAGCACTGACCTCACTCTCGCACAATCAATCATCCACAAAAACCCCAAGAAATGTAGACCACGTGAGTAAGAGAGGAGGTTTTACCTTTTAAGATATAAAGCAAGGCTGCCTCATGAATTATATCATCACCCACTTAAAAAAAAGATTTAGTTAGGGGGAAAGAAATAGAATTGTGTTTTTTATAGCCATGAAACTTCTGATGGAGCTTGGCATCTGGCAACTAGCAGATGGCGGACCAATATGTCAATTACCAACACCGACATGCCATACTGCCTATTAGGCAATCTGGCCTTGAGTGATAGCACTTTAAAGTCAGAAAATGACACGAGCGAGAGGCTGATCTAACAAACCCTCTTTATCAGAGTGTGACTAAAGCCCAGAGGAATTCAAACACAGGTCTGTCACGCCCACATGACTGCTTCAGTCAGAGGAATCGAATTTTGGGATATAGTTTGCAAAGAAAGGACGTAAAGATAGGAAGAAGGATCACAGTGAAATTCTTTTTGCATGTAAAATATATTTAATCTGTGGCTTGAAAATAGCTATGTAAATGTGGTTTGATTAAATAAGACTTCATTTGGTGGTGATTCTATTATAGGCCAGCGTATGGGTCAACTAAAAGACGAAAAAAGAAATGAGAGTAGCATTCTCCATCACCCGAGAGACAACCAGAGTCTAACTGTGCAGTGAACAAATGGCAGATCATCCGAGAGCAGCTTGGATATTCCCCTACAGAACTGTTCCATGTCATCTTGGCTGCGTAACGAGGAACAACAAACAGGATATAAAGCTAAATTACACAGAGGGAAATTTCATGGCATGAGAGGTCGTTCTTTTTAAAATGGCAAATAACCGGAATTTTGAATTTACATCACAAACATCTGCAGAGCTCGTCCTGCATATTTTCCAGGACCTAAATAAACATCATCTAAGGTTTCATGCCCTCGTGTGACTTCACAAGCAATTAAGCAGCACTACCAGTTTTTGTCTACCACTTGCTGACCGTCGTTACTCAGTGAAGGAGTTAAGGATTCTTTTCCAACCCGAGATCTGCCCGTCCGTCCAAGCTCACCATATTATACAACTTAGTGTGCGGTTCTGGATGCAGCGCATTCAAATTACATGCTATCGAATTCAAAGGCGAGGGGGAACAGAACGAGTACACTGTGGGGCTCGAGTCCAGGACCACAGTCCCATGAGCGCTAGCTGCATGTCAATCACAATCACTTCAAATGAGCTGAACCCTGTCCTACTCCTGCTGTTGTCCAGAAGACACAAACCTAAAACCTAAACTAACTTCATTCCAAGCAAGTGGTAGACACAGACGACAAGGACACCATTGATGAAACAGAGGGCAATCATTTTGCTTGCGGTTCTGCAGTCATGGTGGGGCTGCATCGCCATCTCAAACCATATTCTTAGAACAAAAAAAAAAGTCTGCATAAAACTAAGCCATGGGGCAAAAAGTTCAGAACACAGGAAACATGCTTGACATAGTTTCACTGGTCCGTTATGAGAAGAAACCAGAAAATAGCTCTGGCACCTGCTGTGCAGAAACAATGTATGTTTGGACTGACGTGTCAGCATGTGATCACTGGAGGCCGAGCCACATTGGAAAAACCGTAACACTGAACACAGTATAGGTAAACATCTAATAAAAAGGAACTGAACAGTCTGATCATTTGTGTTAGAAAATTATCTTTGCCAGTTTTCCACTCTATTCAAATTCAGTTTGCCACTTGGTTGGCTGCCTTAGCTCAGTGGTGGTAAGAAACTATTGCCTTGCAGGGAAACTCTGGATTCTTGCTTTGGAACTTGATACTGTGCTGGATTATGAGCATCTAGGATCAAACTATAACAAAGCTCCCACATATACTACATACATGTAAACACATAACTGTACATGGACAGATTCATGAATGCTTCACGGTTTAGCAGATGTGGATTATGATGAGAACAAGGCACAATAATCACCTGATACAACATTTAACATTAATCAAGTGCATGAGAGAAGGTAGAAAAGGGAGGGAGTAGGAGAGGGAGCCAGCGTACAGTAACTAGAAGCCTTCACCGCACTGTGCAGTCCAGAGCCAGACTCCGGAAATGCATGGCAGTGTTCCCTACATCCTGCCCGCCCAGCCCTAACCTTGGCCCTGGCTCTCGCCCCACACTGCCAAACCCCTGTTATCACTCTGTGCAATTACCTCCAGATTCCTCTGCACCCATATCATATCATGCCAATTATAAAATCCCCTACTAAGTACACTACAAAGCACTACATGCATTTGACTGTAAAGCCTGTGGTTTTCTGTGTGTTTCAGCCTAGAGATAGCTGTGTGCAAATGTATGTGTTCAAATGAACATACATGCAAAGACTGAAAAAAAGCTTTGATTCTCAAATATATATACAATGGGCTCCAAAAGTCTGAGACCACTTTGGGAAAGTGATCTATATAGCCGGCCGTAACACATTCACACAACATGTGTTGATTGATAGTGCATGAAAACTGGCTAGGAAGCGAGCAGAGAAGTTTAAACAGTTGTTTAAACACATGACTCTGCAGAGGGCTTTTAATTTGAAACAATGGATTAAGCAACACCCTGCCGAGGGCAATGGGTTGAGAGAGAGAATGAAGAATAAAAAAAAGAGAGGAGAGATAAAGGCAGATGTTCATATTCGGACTGGCTACTGGACATCCTAGCCATCGGGCTGCCACATCGGTGGGCCAGTGACCACTTTTTGTCTTCAAATGAGGAAACAAAATATTCACAGTTCACATAATCCAGTTAAAATGCAAGAGAACCAATAAAGTGTATTGACTGAATCACGACGTCAACTCATCTACTCATAAAGCCAGTGTGGTGTGGTTTGGTCAGTATTGTGTATTAATGTATGTAAACTTGCCACCATAGGAACAGTGGTTACATAACCTTTGAGACAAACCACAACTTAACCGTGAACGTGCACGCATGCACCATATAGGTGCCGATGGTTTAAATAGTTAGCTAAACATAATGGATAATTGGCAGGGAGCAGGAGTTGAAATGAACACATCTGGAACATGACAACGGTTGCATTGAAGGGGTACTTAGCTCATCTGACAGGGCTGTGGTGGTACATCGGACAAAAACATTGTGAACCACTGTATGAGAGGATTGTCATGCATTGCATTCCAGAGGCTATTCCAATCATCTGTCACCAGGTTGGGCCTGCGCCTTATAAGGAGTGGAGGGCATTCTCCACATGTTTTCCAAACACTGCACAAGTTATCAGATACAGTTTCATGGACAATTATTATGCTGTCTCTAGCCTGAAAGCATTTTTTTTTTTTTTTAAAAGAAGAGAACCTACAGATCTACCCTCTGCAGCTCCTTCCCTCCACCCTCTTCCATTTTCCATGCTTCCATTTCACAGATGCTACTATGTAATAAAGCTGACATCAAAAGACTTGCTGTCCAACTCAACTACAATGAGAGTTGAAGAGTCTCTTTCGCCTCAGGGGTAGTGGGATTACAAAGAATGTGATACCTTGAAATGATGAGAAGTGGATTCATCTGCGAATGAGCAGGCCTACCTTTTGCAAGCCTACGCTATGACTTTGTCTGCAAGAGATGCTGGATGTGTTTAAAGTTCATCCACCAAAGGACAACTGTAATCAGTAACTGAGCACAATCACAGTCAGATTTGATCTTTGAGGGGCATGTGGTGTGCTGGTAGGCATATGAGGCCCATCCTTGCCTTTAGCCAACTCTGTACACTTTCCACATGTCAAATTTCAACAAGTTTACATCCACATTCTGCTGTTATGGGTTAAAAACACAGCTTTCCTTTAGAGTTTGGGGGATGCTATTGACAAAGGATGTTATAAAAAAGACAAAAACTATATGTGTGTCTCTCAAATCTTCTATTCCAGTCCAAAAAAGTTGTTTCAGGCAGTGCTCAGTGCCATGTCGGCTGCTGAGGCTATGAGAAACTTGGCAGGCCAGGGGGTTGGAGGAGTCGCCCCCCCCCCCCTTCATACTTTGTTCGATAAGAATCTGAAAGAGTGCGCGCGCCTTACAGGAGTGGACGGAGGCTATGCTTTTTCTTTGTGTAGTCCCGCGGTTAACAAAACATTTACATGACAGCATCACTGCTCGAGCTATAGAAAAGTTTGTTATACCTCGCAACTGTGAGTTTATTTCGCTCTCAGTTCACTGCTGGCGTGGAAACTGCACAAAAGAGGGAGCGGCAATGTGTTGAGAAAAGTATCAGCAGCAGCAGCAGCAGCAGCCCATGCGCACAGTGGAGACCCGGAATGTGATAATCTCCCATCGTCAAATAATACATCGTATTTTACTTTTGCTAGAGCATCAGTGGGTCATGAACTCTCTTCCTGAGAGCGTGTATAAAACTGTAAGAGTTTGCAGAGTGTGCAGGCAGTATTTGCGCTTACCTGTGGATCTTAACCGGACAAAGTAGAGCTCTTGAGTCGAGTGAGAGGAGAGGAGAGAGAGCCAGTCTGCAGTCAGTCCTCCACAACACTCAATGATAAAACCAAACTGAATACCAGTTCAAGCCCCTCCCTTTAAGATATAATCGCTCATCTACTCTTGGCCGAGTTGTCCGCTCCAGTCTGCTCTCGAAACGCTAAGCTACAGCTCAGACTTCACTCTCAAAGCATTTTACTAAGCCTGTCTGAGTCCGAAATGAAAAATGAAATGTGTCAACTCCGCGAAGAACCCGTGCAACACTCCCAGCAGCTACAGTGACTTCATAGACAGAAAGTGCCCTTTCTGGTTATCCTTCGGGGGGCCTCTGAAAGAAAATCAACTGTCAGGAGTGATCATGTGAAATGTTAATCTTGGACAAAAAGGAGGGATGGTTGTTCACAAGCAGACCAGTAGGCCTGAACGGTTTCATATTAACATTGATGTGGTGGCAACTTCATAAAAGAGGTGCAGTTGACCTCAAGTAACCACCACCACTATTATCAATATTATAATATTAAATTTTTTCACTTAAAAGAAACGCAGACTATGCTAACATGTAGCCACAGTTTTTGCCTTTAATATACTTTTAAGTCACAAGGCTCTCTGGCTTCTGAATCTTCTAACAACACTTACAGCTATTCTGAAGTTAAGACTCTTCCCGCTGGACAAAAAAATAGTCAGAGGAATGATTAAAAAGACTTTCAACCTGTTTCCCCAAGTTCCTCATTTTCTAATCCAAACAGGTGGCAGCAGTAGTTGCTAGCTCATTTATTTTGAGTTATATTGATATTACTTTACAATATTTTATATTTGTGTATGAAATAAATTGTTTATATTGTTGTTAAATTTCTTGTGTTTCGTCTACAGCCATGCTAGCAGTTCTGTGAGGCTGTATACAGCATTTAGCATTTAGTTTTGGAACTAAATTATTTTTTTCATTTTTGCTAAATGCTAATGTCATGCTAGCAATACAACGTGCCAATGTGTAGCAAGTAATGTTCCCCATGTTTACCATCTCAGTTTAGCGTGTTAGCATGCTAACATTTGCACAAAAAATAAAGAATGTGTCATTTCTGTTTACCTAGAAAGGAAATGTAGTTGCAACTTAAGAAACTGGTAAAAATCTTTTTGATGGAATATTTTTCATCCAGAAGACTTTGAGGATTCTGGAAATACCTTAAGAAGATGTAAAACAACCGTCTGGGTTTTTCAAAGATGGATGGCCGGATATTTTTTGTTCTGAAAATAGGAATCTTAGCTGTTTTTTTTATAATTCTTTTGTATTTTTTGGTCTAAAAGTAGTTAAACTTAAAAAATACTGGAATCAGCCTCTAGAATACTCACAGTAGTAGGGTTTTAAATATAAAATGGTTGCTAAATGCCCCAAATTTCCTGAAAAATATAGATGACATGACTTCAGTATCATCAATTAAAGCTACATACCTGACTTTACTTTGAGCATTAATTTTTGACTTGACGATCATGCATCAAGCACCAGTTTCTCCATGTACTGCATATAAAGTTCTTTAAGGTAAAGGATACTGATAAAAGTGTGGTGTCATGTTTAGTCCCCTCTACCAAATGCACCCCTGATATTTGTGACCTTTTCTCTGTCAGCAGTTTTGCTAAGGATGCAGGGAGTTTGGAGGTGACAAACACAATAGCTTCTGTGTTCTACTTTCTACTATTGAACAGCAGCATGTGGACACTACCCCGCTTTGTCTTCCCCTTTAAAACAATGATACTCAGAACAAAGAATGAACTTAAGAGCATTAGGCCACTGGTGCAGAAATGAGCACCATATGCGCTGGTGTTCTTTATACATGTGTTTTCTTTAAGATAAAGCGAAATAGATGCAGTCTGTTGATTGTGTATGTGCAATTGTGTGTAAGTGTGTGGTGTGCATGTGCCTGTTGTATGTGTGTATGTGACAAAACGGGACACACACACACACACACACACACACACATACCCATCCTGCTCAAGAAATTAAATGGTTTCTTTTTATTCTTTTAACAAATATGTATTTCAAGATAAACTTGTCATCCTTTGTTTTGCACACAATATCTTGGCCCTTGAAACCCCCATTAACATGATCCAAAATCACTTCATGGCACAATTTGATTGCCAAAAAAGATGCCATAGCTGGGGCATGTTTAGGGTTAGTATAATGCTTCGTACTTGATAGTCACTTGCTATATATCCACATCATGAGCTCAGGTGTTTACCTCAGCAATGCTATAGTTTATGCTCAGCCTCCTCAGGGCTGAGGCTTTTCATGATGATTTAGCAATTGAGTCCTGTGGTTGAAAAAAAGAGGCTTACCTCACCTGAATGGACATAGGTCTTGGCCATATTAGTGCCAGCAGAGATAGCAGTGAACATATGGACACTGGTCCATGGTTATCTGGCAGCAAACCAAGTAGGAGACATTATGGCTCTTGGCTGTTTTGCTCTCTGTGAGCTGTTCGCAGCTGCTGTCAGAGATGCACAGATCAGCCTCAGGTCAGAGAGATTCGTATTGCCAAAACTACCTGACATATATACCTTCAAAACGTTACATCAGATGAAACACCTCAGAGCCAGTTAGAAAGGTTTAACACCGCATTGCTTTTAACAAACCTTTGACGTTTTCCCATTTCATTATATTGTTTTAGATGAGATGAAAGACTGTGATGCCATATTGTGTGAAACTGACATTAGAGGTGAGGATAGGACATGCCTTCAAAGTTGTATTCAGTTGTAGAAAAGTGTTATTGTTAAGGATGAAAGCCCCATGTGTTATTCTGCAACAGAATTATCACAGTGCAATAAAACATAACAACTCAAAACCAGGACAGTTTTAAATAGAATCAGATCTCCCTGTTTAAGAATAAAGTAAAAGTCATCCATGTGAGATATCAACTTGAAATGCAGTAACAGATACTTCAGCCTTACTCAGACTGTGTATGTATGATGGATGATTGGTATCCAGGATGTCTCGGTAGCTCAGCTGGTTGATGTGCATACAAAACACCTGCAGTGTCCTGGGTATAATCCAGGACTTTTATCACTCTGATCTTTCTCCTTCCTCTGTCTCTCTATTGTGTGATGTTAAACACAAAAATGTAAACAAAGGATAGACACCTGCAGCAGAAAACATCTGGACTCTTTCCCTAGTGTAAGGTTCCTGCTTGAGTTAATATTGACAACTGCCCTGCCACATTCCATGCACAAACAACAACATTATCACAACAATGTCACATTCTCTGGCTGTACCCCTCCACAAATGACCTGTTCTAAGTATTCTGAACTGATGGAATATCACTACACAGATAACAGTAAATTGGCTAAGATGACATTGGTACCACACCCATGAGAAGGATGAAAAATTATCCTAATAAAGTTTTAAAATAAACAAATAAATGTAAGAGTCATGCTAGTAGCCTACTGAGGCACAGTGGTGGTTTCAGCTAACATCAGCATGCTAACTGATGGGGAAAAGTATTGGACAAATTAACATATTAATTTAACAATGGCAAAGGATGAAAGATTAAAGGATCACCAGAGTTAAGATAATTATTCTTAAGGAGAGCATAGTGGCGCTATATATTCCTTTATAGAGAAAGTCAGGAGATCACTGAAGTCTTTAGGATTCATCCCCCTAGGAACCCTGAATGTCTGCACAAGATTTCATGTTAATCCATCCAGCAGTTGTTAAGATTCACAAAAAACTAAAATGTCAGCTACTGGTGCTATAGAGTAGAAGTTGGGGCATCACCAAAGAATGTCCGCACCAAATTTCATGGCAATTTATCCAATCATTTTTCAGATATTTGGGACCAACATTACTGTGTAATGCACATCAGTTTAATATATGACAGCATTAGATCAAGGTGGATTGACAGTATATATGTGGATCACCAGAAGAGTAACTGTTACATGAAATCCGAGCCTCTTCTGTTAATGTGCATGATGGAAACGAATCCTCTCCCTGCACTAAGCCCTCTGACCTCCTTGCACGGCTAATACCATTATATAAAATGATTTATACTGATCAATTACATGTAGCGTGCAGGAGGCTCAAGGAGGGATTAAAAGCCTTGCTCTGACCCACCTGGCTCAAGTTCTAACTCTTTCACATGTTCAAGGTCCCTGGGATGTGTCCCTGGGGGACTCCGTCACACTGGCTATAAGTCTAACCAAAGCAAACACAGAATCCCCTGCTTGTTGACTTTTTATGAAATGTTGAATCTAGTCAGGAAAATATGAGAGTTTGTCAAAAAAAAAATTGGCTTAGTGCCATTATGTGAAGAATGTGGTTTAAAGGTAAGAACTCTTTCATGTCGCGTTTCATGACATCAAAGTAGCTCTGAACTGAATTCCCAAGAGCTGGCGTAGAGCATAAAACTACATACATGAAGAGAAATGTTTTTCCATCATTCTGTCATTATTCTAGAAAAGATTTGCCTCTATTTCTTTCTTTCTTTCTTTCTTTTTGAGAAGACATATATAGCATCTGGCTTTCTGCATTATTAAGAACCCATAACCTAAACCCACAGTCAGGTGCAAGAGCATTTCAAACACACCAAGTGTACCAAGGAAGAACTGGTAAAAAAGAAAGAAAAAAAACACATTTGCCCACAGATGAGCTGACATAGCTGGTATGTCTCTTCCAGGCCATCTGGTAACTGCTCTCACCAGGCTGTAACCATTACCAAGCTCACTCATGACCAAAATCCACCTCTAGCATCCAACAATGGATCTTTGCCACGTTGTCAGTGGCTATTTTCCTGCCACATTAATTGCAAAGCACCACTCGAACGGTTGCTTTTCATTATATGGGAAATATTCAGGTCTGAAAAAGTTTACTCTTTATAAAAACAGCGATGACCACTGGAAAATATCAAAGTTTTCTTATTTGCTTAAAAAACTGGATGTAATACACATATCCCATGTGAAAAGGTGTGTTTGTAGAATCCTGGCTTTGATTCATAGTAAAGAAAGAGGGGTGAGTAAGAGAGAGATGTCACTGAGGTTATTAAGTGGGCACCTCCCATCACAGATGTTTAAGTGAATCATTCCCATGACACCTCTGCAAAGCTCCTATGAAATCCCAGCACAGCCACATCAACAAACATAAAGAGATAAATATCTGTATCTGGATTGATCTGACAGCCAAGACTTTGGTTGTTACATGAGAGGAAATTCAAAGACATTTCATGTTGTGCCATTCAACTGTACAGTAGTATTAGCAATTCATGGAAAATGATGGTCCTTCTGTATTATTTCTTGCTTGTTTCGGACTAAGCTGCACTGACACACATGAGACAGCAGCAGACAATAAAGCTTTGAAATAATTTCTGCTTGGGAGTCAAAGCTGGGGCAAATATACTGTAACATTGTGTGGGATGTTTGATATTACCACGGAAACCCCATCTGCGTCCAATCACAACAAGGCCATCTGTTCAGCATAAAAAAAACCTGCTAAATGACATGAGGAAGAGTATGCAACATCAGGAAACTGAATTGTTTTTCTTATGTATATTTTGCAGATACGGTACATATAGTGCACATGTGGAAATGTAGTTCTGCTCTGTGCAATCATAACACACTCTATATTTTTCAACATTCCACTGAAACTCTACCTGCTTACTTACTGCAAGTTTATTTTCTCAGACTATAAAGTAAAACTGGCTTAATTTTATTATACATGTGAATAAATTATTACACATGTACACTGTGTAGTGTCTATGGACCAGTAAAGTCCAATCACACACTGGGGTTGATCTTCTTGCCATTGTACTGTCCTCCCTTTTAAACCATTTCATGCATCAGTACAGGATGTATGGATGAATGGAGGGTGATGCTTGGACAGCCCCTGGTGGAGATTATGATAAAGTGAACATTGTAAGTATGAGTCAGATCCCTTATTTGTTATGGTGTCAGCAACCTGACCTATACTGCCACCAACAGTTCAGAATGTAAAGTAGATGAATCACTATGTAAAACACTGGTCTGTGGGTCACAATAAAGATCTTTAAAGGTCACTTTTTTTTTCTTGGATAACTGAAATTTTTCTATGGTAGCCTAAAAAAAACTCAAGGGATATTTCAAATGAATTTTCTTGCATTATCTTTTAACAGGCCTGACAACAAAAACAAAGAGAGAAAGGTTACAACAGAAGCCAGCAGGCTCAGAGCATATTATTCTCACAGTAGTTACACTGCAGTGCAAACGTTCTGTGTGCTGCTACCTGAATGAGCCAGCCTCAAGGGCCTTTAATGTGATTGAAGTATCTGACCACTTTCAGTTCAACTTCTCCACCTAATTATTAAGAGCTTCTCGGCTGTAATGTTAAGCACCTATATACTGTGCGTAGTGGTGCTTGACAGATTTTTTCCTTTTCAACTGAGAGATTCCATCACAGTTGTGATAGCCTGGAGGGTCTCCAATCTGAGGATGAGGGAAGGCCACATGTTTGAAGGAAGACCAAGGATCACCGAAAACACACAGACATGCCACAAATGGAATTTTATAGCCAAGTATCTTTTTTTTTTTTTTTTGCAGGCAAGTGGAGTATAACATTCTTTCGTTGAGGGCAGTTCCATAAAAGATGGAATAGCACATGGTTGTATCTCCAAAGTCTAATCTCATAGGAAAAAAACACCCAAAAAGTAGAAGAGACAACTCATGCAAAAAAGAACCAATTCATGCCATGTGCAAAAGGTGACAAAAAGTGAGAAAATATAGTAGTATTAAAGTAATATTAAACTCGCTAAATTTTTCAAAGACTAAATGTGTCTAACACTTCCCAAGCATATTATATCTCCAATATCCATTGTGAATCAACTGTCATGAATCCACTTTGAAATCACAGAGAAAATATGATCCAAAGTCCAGAACTTTCCTGAGGAACATCACATTTTTAAGTGTTCTTCAGCATCAAAGTAACCCGGCGATAGTTGTTTGTACATGGGCACACTGCACACGGGAACTGCAAATAGCTCGTGTTAATGGGGCTAAATTTGTAGAGATGTAAACAAACAATGTCTACATGAATAAATAAATAAATGGGGTCCAAGTAACTGACTCCATAGGAACATTACACTTTCTATTTACATTCAGCAAAGACCCAAAATTATGAGGGGGTGCCAACTATGAAAACTACAGCAACAGCCAATGAGGAAAAAGGACGTAAGAGGCAAACAGAGTATTCTTCACACATACATCAAACTCAATGTACACACACGTATGTGTATATATACAACAAAAATTAAAAACAACCGTAGTATGTTGGCCTCCAGAAAATACCACAGCTAGCCATTAAAAAAACAATCAAAGACATCTCCTCATTCAGACCCTGTGGATGAAAATCTATTTACATTCAGATGTAAGTAGTTTTTGATCAACATTACCACCTCTGCATGGTTTTGTAATCTGTTGGCAGATTCTGTTGGCACAGAAACAAAGAGTTGAGACTTTAGAGTTTATTTTAAATGTCTTGCAACAGAAAATTTTAAATCATGTCTGTGTAGAACTTCTGTGTCCTCAAACACATGCCCTTAACATTTTTCTCAACCTTCTAACAATTGTTTGTACAGACTCTCTCTTTGCTTCACATTACATTATAGAGTCATGAAGTTCAATATTACATTTTAACACTTGCAAATGTGATATATTAGGAGAGGGAGGAGTACTGATTGTATAAACCTGGGCCAACCTTGACCCACATACCATATGACTCATTCCCTTTATTTCACATTATCATTCAGTTAATTCTTGAGGTCTCTAATGCACCATATTTTTGAAATGTAATTTCCAAGGACAGGGATCATTAAATGTCTGTAAACACTGGATTGCTGGGGTTTTTAATAGGCCTGCCTTTAGTAACAATGACTAAGCATTAGCTGTACATTTAACAATAAAATTGTTCTTTATTCTACAAGTGCTACTGGAGTCTTGGCCTGTTCTGACAACTGATGTTTACCTTCTCAATGGTAACGTCGTGTAGCGTAGTGGTCTAAGCAGGCGCCCCATGTGTAGAGGCTACAGTCCTCGTTGCAGTTGGCCCCGGTTCGAATCCCGCATCGGATGGCCTTTTGCTGCATGTCATTCCCCCTCTCTGCCACCCCGTTTCCTGTCTCTCTCCACTATACTATCAAATAAAGGCATTAAAAAAAAAAAAACGGCCAAAAAATATACTTTAACAAAAAAGATAATGCACTTATCGGCAGCTTTAAAATGCCAAGCAATGAACCTTCCACTCAAATATAAGAAATATGAGGGAAAAAAGCAGACTAAGCCGCTGCCTCCAGCCTTACTTCCCTTTTTCTTCACGGTGTTTCAATTTGGTCTCTGGACCGCTCCACCCGCTGCAGGTTTCAGCCTCTTATGAACCTACTGTTCCAACATCTTCTAAAATAACGAACTGGACCGTGGGTCAGCAACAGAAATAAAGTGAGGCTGAGTGTTTTTTCTATTTGGGCTATTTCCCTCTACAACCTTCAATCTAGCTTGGATATGTTGCAGGCAAATACAGCATGAATACAGAACATCTTTCATTCTGTATCCTTTGTGGATTAGAGCAGATCACAAAGTCTGCAGAATCCAATCTGACATGACGCATGGCTTTTCATACCAATCTCTGCAATTCCCTTAGTTCAGACAGTGCATACAAGATCATAATTTCACTTTGGTGTGGTTACAGACGTAAATAGATATAATCTTGGAAGGAGGATTAAGATGAGAGTGTAGCATTTGAACTTCAAAAGGCTGGAGGTTATCTCAGGTAAAGTACAAGTACGGTTAGCTTCCATAAAAATTCTGACACAGAGTTAAACTTCTGTTCATTTCCATTACAAAGACAAGTACCTCTCTCTCATTCTTGGCCACCTTCACCTCAATATCGTAGCGCTCATCATCCACAGTGTCAATCTTTCATTGCAAATCCTTACAGAGCTCCTGTGAGGAGAACAGACGCAGCCTTCTTTAAACCACTACGAGAAAAAAAAAAAAGGAAATAAAACGAAAGAGCGAAGGATTCATCATTAAATGGCATGTAAAAGCCATGGCTTTAAAAATTCACCCAGCCATCAACTAGACATGAGGCATAATATCTTTTAAAGTGGATTTTTAGAAAGAAAAGTACACACCTGAGTGAGAGATGCTGTTTATGTAAGAAACACACGGCCACTGCTGCAGCAAAGGAAATGTCTATTTGATGTTATAGACAAAGTTTATCCTTATGTAAGTCCAGTGCACACATTCAGGAAGCTCTGTGGAGCGGTAAACTGGCTGGGTATTCAGCGTCTGCAGATGGCTCCTGGTAGCGTGAAATAATATTTGACAGTTGAATGACAGCGATTACAAATCACAAAAGCAAATGCAGAATTCTAGAGAGAACAATACAGAAACCACAACAGGCCGACAAAGACACAAGATACATTGTCACAACAATCTGAGCCTACAAGCGTTGATGCAAGCCTAACATTTACCCAGCATGCATACCGGCTGATCAAGTGAATCGAAGCAGTAAAGTTGCGCGTCGTAAAACAAAAACAAGACGCTGAAAGGCAACGTTTAGCTGAGGGGAACTGCACAGTCATGTGGGTTTGTCACTACGGGCAACACCTTTCACAGTAATAGTGTGTACATATTAACTTACTGTATTGTTTGAAAAGCAACAGAAGATATAAATCAAGGTGAACTTAAACTCACAAAAAAAAAAAAAATTAAGATTCTACTCTCAACCAATCAGCAAAGATCATTGATAACTCCTCCTCATATCTCAGTTCATTTATTTGGTGTTGCCAAAGTTTTCAGCCACAGCTCATGGCCTTCCTCAGCAGAACTGTTAGATAGATGGTAACCATCTCCACGCCAACTGAGCAACTCTATCTACTGAGCTACACATTTGGCTGAAAGCTGTGGAAACAGCAAGTTAATGGACTTTTTTTTTTTTTTTAAACAAAAATATACACTGGAACAGTATGTATAAAAAAAGCCAAGCTTATAAAGGGTGCCTTTAATTTCACACAGTCATATGTGAGCCATTAGAGTCATTTGTACTTTTATCATATGCACAATAGGTCCATTTCAACAAAGGTTTTTCTCTTTTCTTTGTATCCGAGGTGTAGCTGCTGTGTACCTGCAGACTCTGAACAGACTTTGAGAGGATGTACTTCATCACTGCCTCTGCAGTCTCGACTCTCTGCTCCACAACCAGGCGAGGCCTCAGCCCCTCTTAACAGCTTGCCATGTCGATTAGCCATGTATTAAGTTTATGGTGCATAGTGGGGACAGAGAACACTATTTATTCAGTACACACTTCTTGGCACTTTGATTCCAATGCACAAGCCTCCATTAGACTTCATGACACCAGAGGCTGCAGAGTGGATTACCCTTCAGTGATAGCCTGCAGGGATGTAACCCAGTGCAGATAGGTTGTTTGGATATGAACAGATAATGCACTCCAAAACAGGCATCTGAATTGCAGCAGTAATTTTGTAATTTTTATTTTTTATTTTTCACACAGCATGGAAATGTCACAACATTGTAGATAATTGCAAGCAAGAATCCCCCTGGACTTAAGATGCTGGAAAGACCTTTTTATCCCCTTGAACCACTAAACAGTCGGCAGTGTGTCAGAGCCTATTGCCAGACCTGCTGGCAGGGGGATGTACACACACACGGACACACAGACACACACACAAAGCAACTCCACAAACTTCTGTTGTTGCTGACTTTTCTCCTGGAAATGCTCTGATGAACCAAACAAATGGTTCAAAAGGGTCAAATGCAAACAAAACGTTGTTTAATCAATGGTTTGCGTCAATTCCTGTAATCACCTCACTTCGCAGGCAGCCATTGCTCTTGTTTCATAGAAAATTTCAACAGGATCTCACACTGTATATTCAATAGCTTATTTATTAGCAATTTCATATTGTTCAGTGTTGCTACCAAAGTGGTCCAAAACTGATTTTAAAATTTCACACAATGGTTTA
Organism: Seriola lalandi dorsalis; assembly: GCF_002814215.2. Lineage (NCBI taxonomy): Eukaryota > Metazoa > Chordata > Actinopteri > Carangiformes > Carangidae > Seriola > Seriola lalandi. The sequence goes on along the minus strand of NW_019525132.1, from coordinate 3,037,476 downwards.
ATTCATTTTAAATAATGCAAGTAAATGCTAGAACTACTGCTGTCAACCATCATGCTCAACTTATTTTAAAAGATTAAAGATGAAAAACTTTAGTCTAAAAATGAGCCGAAAATTTCTCATATGATAATTTTCTATCATTATTTATCTTGAGTTTGGTGTAAAAACCTTCCTTTCATCATAACAGCAACTTTGGCATGTCTTATTATGGACAGAAACAAGGACACTTGTCTCAGAAACAATGATATAATGAAACAAAAAACGATTTTGTTTTTGGATGAGGACAGGTAACATTTCATCACTTTTTGTAAAACTGAGAGACAAGTTGAGGTTATTATTAGCATCGGGCTCTAAGAATACCAATTAACAATTAATGACAAAATCACAGATAGGCAAACAAAATCATTAAAACAACTGTCTTAATTCAAGGTGCTTTGGGATTAAATGGACCAGACAACACGGGGTGACAACAGAAGCACCACCGGCAGCAAAAAATAACAAATCAAGACCAATAATTGTTCTTACATGGCCTGTGTCAAGGCGGAGGACAACAAACAAACGCATCAGAAGCGAGTGAATAATTTCCCAACTGCAATCAATAACAAGGACATTATTAAGGAGATGACTGATTGAAATGCACGACAGTGTGACAGGCAGACAATGAGCCCTCAGAAAGGTTGTCCTTGTTTAGATTTCCTGATCAAGAGAGCCAACGCGGCGCGATAAGCAATTGGCTGGTCGAAATTCACAGCTGTGGCATGTCATACCAGGCACCATATGGCATGTATTATAAGATCATGAGATTTGATTATGTGTTATTGGATCACGTGTTGTAAGATATTTGCCTTGTGACTAATGATAACTGTTCTGGGCCATAATCTATGTAACAAAGGCTTTGATACATATTAGTGTTAATAATATAATCAAATATGTTAACACAATGTTAATATGTCTTTTTTTGTAATAATACCAACTATAATATAGCATTGATCTTCACACATGCTCAGAGAAGCAGGGAATATCAATACATGTTCGACCCATAAATGGTTACGAGCTGCTCTAATTTAACATACATCACATTGATTGAAGGAGCCGATGGCTGAGGCAGCACTGATTATCAGGATGTAATTGTGTTACAGTCCCACGGCCATACTGGTCTCCTCTCCTACACGCTGACCCCGGCCCCAGCTGTATCTTGTCGTATGATTTCTACAGAAAATGCTATTACAGCCACCTCTCCCGGGACCGGATCAACAAAGGTCCTGGCGGCCTCGGCTGGGGATAAAAACAGCTGCCCCCATCTCCCTCATCACACGCAGAGATGAGGATATCTGAGAAGGGGACGAAAGTTCATCCTGCGGGTTAATAGGGTCCTTGGATGAAATCACGTGTATGACACAAACAAAAAAAAAAAAGAAAAAAAAGTGGAGGTGAAGAAGTTTTAAAAGAGATCCTTTGATTTTCCCACTCTTTGATTTCCTCAACGATTTTTCCTACTCGTGTGGCCGATTGCCCTTCAGATGTTTTGAAGGAGAACATTAACTCGTAGGAGACAAGATTTCATGCTGTAATTGAGGCTTAAGGAACATAACAGTGTTTCAGCCACGGTGTCTTCTGTACCAAAGACCAGCACGAGTTAGCTGAGTTAAAAAGGCTGTCTGCCTTAATGTCACCGGAGTGACATTACACGCAGGGATTGAACTTGTGACCTTCATTGTGACACATTGTTCTGTAGGTTCTGGTGGCCTTATTAGCTCCCCTGAGCTATAACACAACCACACACACACACACACAAGTTCTGTACTGTATGTCACAATGTCACAGACCAGAATGTGGCCATCTTGTTAGAAGGTTACAATACATTACACAGAGCCTCTTGACAAGAGCTCATTTTTCTCTTTTTCGCGCACACACACACACACACACACACACACACACACACACACACACACACACACACACACACACAGAGGTATCTCAGGTTGCAAATGAATAAGAATCAGAAGGACAGGAGGGGAATGAAGTCAATGCACCATTTTACAGGCAAACGATCTGACACCAATAAAATGCAGCTTTATTGGCAGAATTTCATGCTTAAAATATGAAGAAGGATATGAGCTGTGACCTGCAGGAAGACTTAGAGAGACACTGCTATCACCAGCCACATGCACACATAAAATACACACACACCTACAAAAGCATTCAGGAAAGTACAAAGACTTGACCTATTTGTATTCATCATCACTCATACATCTCATTGCAAGAGATACTCACTAGACAATTAACTCTGAACAACTGAATTATATTTAGCTTTGATTATAACAAAACCATTCGAAACATGAAAACAAAACTCTCAAAGAATAATTGTATTGGGTTTAATAACACTTCATTACCCCATAACTTACTTTAGAGAGGCAGTTTGGTTTGGGTGGAGGTGTTAAATTGTGAAATCGACTACAGAGAAAAGGAAGATTACATGTTTTTGTGATTGATCTATGGGATGATAATGACCTGTACTTGGGAAATAAATTGCAAATTGCTGGTAACTTAGTATTTGCCAGTGTTTTAACATGTCATTGGTGTGGGTTGCGTTGCATCAGCTTGGAAATCTAAGTTCAATCTAAAGTTGTTAGTAACAGCTATCTGGGTTTCAAGCTAGTGATTGGTTTTCAACGTAAACGTCTTAGCTAGTAATTACTTTAGTAATACATATATTGACTGTAAAATCCAAAAACAACTGTTTTAAAAGGGTAAAAAAGATGTTAAACTTAACTGCCAATCCTTTGTATAATTCTGTAGATATGTTTTAATGATAGTGGCAAATATCTGATCATGCTAACCTAACTTATGTTGTTTCATCATGTCAGCTAACGTTACACTTCACTATTTACCAGCGTTTTGATCAAATGACAGGTAAAGATGTGTCCATCGTATTCCATTTCACCCCTTCGATTTAAACATTATCTGTTAGCATGCTAACGTTAGTTTTGTCAGCTACTTCAGTTAGCGATCAAACGGGGCCTTACAGGGTTAAAACCTAAGACAACAAGATACATTTTAATGATCCCACACTGGAAAATTCAATAATAGACACCAATGCCATTTTATTGAAGGTTGAATTCCAATAAATAACGATATCCCATGTCTATGGAAGAACTGGTTTATGTGGCTCAACTTTGTTTAAGTTAGTGTAATGCATAAAGCTCCCCTTGGTAAACATTTACATAATAGTTATTTTTAGAAACATACCATATTCATTTGTTCTTCATCTGTAATGAGATAGCAGCTACCTTTAGCCATGGGCTAGACTCACAAAGGTCAACACAGCAGGGGTCAAGAGGTCAAGTTTAACACCCTTCAACTTTCTGTGCAGTGTGGATCCAAACAGCAAACTGTGTACATCTGCTTTGGATCATTGCCAGGGGAAAAAAAAGCCACATACACAATAACAAGGTTGATAACTGGTTGCAACTGGTCTCCTTTAATGCACTTCTATACTGTGGATTCTTCTTTTTAAAATGTCTGTCAATGCTGCACAGAATTTTAAAATGAAGCTCCTTTATGTGTTTGTGACTCATTACAACATGTACTACTTCTCCTAACTATACAAGCTGTTCTTATTTGGACGATATCCAGCTCCTTCAGTGTCTCGCTGTTACCACATAAAAACAGGCCTGGGAACCAAAGAGATTAAGGGTCAATAATTTTGGCAGGGTAATCAGCCCCAGCCACATCCCCTATGAAACCTAGCCCCCCTTTTGCCCACCTCCAAACACAACACTGGCTGTGGATGTGCTTACGGTCAGGTGATGCAGTCGTATAGCCTCATAATTGTTTAATGGTGCGTTTTATGAGGCTACACTATGACTCAGTGCAGCCTCAAGGCTCTGAATTCCAGACAATAACACATTGGGTTCGGTAATGTGAGGTTAATCACAGGTGGATATTAGTTCACTGTGGGCTATGGGCAGATGCTGAAGGTGTGTGCAGCCTTTAGGGGAGGAAGAGGTGCTTCCAGAGCTTTCTGCCCGTCTGTCTGAGTCAGGCTGACCTTGCTGTCTGAGCACAAATAGACATCAGTGGGGATGGGGACATGCTGTTCCCTTGCAAACGCAACACGCAATTCCAGAAGAGGTTGACAGGATGCTAAAGCCTGTATGCGCATATACACACACATTCGTGCATATATACTGTGTGTGTACACACACGAAAGATTTGCTGAGGTAGGAGTCCATACAATGCTTTGTTCCATGATCAAAAATAACTGTTCCGCAGCTGTCTGCGTGCAGTGATGCGAGGTAACCTGATACTGTCCCACAGCGCTGCTCTGCATGAGCTGAACAGGCCCCTGTAGACAGTCCCCAAACACATGCCAAATCCCACACGTACAGATAGAGCCCCACACACACACACACACACAGTCACAGGCAAGAAAAAAAGGAACACATTAATACTTGTAGATACACACAGCATAAGCACACACTCAATCGCACAGGCACACACACACACACGCACACATATTGTATATTTCCATATCTGTATGCACACAGACACACACTACATTCAACATAGACTTCTATTCAAATTAAATTTTCATTATAAGCTTACCCACTCCCTGATGTTCTTGTTAATAACCAACTATATTCAGAGTTATTGGCTGAAGATATTTGTGTGTCTTAATGTTAATATTAGTTATATTACTGCCCTGATTTTGAACAAACACAGCAAGTGTGCCGACTGATCTCGGTGGTACATCATTGCTAAATGTATTAACAGAAGTGCAAGCCTGTAAGTCATATGATACCACATGTATACACTTCACAGCTGCACAAATAGCCTGTAACCATCACTTCAAATCACTAACGCTGCTGGTGTTTGGGAGTTCAAAGGAAACTGAAATGGTAACACTTTTCAGAAGGCCATTTAACCACTTTCTACATCAAATCTCTGAGAGCAATCAGATCCAGACATGACTGTCTTCAATTCGAGACTAGAAATGTGAACATGCACCTTCAAAAATTCATTCTCAGACGGTTACTTTAGTAGATCTCTAAGAAATACTACTGTTTTCAATGACTTGTTTAGAATACATTTTTGGTGACACATGCGATATGAAAAACCAAGTATGACAGAGGCATGAAACAGCCAAAACAATGAATACAGTAACATTAGCTATAGAAAAATAGCAAGGTTCAGCCAACAGATTAATTCTACCTGCTAAGTTTGCAATGAGTGAAAACCTGAAGTTTAGTTTGTGTCACTTGCCTAAATGATGAGTTACAATTAGACATGTACTTTACTTTTTAGACTAGATTGAACCTGAAACCTCCTCCATGTATAGATATGATACACTCATAAATCTGCCTGTGTGACAATAAACTTTGGATGATACTTAAAGAGTAATTTTATACTGTAATACATTATAGTCCAGTACAACCCCTCATTACCACAACTAATCTCCAATTACTGAAATAGTCCTATAGTCAAATGATCTAATCCAGTGTTTCCCAAACTGTGTCTGTCATTCCAAAATTTGGGAGCTAAGACTCCCCAACACGTGAACTGATTGAATTTTTTATCAACTCTTAACAATATTGTCACAACAGGCGCTCATTTGAATTAGTTTCTCATTAGTTTCTGTTGTGCAAATGAAAAATGCAAATGGAACTTTGCCTAAATTGGCCGAGCCTTCAGAGACAAAACAAAAAAGGCTGAGCTGCTCGAGAGCAACATCGACTTTCTCCGTATATTTTTTTTTCGCTCAATCACTCTCTCATTTCATGTTAAATGTCATTTTTTTCTTTGAATTAATCATGCTGACCAACTTGAAGCCTTGCCAGAAATCTTTACCCTCGTTAGGTTATTGTTCCTAAATGAAACGCTTGTTTATTGCCGCCCAACCCCCAACTTAAATCCAACCTTGGACCCTCGTCATATCAGCCACCTTCTCCTCGTCAAGTCCAATGAAGGTGAAAAAGCCGAACAAATATTTAGTTAGAAACGAGAAACTATCATAAATAGAAATACATTTATACTTACAGTACAAACTGCAAGATAATGTGTGCATGCATCTGCTAATCCCATGTGGGCTGGAGACGTATGGATGCATGACATTGAAATGGATTAAATTAAAAAGTCTCCCTCTCTCTCTCTCTCATCTCGACACATAAATGCAGTACACACACTGTACATTACACCCACACGGGTTCAGTGTTGCCATGTATCAGAGGGAAGGAGCTAAGCCTCCTAATCATATGACAGACTCCGCAATCGTGGTGTTAAAAGTAGCGGCCTACAGCTTGGCTCTCACGCACATGAGCCATTACGATAATCCTGCGAGGTAAATTTGAGAAGATCTGACATGTCGTCAGACGTGATGGCAGCCACTGAGGCCTCGTTCACATCTTAGCTCCTGCCTGAAAGAGAACAAGTGTGAGCTTACCTTCGAAAGAACAACCTCTACACTCCAAGCTGACATGGGTCTACGTCTGTTCACCGGCAGCCATACCCGAGCCCAACAACGCGCTTATTTGTTTGGATTTATTCAAAGATGAAACCAGATATGAGTATGAAGACAAATACTGCATGATGGTGAAGTAGGTTATGCAAATGAGTCACAGTAATAATATGATTTAACGTCCTTTCTCCCCATCCATACCTTAGACTTGACTAGTGTGGTTCTAATTTTTAATTAGATTGGATTTACATAACGATTTCCCATTAACTGTGTCCCTGGTGACCCCGCACTGATGGCGCCAACTGGTTCCCCTACCCGCCCCACGCACACACACACTCTTACTTTGAAGTCTGTGGGCGGTGTAGCTACTTAGCGACACCAGGAGTGTACCATTAACACGCAGAGCAAGTCTGACAATATCGCTGTATAAAAATGTTGTCAAGAAGTGTTAAGACATCAAGTTGAAACGACTGTTTTGAGAAAACGCTGCATGTATGAATTTTAATGGACACCTTATATGAATTTCTAAGAATGTGCCCTGTGTGGCTGTTCCTTCAAAGTAAAACACTGCTAGAGGTACAATCTATCTTAAATCAATTAAACCTCATTATGGTACAGTTGTATATTAATGAGCTGTACACTTATGTTTACCTGCATTTTGAGGTTAATCAAACAAACTGTCTGATGTGATGTAACAGAGGTTCAGTGCATGGCGCCATACCATAACTTTTCATCTTTTTCATATGTTTACTCCCCAATCCAAATCAACAATCATCATTTCTCGAGTCGTCTCAGGGTTATCTCCACTTCCCTGCTCTCTCACAGAAGGTGGTACATTGTTTAACATGGATGAAAGCCCTGAATTGCTTGTGAACCCAGCAGGAGGAAAGCGAGAGGCAGGGGGTATCCTCCGTTATCTCTTGACACACTTACACACACATGCTTGATGCCTTTTTTTTCTGAACTGGGGCAAATTTCAAACAAATCTCCTCCGCCTATCACATCCTGTCCTTTGCAGTTTACACCAGGAGTGAGCGAGGAGGATGGAGAGGGAGAAGGAGAAGAAGGAGAAGAAGAAGAAGAAGAAGAAGAAGAAGAAGGAGAAAAGCGTTCTTGGAGCTGACCTAAAAACAACTCCTCACGGACGTTCTCCATGTCTCAAAGACACAGGGCCACACTATCAAATATTTACCAAAAAGCTGTACCCGATCGCTGTGCATAGGGGGGGCGTGTTTGGTAAGAAAAGGTCTTTGAAAATGATTCGAAAGCATCTGTGCAGCAGTACATTAGAGCTCTTTCTCTCTCCCTCTCTGGTCTTTGAATGCTGATGTGGAGAGAAAGAAAAACACTTCCTTTCTTTCCCACTTGCCCTCAATTCAGCTGAGTGATTATATGGGCCAGTATAGAGTCTTTCAGTGTGACGGATGCTCGCTGTAATTCTTTCAATGCTCTGGGATCATGAGAGAGCATTTGCATATGTATGATCAGGCTGCACAATAAGTAATCTTGCCAACACATGCATGGATTCACTACACACCAGTGACTTAAGCCCTCAAACCCAATTTCACATACTCTTTGCAATTAAGGTGCTTTTTTGGATGTTTTGCTTTTTTCGGATTACCATTACTCAGCATGTGTTTGATAAATCTGAAAAAGGAATTCCAGAAACCATATCATTCATGTGAATATGAATCAAAGTAGTCAGCGGTGCGCAACCAAGCTTTTTCCTGCCATTGAGGCAACACTGTTACAGTAACCTCTCAGTTGCACTACTCGTCCTGACCACTAGGGGGTAGAGGTCCTCTGCTCTGAGTAGCTCCACAGGCGATGCAGGGGGAATAGGAAAACTGATGCCATGATTCCAAATGAGCGGCCTTGTAAACATGCCACAGACAGTTGTTAAAGATGATAATGAAAACGGGGGGGGTACCAGAGTGCACAGCTCAATGAATCCATTTTCCAGTATGCATTAAAGGGAGGGAAGAGGAGGCCGAGGGAGTTGTAGTAACTCATGTCGAGGTGAAAATTTTGATTTTACATCGTCAAGTAGGAGCCTTTACAATGCTGCCGTCTTAAATCCATCAAACCTCTGACAGCATAATAGCCTCACTCACTTCATGTAGGCAGTTATTGTAGCTTTTAATTGCATTGTTGTGGAAAGCGACATCTCTGTCACTCAATTGTGTCTGGTGTGTTCGTCCAGTCTATCCTGCTGTCACTAAGACCTGCCAGGTGTTTGTTTGGAACGATGTGTGTATGCTTTCTCGCCTGTGTACATGAGGATATGTGCATGTGTGTGAGTGAGTGAGTGACATTCTCTTCCCTTCTTTTCTCTTCTCTTCTCTCGTGATAACATCCTGTGTACTGTCATGGGAACTGACGGGAGACGATGTGGGCCAGAGGCCACCGTGGGCTGCCTCGAAGCGCTTTGGGTCAGTGTCAGTATCGGCCAGCATGTCCATCACAGGTCTACAGAGCCCCATCCCTCTGCTGTAGCTGAATCTTTGCAGGGAAACTACACACAAATATATAAAGTACGTACAGACTGCCCTGAGGCAAATGAAGCAGAGATAGTGGATGGAAACCATGTGGAAGGCCGTGGGGAACCCGAGGAAAGATGAGGAACTGAGACAGGTAGGGGTTAGACAGGGGGTATGGAACTGAACATTGGGCTGCAGGAAGAAATAGAAGAAGTTGATGGATAGAGATGGAGCAAAGATAGGCAGCCAGAGAGAGAGGGGGGTGTATTGGATCCAGGAAGATGATTTCATATTACATGATTAGGAGAAGAAAGCTCTTATGGAAAGAGGATGATGGTCCAGACTTAGAGGACACAGAGGATGAAATAGGGATGAAATAGTAATATAGAAAAAAGATTCTGAATCATATCCATTGTGGAAGCTGAAGCATGCCAGCAAACATGCAGTAGTTCTGAAAAAAATAACAAAACAACAGTGCTCAAAGAAATAGCAAAAATTTTGGAAAATAAGCTTATTGCTTTCTAGATATTACAATTAATACCACCGTCACATCTGTATGGTAAATATGTAGACAAAGCCAGGAGCCGGATAGCTTAGCATAGCATAAAGACAGAAACAGGGGATAACAGCTAGCCTTGTTCTGTCCAAAGGTAATAAAATATGCCTAAATTATACCTCTAACCTGGTGCATTATTAAAAATGCTAACTGTTTACATTATGAATGGACCCAAGGCAGTCACATTAACGCAAGTTTTAACGTAACGTCACCAACAGTTAAGACACACAGCTCAAGAAATAATAGGTAGGATAGTCATGTGCATTGCTAACATACCTCTGTGCACCGGCTACAGATGCCTTTAAACCAGAGCCCTCAGTGGAGCCGCGTGTGCCATGTTTTTGTTTCCTAGGTGAGCAGATCTTGTTGGACAAGAAGGATGGTCACGTGAGACTAACAGGGTTGCACTTCACAAATCCATGGGAGACTGTGAAAGGCATGTATTAAAGAGGAATTTATGAATCCATACCTGAATATTCAAGTGAAGATTTGAATGGATTTTTTCAATTCAGTCCTGGTAGTAAACATATGAGTGTTAATTATCTGTAGAGGTGCTGGGGGTCAGATCTTCTTACCTCTGGACAGAAGCAAGCAAGATGTTTCCCCATTTCCAGTCTATGCTAAGCTAAGATAACCAACCACAAGCTTTAGCTATATATGTATCATATGGACAGAACAGTTGTATCGATCTTCCCCATCTAACTCTCGGCAAAAAAGCAAATAAGCATACAGTATATGTCTGTGTAAGAAGGGCTAGTGCCTCATAATCTCTTGCAAATGGAAACAAAATACATATTTGAAATTACCACAATGTTTCAATTGGGAAGAAAGCATGAGGTGCAAGCTAATTAACTTATAACCCTGAACAAATTGCTTTCGGTCTGCTCCAGATCCTCCAGATTAAAAATACAGCTTTTGTTGAAACATAATGGTGATGGAGGTATAAGAGCATCAACACCAACAATGATTGGCCTTATCAATCCAAGCACACATAGTCCATTAGCAGGAGCACAGACTTTGAGCTGATTAATTGATTTATAATTGGCTGAGGCGACATGGTGGCCACAGGCACAGCATGATGGTTTTATGGGGGAGCGGGGGAGTTTGACAACCTCTGGCCATTGTTATCCCTTTCGCGCACGCACGCACATATACATATACACACAGAAACAAACACACGTGCGCACGCACGCACGCACGCACGCGCACACACACACACACACACACACTAGTGTTGTTTACCTTTAAACCCCCTGAGTGTGGTTGTAATGATGTTAATTGAGAGGTAGCAACTCCATGCTCCTCCTGCTATGCAACTTGCTGGGAAATGGATAATCATAAAGACTATGCACAGACTCCTGCTCCTCGGCCCACAATCCTTTGCTGTCAGGAGTTCTCAGGGGCTTAGCTGGTGTCAGGAACCCTTTTCATCCCTCAGCACTGCTCTGACAGAGCAGCCTATTAAACTTGCCTTTATTATATAGGGTCCCGATACACCCTAAAATAAAGTCTGGGAAGATTATCACGGATGCTGTTGGTTTTATTTCCATATTTATTATGTGCAGCCCGCACAGCGCGACATCTTGAGAGCTGTATCTTATAAACTGTTACCATTCTAACATCGTTATCCCAACATCACACATCTGCAAAAGCAAGCTCGTATATGCACATATGCAACTGCACAAGCAATACAACTAAACATATTTTTTCCACATGATTTTCTCAGCGTTTCATCTTCTGAGTTTGTAAGTCAAATTTGGATAAGTGAAACCTCCCCGGATGCAAGGTGCTGTGTTTTGGAAGAGGAAGGCACAAAATGAAATGTGATTGGGTACAGCTCACTATCTGATACCCCCAAGCCTCTTCACGGAGAGGAGCGGCGTTATAACTTTGAGGAGGGGCTCCTGTGTTTTGATGCAATCTTTGAGGTAAACATGAATCCCAGACGTGCCAGCGAAAGCAGTGATTGATCGTGGAGATGTGGTACAAACTGTAAAAGCAAATTATCAGCATACAAAACAGACGATGTTGATACACGAACTGAGGTGTACTTTGTGGAGGGGAGTTTATTAGCATTTGTCATTGCACCTAAAGCGACAGCAGAAATAGGTCTGCTCATATACAGAAATTGGATAGTAATGGAGGAAAAAAAACCTTCTTTTGTTGAGGAAGCTATTCAAGAAGCAGTTTCATTACAACAAGCCATTGCATTTATTACTGAGGATATTATATTGCTGGGGTAAACATATCAGAATATCACATATTCTGGTGCCACGTTACAGTTTCAGTTTGTTGATATTCTGCGCCCTATTTACACTGTACATCTAATGTAAAGGACTGGCAGTAGTACATATTATTCACGGCTGGTCTTATCTGTTTTGGTATTTTTCTGATATTGGGAATATTGCCTGAACAGTAATTACACTTCCACTCAGCTGCTTAGCTGAATGGCTGCTGTGAAGCAGCAGCAGAGCGAGAGAGGCCGGATGCCTCTCAGCATTAGTTATCTCTGTGTGAAATTCCGCAAATGAAGAGGATTTCAGATTTTTTTTGCCAGAAACTAAACGGGTTGAAGTAAATCACTATGGTCAATAATCCTGACCTAATGCAGAGACTAAACTCCTCTGACATACCTGCTCACACCCACTGATTTTCAACTGATTCTGGCTCCTGCAGATTCAGTATTAGGTCGTGGTTTTGAAAAATGAAGCTTCTTTGTGGTGCATATCATGTTTGCAGAAAATGATTTTTCTCAGTAAATTTTTTTGCCTCCATCAGGAGCCTTTTTTCTCTCCAGATTGGAGCCGAAACTGCTTTCTAATCCCCAAGGAGAGATGAATTTAGGACACATTCTCATTTGCTGCATTTCTTATCATCACAACAGGAATTTAATGTGAAAGTTACATCGAAGCATGACGCCACTGATCAGGAATACCAGTAAAGTATTATCTCTCACTCTTCGTGTTTCTTTGTCCATGTAATTGTTGTCAGCATCTAACTCGTAACGCAATTGAAGAATTACACCAGTCGATGGGTGCTCCGCTTCAGTTTCACCCCC